>NC_053162.1:52205505-52542291 GCF_016835505.1 Polypterus senegalus | reverse complement strand
GTTGCTGACTTTACATGCACAGCACTAACTAAGAAGATTGTTTTAAAGACTGTCACACACACGTGATTAGGAGACAACTAAAGGGCTTGAACAGATGTAATTCCACACCGGGCCAGGGGGTGGCGAAGTGTAATAATTCTCTCTCTCAATCCCTTGCAGACCATTCTCGGGAAATCCCGTCTATTTCTGGGCAGCTAACGACGTCACTTCCGGACCTAATGACATCACTTCCTTTACTGGCCTTTAAGACTAGAATTACCAGAGCCTACGAAAAAACTCGTAAATGTGGCCCACCTTAAATCCCTTCGCACCTCTCCATCAGTGTCTTTTGTCTTCTAAATGTGTTGATAAGCCCAAGCAGCAAGCAGCCTGCTATACCATCCCCCCTACCGCCTCAGAACATACAAGAAGTTCTCCCAGTTCCTGCCTTGATTGATTATCTGGGAATGAGCTACCCAGAATTGTAAGGGGAAATAATTTGATGTATGTTTTGTATCTACAACAATCTGTGTAAACACATTGTTAAAACAGAAACATTTTTCATGTTTTAGTAAGAAATAACAAAATGTAGACATGAACTGTATAATGTGTGAAGGCTGATGACCAAATATCAAATAAACACTTTCACAAAAGGTGCAAGTGCAATATGCCAGTTTCTGTGGTGTAGCGGTTAGAACTGGCGACTTATAATCCAGAGATTGAGAGTGTGAAACCAGCTCCCTGACAAATTTACCGTTTTGAGAAATGAGCTGCTCTTATTGTTAATATTATACAATAAAAACATACATTTGATTTGTGTCTGTAACAGCCGGTGTAAATTTATAGTACTTGTAAAAGTTAGCATTTTTTTTCACTTTTATTCTCTCAGTCACTATCACAATACAACATCCACCCTTGTACTTTTTATCCGTAACTGGGAATAACTGTGGATTTGAGTGGTGTTTCAAGACAATGGAACTGGAAATTCTCTGATCTGGAGGGATAAAAGCTGACACTCAAACGCTGGTGAATCTGCCTTCTTCGTATCTCACCGTCAATTTATTTCAGTATAGTTAGTATGCACCTTATGGTCCATGATGTCAAAGCCGCACTGACAAAAAAAAAGAAAACACAAAAGAAACACCCAAATGCACCCAAAAGTGGACACTGACAAGATTGAAAAAAAAAAAAAACATGGTCACTGATTACAAGCACAAGAAGGAGTGAGAATGAATATGAATAATATGGATAATGTTGCATCAGTGCCACAATGTTTTAAAAAAGTGTACTGTACAGGTCATAGAATGAGTTATTCCAAATATCATATATACATATGTCTTTGTTTTTTTGTTTGTTTTGTTGTTTTTGGTTGGCTTTGACATCATGGACCATAAGGTGCATACTAATTCAGCGTGAGCAGGAACACTCAATAAAACTGAATATAAAAAATTTCAAGTGATGGTGAGATACGAAGAAGGCAGATTCACCAGCGTTTGTGTGTCAGCTTTTATCCCTCCAGATGAGAGAATTTCTTGTTCCATTGTCTCAAAACACCACTCCCATCTATAGTTATTCCCAGTTTCAGATAAAAAGTAACTGCAACAGATCTGGGGCGGTTGGGGTGTGTGTGTGGGGGGTGTTTGTTGTATCATGTTCGTGACTGAGAGAGTAAAAATGAAAAAAAAATGCTAACTTTTACAAACGCTATAAATTTACACCATCTGTTACAGACACAAATCAAATGTATGTTTTAATATTTATAATATTAACAATAAGAGCAGCTCACTACTCAAAATAGTAAATTTGCTGGGGAGCCGGTTTCAAACCCATGACCTCCAGATTATAAGTCACCAGATCTTATCACTACGCCACGGAAGCTGGTGCATTGTTCTTGCACCTTTTGAGAAAGTGTTTATTTGATATTTGGCCACCAGCCTTCATACATTATACAGTTCATGTGTGCATTTTGTTATTTATTACTAAAGCATGACAATGTTTTTACATAGATATGTTGTAGACACAAAACACACATCAAATTATTTCCCCTTACAATTCTGGGTAGCTCACACCCAGATAATCAATCAAGGCAGGAACTGGGAGAACTTCTTGTATGTTCTGAGGCGGTAGGGGGGATGGTATAGCAGGCTGCTTGCTGCTTGGGCTTATTGACATATTTAGAAGAGAAAAGACACTGATGGAGAGGTGCAAAGGGATTTAAGGTGGGCCGGATTTACAAGTTTTTTCGTTGGCTCTGGTAATTCTAGTGTTAAAGTCGCCATCTTAAAGACAAAGAACAAGTAAGTATACAAGAACCAGAATAGGAAGAAATGAGCATGAAAAAAATTGACACATACAAGGAAAATATTACAGCTAGGACTGTCCTAAGTGTGGAGTTTGACAGCAATCAGCATTGTGGTTTAATGACATTTTTCCATCCTTTGCAGTGGTTGAACCACTGCAAAGTGTTTTTAAGATGTAAAGATGGAACTGTGTTGAAGTTTGTAAAATAGGTGGCATGAAGGGTTGGGTTTGCTTTTATAGGATTTTAGGTTCATTACTAACATGTTTACAAAGTACAGTGAGAATCTTACTTGCCTGTCCTAAATGCCATGCGTTATGGAATGTCACAGTAAGTGTGTATGGTGACCTATCCCCTAAGATGATGGCTTTCTTATATTTGACCAGTCAGTCAACTTCCCAATGGTTGTGCTTCTGTCTCATCAAATGAGTTTCTTGTTTATTCTACTGGCTGACCTCTACATTGGATTATTTTTCTGTTACATAAAGATTCTTGGTTCTTGCCCAGCATATTGTCTGATTTGAAATCTGGGATTTCTTGTAGTTTAGGAAGACTTGGCCTTTAAGCAGAATTGAGTTTAACAAATGCTGTCTGAAACACAATTCCAGTAATTGTCCTGGCAAAGTTGCAGTTTTCATTTTTTTATCCTTGTGCTTTGTTGGGTTGTTACAGATTTTTGTGACAACATGAATAAAGAATGTGCATACTTGGCAAGGATGCCTTTGCTATAGTCATGCAATGTCTCAGCATGAATAATAAAATAATTAGCTCACACTGCCATAGCCACCATGGCCTGGAGTAAAAAGTACAATATAAATGTAGAAATATTCAGAAAAAATAAAATATAATAGATAAATAAATAAGGTTCTCAACTTAAGTTAAATAATGATCATATCTGCACACATTAGCTTCAGTTATCATCAGCCATTGAAAATACTTATAATTGATTCACATAATATTGTTAATTAAAAAACACCCAACTATTCTTCTACATAACATTAACAAGAAAAATATGCCTCATTTTATAGTGATACAGCTTTACTATATTTTGAACTAAATAAGTGAATATAGAAAACACCTGAAACAAATGGATCATCATACTAGGCATTGTTTGTGATTAAGAAGCGCCATTTCAAATAACCTCATTTTGTGATACAAGGATAAAATATTTACAAAAATGGCATTGCAAGAATAACAACCTTGGAGTGTTTTGTGGGCATTTGAAGAGTGTGGAATATTCTGAAGTCTGTAAACAAGCTAGGGGTCTTGAAAACACAAAAGGCTGTCTTAAAATTCCTGGTGGGGATGGAATGATACTTTTTATCAGGTTAACTCATAGCGAATGTTTTCAAATGAGCACAGAGGCTTTTCAGAATTTCTGTTAGTAATTATGATACATTTAAAAGATAACACTGCATACTAACTATTCCAGCAAAGGTCTTAAGTCTCATCTCTCTTTTGTCAGCTCTAATGAAATGAATTGATGAGGTATTTGGGATCAGAGCAGTGGTTCAAATTTCAAAGGCTTATTCTATTGTAAAATAGATAGCATAAGCAGATCAAACCTCAAAACCTGCCTAATAAGATCAGACCCATGGCTATTATGTCCATGATTTGCATTTGTTAAAGGTAATTTACAAACTGCCAATATAAATTGTAAAAGTGCACAGCAGATCTTGCCTTTATAGATAAGAAAAAAATAAATTATCAGCCTTTTCAAACATAAAATGCAATTGTGCCACCAGAAGGTTTTGTTGTTGTAGCCTGCAATTAGATTATAGTGTTTAACCATAAAAAAAGAAAACAGGATACCATTAAGGAATCACACATTATGAATAATGACTTAAGTAATATTATACTTTATAATGCTGTTTTCTGTAGGTGTTCTGAATGTCCTCAATGAGCAGTAGTCATACTTAAAGAGTAGAGACTAGAGACCTGAGTAGAAGGTTTTGACCCAGAATTCTTGAAGACATGCCGTGAAGAGATGACAGGAGTTTCTGATCTTCTGACCAGATGCTATGGGAAATGGGTAGTGGTGATTTTGGTATGAAAATTCTTGAGGGCTACATAACATTTGCAAATTTCATTATGCAGGTATACCATGGATATATTGTAATGCTGAATCTATATTCACATATCCAGTAAACTTCATGTAAAATGTAAGGGAAAGATACTGCATCTGTACACTATCAATCGATTAGGCTATCAGCACCAGTGATGACAAAATGTCATCCAAGTAATACATTAAACGATTTAAGGAAACATGCCATCCACATTCATAATGCATCCTTGTGATAACAGAAGGATATTAGAAATAATTATTTTATCACAGATTCTTGGTCCTGTTTTCTCAAGTTATAATGCGTTTCTTACTTGTTTGCCCAACTTCATGCCCTGGCTCCATGCCTGCACAATATTCTCTCTCACTGAAGCACAGGTGCTACATTTTCAATCTAGTGGCAGCAGGCATTATCTTTACAAAGTATTGCAAGATGCTTCCATATAGTGAAAGAATATAAGTGATTGTGTGAGTTTTAATAGTTGTTATTGTTGAATTGTCTACAAAATGAGACAGCAATTCAGATCTGGACATCAACATTTAGGGTCAATAATGGTGCTTGGTGATGAATTTCTTAGGTGACTCCATCTACCTTGCCATGAAGGGTAAGATGAACTTAACAAATTGAAGCATACAGCCAGTCTTCTTTAAAAATATCTGAATCTCACAAAAATTAATTGCTTTATATCCTTCTTAAAACAACACAGATAGATCGTTTTTTAATATGTGTGCAATTCCAAGATGAGGCTCAATATTCAATAACATCTTTGACTTCTAAATTGATTAATTTTCTGTACTTCTAAGGCTTTACATCTCTTTGGTACTACAATACCCTTTACCTCACTTATGAAATGCAGGATTGGGCTAGTAATTTTTTAAATTTATAAAATATGCTTCACCTTAGAACACAATTTGGTGAGGAAAACTAATATGTACCATGATTGTGAAGAAATAACTTGGGCTTGAAAAGTACTGAACATATCCTTTAAGTTCAGTTTTTAAAAAGGAAGGTGCCTTAGTACTCCTTCCTGTGTGCCAGCTTCTCCAGCATTAAATTTCCCATTTAGCTATCTGCCTGTGCTCTGCAAATAAATCAGAGAAAGAATGGAATGCCTTAGCCTTCAGGTCTCTTTGTGAAAGTTAAGGTTCGGGTTACACATACTGTATGCACATAAATATAAGTATATGCCTAAAACACCACAGGGACAATACAATGGGATCAAATCCAGGATAAGGCCCAAGCACAAAGACAGTTTCACATTCTACAAAGAATAATGTTTTTCTAGATAAGAAATTGCACTGAATATATGACTGAAAATTGGAAAAATATGATTAACAATAAAAGTTGACTTTGCTGTAATTATTTTAATGTTAAATTATAAAGAAAGCCTTTTTGCTTAATCTGCACAAAAGTGCTAGCTAGTGGAGCCATAGGTCAGTAGCCCTTAAAGCAGAGGAACAACTGGGTAGAGACCTGGATGAATCCCCCCAAAAATGTCAGAAGGCAGCACAAGGTGGTCATGTTTTTTAGATGCAGCCCTGTTATGAGGAACAGAGGAGGTCAAAGATGCCTAGAGTGTCTAACAAATTTAAGCGTATGTGGAATCAGGATCATAGGAAAACCTGGGGCTACTGGTGTATTAGAATGAAACTTTTTTATGAATTTTTAAACTGCTTCTTACTTTAAATGCCCATTTCACTACGAAATTCTGTACAATTATTATCAAGCACATTACAAAGGGAATGATGAGATAATGACAATTAATATTCTGTTCTGTGTTAGGATTTATATCTAAGACATCCTATATGATGAATCAAATGAGCCAAAGACTTTACATTATTTTACATTTTTTCCCATAAACTGGATTTGAACATGCCCATCTTTATATGTGGTGTAATAAGATTTCATTAAATGCAGATGACATTGTGATTTTTCTCAATTAAAATCGTCTGAGGTTTCTCCATATTATTAACCGAGTTCTTACCCAGCCAGCTATGGTTATAAAATTAATTGGTCTATATCTGTCCTTCTTCATTTTAAACACCTCTTCCAAAGGTCTACTTTGCCTCCTTCCTACTTTGTATCACTCCCATGTTTTTTGATATTGATATTTCCACCTTAATGCATAACTGTTACTGCCAAATTATGAGGATCAGAAATAATTTCATCACATTTGGGTCCCCTTTTCCTTTCCTTTGGTCATATCTGGCAATAATAAAAATGAATATTATTTCTCATCTTATTTTGTTACTAACAGTAATGCCCAAGTAGTCCACTGCTGGCATAATGTACTTGAACCCAAAACATTGATAGTCATGAAACTGAGTTTAGACTGAGCAATGAGGATGCAACAAAACGAGGGTAGGTGCAAAAATTGCTCTGTGCTTTTATTTGCAACAACAGTGGTCAGTTGAGGTAAAGAACACATAAATAATAAATAAATTATCCAATAATACAAATGAGGATCTGTTCACAAAACTCAATATGAACTTTGGTGCTTCTTTCTACAATCTGACATCTCCTCTGCTCCACAGAGGTCGTTTTCGTAGGTGGAGATGTCCTCCAGCAAGTGCAGTCATTCCTCATATCAGATTAATATTCTTGCCACCATCCTTTGGCCTTCAACAGAAGCTCACTTGAAGCAGTTAGTGGCTATTGCTTCTTAAGCACTCAACATGAGCAACCCTGTCTTGTCAGTGGCATCCACTTGCTCCTTTTGTAGCCACTTCCCGATCGCTTGTTTCCACACTATCACACCAGCTCCACCACAGTCCTGCCTCTCTTTTTTAATTTAATTAGCTCATCTTCTTACAAATTGTCCAGACTTTTCGCTCTTTTTGGATCTCTTATAGGTCGCATTCTCTTTATCTCCTGTCTGTCCTGCTCAGGCTCTTTTAATCCCAGTGGGAGCAGGTGCATTAATAACACGCTTTAGAGTGTTAATGAGGAAACTGGCTGAATTGCACATGTCTGCATGTTAAAGCATCCTTCACCAATTCCCTCATTAACACCCCAGTGCTGCTTTACTATACTAACGTGCACAAATACGAAACCTTAGGGCGCAGTATTTATGTAAATCTTGCACACTGCTATGGACCCCTAAAATGTCTTATTATGCTCCCACTTACTCATTAGGATTATCAATAAATTGTGCCTGCTATCAAGATGGTAGAATAAAGACATTAAAATTCTAAATCTGTGTTCTTATTAGAAACAAAACTTAAAAAAGCTACACATTAGATTAGATTAAATTAGATTATTTATAAAAGCCCAATTAAAACAACAGAGGTTGAGCCAAAGTGCTGTACAAAGAAATATTAAAATAAACACAATGTAAGCAATCATTCTTCTCTTTACATGAGGATAGCCATCAAAATATACTCATTAAATATGGAGCTAAGAATGTTTATTTTGGTCATGCATAGAAAGCTTTGCTATAATATAAGGAGAGCTGTACTTGAATGAATAAGCAGAACCAAAATGAAGAATAATACTTTAAAGGAGGACGTAACAATTCACTATAGTAAACTCAATGCATGGGCATTTCCAGTGCTTTTGTACTAAATTTCTATAGCCCCAGGGCCATTTTATTTGAAATTCAAAAGAAAACCAAGCAATACTGCTAAAATGTGTTATTATTTCCCATCTGCTGGTACCCATATTTTTCCTTTTTTTCCCAAGGAAGCTCAATTTTTTTAAATATTAAAAATTAAAATAAACTATGTTTTGCATTACAAAGAAAAAATAATGAAACTAGTGCTAATAACATGTTGAAGGAAAGGAACCAAAATGTTTATATATTTGAGTTCAGTCTCCTCTTATTCCTGTAATTCCTTGCAATATTTTTCCTTAAAACTTTCCCATCTTTGTCACTGATAAATGGCTTGCTAATTGATTATGAAAGGGTCTGAAGGCTTCATTATCTGACTAGGTATGAAAACAGCTACTGGTAATGAGCCAGTGTTTTCCTTTATATCTTTTTTTTGTAACATGTTCTAAAAAAATCTGTAAACTGAAAAACTGACTATCTAAAGAAACAAAACGTTGACACTGATTTTCTGTCAATGTATGGCTGCATGGTATCTTAGATGATGCCAGTAAAGTATATCTATGCTTGGTAGCAAGGCTGATCAAAGAATGGCAAAATCCAGGAAAAGCAATAGTTTTTAGTCTGGTATTTACCTGTTGTTTTCAACTTTTTTGACTTGTGGACTGGCATAAAACTGAAAAAATCTTCATTGTTGAGGAAGTTGAAAAATATAATAAACTTATTTACTCTGTATCATAATTTGTTCAACCAGTGTCTGAAGTGGAAATATATAAATGCTGATACTCTCTTTTTAAGTCTGCTTTCTTAATAGAGAGAAAATTTTACCATCCACATTTACTAGAATTAGATCAGATAGTGGAGATCCCTCTGGGAGTTTGGAGCAGCATTTATTAACATTAAATTGGAGGCACAAGTCCTCCAAGTTTTGAGTCTCCGGTTTTACCAACATTAGACTAGAATTTTTCCTACTGGTGTTTCAGGGGAACCATGTTGACTAACATTATATCAGATGCCTCCCAAGTTGAGGGTGCTTCCACCTTGGTGTAGGGAGAATGTAGATTTAATACTATTTGTCCTGACAGATAATGACATAGTGTTTTGTCTGTTATGTATCTAAAAAGTGTTTCCATTAGCTAATTATCATGACCCGGGAAATTAATCATTTTTGAGGACCAGCAAAAACATTCTGCGGTTAGGAAGCACTAGTATGTACATTGTCTTTAAAATTAACTTTATCACCGTCACTTTAAAAATAGTATGGTTTAAACCATGACTATCAAACTAGAATACTGGAGGGCCACTGTGGCTTAAGGTTTTCAATTCAGTCATTTACTTAACTAGTAATGATTACTACTGCCAATGGAACATACATTTTACCTTAATTGTAATTCCTGACTTGCTTTTTAAAATTTAAATCCCTTGTTTTTTTTTTGTTCCTCTTAACCAATGATGAGATGCAACATGATTACACAGAATGACCAACTAACTTCATCCCTCTTGTAGCCATTATACACAATTTTGGAAAGAACAAATGGAAGTGACTTAGAAATATTGATCTACTCTGGTCCAAGAAACACCTGAACGGTACTCAAAAAAATCTGTATGATTTTATAAATGTTTGGTAAGACAGGATGTGAACACTAACAAGTAAAATAATAAAATGATGTGTTTCACTAGCATTAGGAAGTTTATTGGAGGAAAAACTGTGATGACCCTCAGGAACTGAGATCTCTAAATTAACTGGTCATTTATTGTCTCAATTTGAATCTTACTGTTTGAAAGCTGGTAAAAGGCAATAAAAAAAAATAAGGGTCCAGAATCTTAAAAAGCAGGTCAAACAAAATTAATGGAAATGAAGAGTGTTTCATTAGCTGCAGTAGCTGGTTACTAATTAAGACAGTGTCAGTAATGAAAACTTGCAGCCAGTGCAACCATTTGACACCCCTGTTTTAAATAAAACACTAAACTGCAAACTATTGAACAGAGCATACAGAAACCAATTTAAACAATACAAACGTAAAAAAAATGATAGTGTTCTGCCAGACAGCAGTTGATTGTTCAATTCAGAATATGCCTGGCAGCTATGCCTTAAATTAACGGTTCTCAACCGGTGGTACGCGTACCCTTAGGAGTACGGGAAGGGTTATGCAAGGGTACGCAGCAACATATAATTTTGCATGTTTTTTTCCAAATATTCCTTCTGTTTCGCACTCAACAGTAGGAAAAAAAAGAAGAACATGTCATGATTGTTTCAATCGGTTTCAATGCTTTAGTTTAAATTTTTAAACTTAAAACAACCAAAGAGTTTGAAGAAGGTCACCAGTTCGCTGTGTGACTCATCAACAAAACACGTGTGTCAGTGCACCTGTACTATAGCATGGAGTAGATTTGCTTCGGAAAGTGGTGAGGCGTGTCAAGGGGATTAAAGTTCTAAAAATAAAAAATTTCTGCTGTTGCTAGGCTTACAAGCAATAGGTTGTGTGAGTTACGTCCACAGTGGGGTGGTAGCTTTTAAGAGAGGACAACCTCTTCAGTGCAAGAAAGGAGTTGAAGGTGGTTATAACTCTTGTGTTCACGTTGGCAGGAACCCCAAAAGTGGACCGGTTTTTAGTAAAACGGAAGGGAAGTGGTACCAATACGTTTGCGAAAGTGAGTGATTCAGAAGGTGTTGGGTCGTCTTCTGATAAAACAGGCCAAGGAATTTCTCAAAAACGGCCGCAGCAGCAGCAAGATAAGAAGCCACCAGAAGATTCATCTACGGGCAGAAAAATACGACAATATTCTGCAGAATATTTGGGATACAGTTTTGTCAGCAATGGTGCGGACCCTCCACTTCCACTCTGTGTCATATGCAGCGAAACTCTGTCCAATCACAGCATGAAACCATCGCTTCTGAAGAGACACCTGCAAACCAAACATGCGGAATTGAAAGATAAACTGCTGGAATATTTCAAGAGGCAACATGAGAGTATGATGAAAGGCACCGCAATGTTTCACGGATATCTGCATACGTCCGAGAAAGCTTTGTGCGCCTCATATGAAGTATGTGTTTTGGTAGCGAAAACAAGGAAACCTCATACTATTGTTGTGGAATTGGTACTTTCTGCAGTACCAAAAATTGCAGAAATAATGTTAGAGAAGAAAGCAGTCGATACGGTGAAAACTATCCCACATTCGCATGATACTGTATCAAGGAGAATTCGAGAAATGGCTGACGATGTAATCCAGCAAGTCTGAGCAGATCAAACTCAGAAAACAATTTGCATTACAACTGGATGAGTCGACAGACATATCAAAAGAAGCTCAGTTGATGATTTTTGTTCATATTTTGATCAGGTGAAGGGACTTTCAGAAGAAGTGTTAGCTTGCAAAGCTTTGCCGGGAAAAACAACAGTACAAGAGATTTTCAGAATTCTTTCAGAGTGTCTCGCCGCTCATGAACTTGAATGGATGTGGTGTGTTTCTGTGTGCACAGATGGCGCAGCTAACATGACGGGCCACCGATGAGGCTTGAAAGCGTTGGTGAAAGGGAAAAATCCATCAGTACAATGGAACCACTGCATTATTCATCGACAATCACTTGCCTCAAAACACTTAAGTGTGGAGTTCAATGAGACACTGAACACTGTGGTCAAAGTTGTGAACTTTATCAAGTCACATGCTCTGAACTCTCGGCTCTTTCGACTGATTTGCCAGGACATGGGTTTGTAACACGAAATTTTGTTTTTGCATAACAAAGTCAGGTGACTGTCTCCTGGAAAAGGTTTGAACAGGTTATTTGAGCTCCAACACAATATTTATGTCTTTCTTAAAGATCAGAAATCTGCTTTTGTAACGCACTTTGAGGACGAGCAGTGGTTATGCAAAGTTGCATATCTTGCCGACATATTTGCAAAAATCGATGAGTTGAATTTGAAACTTCAAGGACAGAACAGCAACATATTTTCTTCCATTGACAGCATGCAACTTTTTCATAAAAAAGTTTTTTATTGGGAAAACAAAATTTCTGCTGGACATCTTGCAGTCTTCCCAACAATTTCATGCTTTTGTGAAAACTCAAACATCGAGCATTCAATCATTTGAAGAATCTAGAAAACAATATTCTCCGATATTTTCCTGAAATCGAAACAGATGGCGCCCAGAACAACTGGATTTTGTTTTGTTTTTTTTTGAGATTTTATGAATTTTATTGGAATCATTCCATACAAATCAATCAATTTTTACAAAAAGTAGAATTGAAAACAAGTCTACCCTTACCCCTGAGAGAGAGAGAAAGGCCAACAGAGTAAAATTTAAGGCTTGTAAACATACCTAAATTGAAAGTTTGATAAGCCAATAGAGATGAATGGAGAAGAAAAAGAAATACAGAAATAATTTCTTTCTCTGTGCTTTAAGAGCTTATTTTAAAATATTACTGATTAGATCCTGCCATGTTTTGAAAACAATCTGTACAGATCCTCTAACTGAGTATTTGATTTTTTCCAATTTCAAATATCAATCAACATTTATTTATATAGCACATATTTATACAAAAAAAATAGTATAAAACATCGGTTTCCCACTGACTTAAAAGAGGAGAGTCTGGATTCTTCCAGTTTAGCAGAATAAGTCTGCATGCCAAAAGTGTAGTGAATGCAATCACAGTTTGTTTGTCTTGAAGGTGATGTTATACTACCTGTCAGCAGCATCCATCCTCGCATCAAATCTTTGATGGCACAAAAACAAGCCCAAGCATCGCATTAGAAAGGTAAGCACAAGCCATTATGAAAATGAGTACTTTTATGCACTAACTTATGCGCAAGGGGTACCCGCGGACATACTTTTATACCCTTTAGGGGAACACTCGCGAAAAAGGTGAGAACCAAGGCCTTAAATATATTTTTATCCTGTTTCATTTTTAATTTGCTCTATATACTCGCGTTTTAAGTTCTCCCACAGATAAGTCAGGGCTTCATTTTACTGTACAATTTTCATTATTTTATAATTTCGTTCTTATAATTCGAATGCGGAAAACTGACAGTATTGGCCCAGTAGATTATGATATACTAACGCCAACCTGAGAGAGTAACCATGGAGCACACTGCCTTTTTTTCTATGTATTGTGCCCACGCCACCACAAGGTAATACCCAAACTATCCTGAAGCAACGTTTGCACTGATTTGTGTTTTTTGTAACTCACACCCTCATTCACCTTTATCGTAACAGCATCCCTCATCTACAATGGAGCGTTTGATCGAACAAAATACGACGCTGGTTTTAAATGAAAAGTCGTTGAAGTGATGAAAGAAATTGGTAACTGCGCTGCTGCAACAAGATTCAGTGTGTCTGAGAAACTGGTGCGAGATTGGAGGAAGCAAGAAGATGTAAAAAAAAAAATTAAGTGTCGTATTTTGGAACGGGTATATAAGTCGGGGTTTGATTTTATGATCGATTTTCCGGGTTTCAAGACCCAATTTATACGCGAGTATATATAGTAGTTTTTCTTCTGGCCACACATTTAGTAGCAGTTTTCAGCTTCTTCTGAAGACATTTAAATTTCATTACAGTCGGCCACACCAGAACACCCTCTGTGTCATGCTACTGTAGGCATTCTCATTATATGTCCATACCATCTCAAATGGCTCTTCTTGATGTGCAACTGTATTTCAAAATTTCTGAGAATATTGAACTCCTCTGTTGTTGGGATGATTGGGTTCCTAGAGTGAAGGGCCAGACAAACAGGAATCAAAAATTGGATTTTATGGATTTTTTTTTTTTTAACATCTAGTTCAACTTCACCCGAACAGGAATATCTTAGCATTGTGCTTAGGGTGTGTTGGTTGCCTAGAAGAGCCTGCTGGCTAGATGACCCAAATGCCCAATATTTGTTCTTTATATTGCATTTATTTATTCCATCTATTCCACATAAGAGGCATTAAGAAAAAAATATAGGCTTTATCATTTTCACATTTTACTGTTATGCTAAATTTTTATGTAGGCTAACACAGTAACACAAGAAAAGATTGTGTTTTTGTTATCAAACTCTCTATCCCCTTTGTTTCCTGTTATTAACACAGGTAATTCTACAGTCCAAGATCTTTTAAGGTAATAGTTGTTATGCATTATATATTTAAATAGATGCCACAGTGTTTCATCCAAACTGAAGTACCTTACAAGATTATAACTTATGTTTAAAAAACTGTACTGGCAAAGAGTGTCTGCAAATACTATTTGACAATGTTTGGCATCTGTTAGAAGAGCACACTTTATACTGTATAGGGTAAAAATGTGTGCTACCATAGCAAGTTTTTTGAAATAATAACAATGACAACTACATTATCAAGTTAAAGATGCATAAGACTTAACAGCTAAATTGTTATTTTAAGTCATTGCATTTTTAAACAAAATGATGTTAAAAACCTTAAAAATGAAAGGGTAAATTTACATATTGCACAGGAGTTACAACCTTTCTATATCATAGTTGAATATTGCACACAAAAGAAATGAATACCTTTTTTTTTCAAAATACAACATACAACAAACAAAAAAAATCTATGCCAGAAGCTTTTTTTTTATTATTTAACAATAGTTACTTTCCTTTGTACTTTTTAAAAATCACCACTCGAGGTCAGTAGTAGATCAAAAAATCCTAATTGCTGCTGCAGCAGGAATGGCTACCAGCCATTTTGTAGGATGTGATACTTTAACCAGTAGCAACTGACTTTCATTAAAATTGCAGCTTCTAAGCCAAAGCATGTCTAGATGACACTTGGTTTTAGTAAATAAATAAATGCACATTCAGAATTCTTAATTACATTGCTGACCAAAAATGCACAGTTTCCAAAACAAGCAGATGGTTAAGAATGCTTCACTAGAGCAGAGGGCAATATTTATACTTCTAGAAATTGTTAGTAATATAAAAATAAGGTTGCACATCATGTAAGAGATATATAAGTAAACAGAGATGTGTAAGAATGACACAAACACATTTAAAATATTGTATGTATTTATATCTAAAAATTTATATCATATATTTTTCCAGTATTGTTTCACAATAAAGTGATATACAGTATGTGTATATATACATTTGTTTTTATTCTGTTTAATGAACAATAAGGAAATATTTATTGCAAGGGCCAAAATATGTGTAAATTGAGCATTAATCCCTGATTTGGTTTTGTTATCAATACAATCAACACACTGATTTATTAGAACTTAACACTTATTTAAAATTAAAATAATTTCAGATCTTCATGCATAGTTTAATCAAGTACAGCCATCATTTATCTTTACTTCTGTTTCAGAAAGTTCAGTGTTGTGGTTCAAATAGCTTAGTAACCATTTGTGCCAAATATATATTGTACTGTTAATGCTATCAGCCAGTTATCTGCAGAACTGATGTTATCTGTTCAGGTGGAAGGAACGTTAGTTTAGCCTAGAGTGTTAAGTGCACTGGTGTGGTTTTTCTAATGTCTTAATCTAATGTCTTAAACTTCTTTACGTTGTTTGAAGGCTGTGAATGGTCTGTCATCATAATTGTTTCCAGATTCACTAACAGTTGTTTTCATGTCCAGAAAAGGGTAAGGGCAATGGAGGATAATTTCAATGCTTTACTTCATCAGTTGAGTTATAGTGTCCTGTTAAATTCATGATTTGATCTTTCAAAGTTCTACTTATTCTTTAAGTAAAATAAATACATTTGTGTTTGTTAAATGATGTATAATGTCCACTGAATTTTCTCTTTTTAAGCCTATTCATGTACTGTGCATCTTTCTGTAATTCCATATGCTTAGACTATGACTTTTGGTTTTGCTTCCATCAGCATGCAGTAGTAATTTAAGATTTGTATACATACATTTCTGAGCTGTTTGTGTTTTTTTATATGTATGGAATTTAATTCTGTTATTAATTTTGTGTTTTGAGTCATTTTTATTATTTATGTGATGCATCTTATGGATCACTTGAGCCCTTCTCATTGTCTATTGGTGCTGCTTTCTTTATTGTCTCAAAAAAAAAAACAGTGCCCTGCCTTCTTACATTGACTATCAGGAGCTGAATAAAAATACCATTAATAAGAATTACCCCTTCCCATTGATGTCCTCTTTAAATGATGCTACTACTGGCTCTAATTTGCTTACTGAGCTCAATCACTGCAGTGCATATAACCTCATATGTATTGGGTAAGGTGACAAAAGGAAAAAGGCACGAATTATCTGGTCATTACAAATACCTTGTAATGCTCTATGGTATAGGCCCAGCAGTTTTCTAATCTTTTGCGAATGATATCTTCCATGATTTGTTGACTCTGTATGCATTTGTTTATATGGATGATATATTAATTTTCCCCCAGGATATGGAATCTCATTTTATGCATGTGAAAGAAGTGACTCAACTTTCAGCTAATAAGCCTTTTGCCAGTTTGGAAAAAGGTGACTTTCATCAACCATCTGTATTGTTTTTTAGGTTATTGCATCAACCAAAAAGATTTTCAAATATATCCTGTGCAAGTCTCTGCTGTTATATCATGGAAACCTTCTAATAGACTTAAGGAAGTCCAGAGCTTTTTGAGCTTTCCAAATTTTTACATACAGTTGTAGTGCTGAAAATGCAGAATGTTTAGGTTGACACAATGATGTTACCAGGAAGCACACCACTCAGTGTTGAGTGGCAGGTTCTGCTCTGCTTACTAATAAAGCTCACCATTTAGCTGACACTGCAAACTCTTTCATCTAAAGCAAATGCTGCAGGTTTGTGCCTAACCACTAGCAGTTCACCACAGTGCAAATCTTTGAACTTAGATGCTTCATGGTTTGAGTCGAAAGCAATTCAATTGGCCATAAAAGTGGGATTTGTGAACTGGAGGGATGGAATGTAGTGATAATGCTGTGTGGAAAGTTGGAGTTGTCTGTTTAGCTCCTGCTGCAAAGTGTTCGCTTCTGAGACAGCTGCTGTGGATTTGAGGCTCACCATCATCAGTTCACCACAGTGCAAATCTTTAAACTAAGATGCTTCCTGTTGTAAGTCCACCGCAATTCAATGGTTTATCAACTGTTTTAGTTTTCTGATTGCCCCTATGACGACTCACACAAAAAGGGGGAAAATAATTCTGCTTTTGACACACCTAAAGAGAAATTTACTTCAGTTCCTATTGTTTTTCACCTTGTTGTTTCTATGCATTTTTAAATGGATGTTGATACATCCAGCTTTGGGGTAGGAGCTGTACTTTCCAAACACTTTCCAGATACTGACAAAGTGCATTATTGCTTCACAACAAATTTATGATACTAAAGACAGTAAATTACATTATTGGTTGAAAGGCATAGCCCAACCTGCTATTTATGAATTCACTGTAAGCATAATGGTCTCTCTTTTTCCGCCATCTTAGTTTTTTGATTATTTGTTGCATGGGTGAATGTAATTTGAAAGCAGAAGCTTTGTCCAGAATGTTCAAGACTAATAATACAACTTCTAAATCTGAGAATTTTATTCTATTAAATAGATTTTTAAGTACTATTACAATGCATTGGCTATTTCTTTAAGTTTCTTGGAGTTCTTGTCTGCACCCTTATTAAGTCGATGAGGGTAAATTGTTAGTTTCAGACCAAGTTGTCCGATGGCTTCTGTCATTCCTCCTTCCCCATTTGTTGGTCATCCTGGTATTTCTAAGTTCCAAGAATTTTTAAAATGATATTTTTTATGGCCTACTATGTGCAACAATGGTAAAAAATGTATAAAGTCTTTTATAAAGATTTTTGTTGCAAAGCTTATTCCCTTTCTTGTTTTCAGTTAGGACTATTGCAGCCCTGTTGCACCTCCTTCACATTCTAAGAGATTCATAGTCAATTTTATAACTGATCTACCTGCTTCTAATGGTCACAGCAATATTTTGGTTACAGTAAATGTCACTTCAATTTTGCAAAGGCACGTTTTGTGTGTTTAAAGATAAGCAATTGGTGAATATATTTATATTTATTCATCATATTTTAAGCTGCATGGTGCATCTCAGTTTATTTTCAAATGTTTGGAAACGGTTCTGTTCAAGTACTGAAATGCAAGTTAAGCTCACCTCAGGTTACTATCTCAAATGTAATGGATTTTCAGGAAGATTTAACCAAAGACTTGAAAAATAAAGCCTTGGAAAGCCAAGACTTGGAGCTTGCTTGCAGTTTTTTGTGAAACAAGTGCAGGGGACTGGATATATGTCTAGCATGGTGGTGTGCTTGAAAAAACTGCCAGTAAGCAGCAAACACTGTTAGCAGTTGATACACAACAACTAAAAATTGAGACTTGCTGGCTACAATTTCAGCACAGGGTGTATGATTAACTCTTTTTAAAATGATAAGTTTGATATGTTGCCCGTAGTAGAATTTTCCCATAATGTTCTTAATAATAACTCATTAGAAATGTCACCCTTTAAATGCTGGTGTAAGTTTTTACATCTGGTGCAGCACTGCAATTCTATGGATGCTGAAGTACCTGCTTGTCCTCAATATTTGGATAAACTTCATACTAGCTGGACTATAGAGCAGGAGCATTTTTTGAGGGCTGAAACATCTACCAGAACTTATTTGAATAGTAGATGAATATCTCTTCTTCAATTTAAAGTTGCGCAGAAGGTATGACTTATCTAAAGAGACAGCTGTCTGAGACTGCCAGTTATTGTTTTTCTAAGTAGGCCACTGCTCATTTGTTTTGTCCTCGCTACTTATTCTTATTTTGTTATCCTGGTATTTTGATCCTTGAAACTCCTTTTTGATTCTGATTCTCTACTTGTTGATCACTTGATCGTCCTTTTTATTTACAACAATCCTTGTGTATACTTTTGTCATTTTAAACTATGTGCTTAAGTATCCCAATAGGAAAGTACGTTTCTTTTTCATGAAGTCAGCTATAAGAAAAAAGATTTAAGGCTATAACATAGTGTAAATTTCATCTAACGTTTCTAGCTCAATGATTTTCACAGCACTCATCTGATCAGATCAGATGGTCTTAGCATTTCAGAATCTGCTGATCCACTGGGATTTTCACATACAACCATCTCTAGGGTTTACAGAGAATTTAAAGACTTTTAGGAGGCACAAGTAGAACACATTCATCTTCACGGCTGGTAAAAGATTTTCCCAATATGTACTTTTTCTGTAACTTTTGTCACAGATCAATTTGCTCATAGATTTCAGCCATACAAAGCCAGAGCAGAGCTTCTCTACAAAACTTCAGGAAAACTTGTATTTTCGGTCAGTTTCATTTCCATAGCAATCAGTTCAGCCCTTAGTTTTGATTTTACTCCCCTCTTCATCTCATTGTCAGGCTAGTTCAGTTACTCTTCTCTAAAGTTATTTTCCTCCCTCAATGAAAGCCAGCCTATCTGTAAGCTAAAAAATGTTATCTTTTTCCAAGAGTAAACCACGCATAGTCCATGGCCTCTTTCAAAAGTAAGACTCTTTATAAGTAGAGGAGTCACTGTTGCCTCTGTTTTTTGCGTTTCACTACACCTGCCAACCTGAAACAGGCTGCTGTCTTCCTCCTCTAACTCTGTTGTTGAATTGAAGCACTATTTCCATTTGCACATTAGGTTGTGAGCAGCTCTCAACTCCAGTTAATTATCCCTAAATCAACCAGCTACAGCCAGACATGTCTGTCATTCTTTTGCACAGAAAAATTCAAAAAGTTGTTATTCTAGCGGTTTGTACTTGTTCTGCAAGCAAGTTAACTCTGTCTCCTTCAGAAATCTACTGGGATACTTTTAAAGCTGTGTTTTTTACCGCAAGCTTCATGTATCAATTTTAGTCTTCTTTGTTCCTTCAACATCAAATGGAAGGCCATTTTTTTGGAAACTCTAATGCAGAGCCAACGATTTCTAAGCTACCTCAAAAGTTGCTTGTTCAGCTTTGCTCTACTCCTCTCTTATGTTTTTCCCCCCATAACCCCATTAGTCTCTCAGATGGTTGGAATTATTTCTTTTTATTTAGTACAGCTAGTTTTTATCAAGTGGCAATGACTCTCTGTGGTACTCATTTTCTCCTTTGACATGTTTTTTAATGGTGTTTTGCAAATTATTCTATATACTGTATTCAAAATAAAAATGCTCCCCACTCAGTCTTCACCTTTTTTTCATTTTAGCCCCAGTACTTATTCTGCCATTTGTGTGATGAATACAGTCTCTTTAAAAAGAATCTGTGCTGTCACTTGCTGCAACAAAGTTATTTTAAATAGAATGTTTAATCCTGCATAACTACATCTGGCCTTGCAAACCCTTTTGAAATCCCAATAATAAAAGACAGGCTGTGTCCAGTGTCTTTAAGTGACATAACTCTCTGTTTTTTTCTCCACTGATGCACTACAAATAACTACTTTTTATGCTGTGCTTTTTGCCATATTAGCATCCAGATGATTTAACTTTATCAGCATAACAGTATTATTTTTAGCATGTACTAACACAGATAGAGGGGCTACTTTCAAATAACCAGGCATAATTTTTAATCAACTGACTATATATTACTTCAGTGAACCATCACGGTCAATAAAGTCAAACTCTATAAATACATTACTGCAACATCTATTTCTTTTACTTGTTGAATTGCTTCTGCCACTGTGTACCGTAATCATTCTACTTTAGGAAACGTAGACTCACCAGCCACTTTATTAGGTATACCTCTTCAACTGTTTGTTAATGCAAATATCTAATCATCCAATGATATGGCAGCAATTCAATGTATTTAGGCATGAAGAAATTTTCACCATGACCTGCTGATGGGGAAGAACGGTGATTTAAGTGACTTTGAACATGGCAACGTTGTTGGTGCCAAGCAGGTTGGTATGAGTATTTCAGAAACTGCTGATGTACTGGGATTTTCAAGCACAACCATCTCTAGGGTTTACAGAGATGGTCTGAAAAAGGGAAAATAACAAGTGAGGGGCAGTTGTGTGGGTAAAAATGCCTTGTTGATGCAACATGTCAGAGGAGAATGGCCAGATTGGTTCAATCTGATAGTAAGGCAACAGAAACTCAAATAACCACTCGTTACAACTGAGGTATGTAGAAGAACATATCTGAATGCACAACATGTTGAATCTTGAAGCAAATGGGCTAAATAGCAGGAGACCACAACAGTGCCATGCCTGTTAGTTAAGAACAGGCAACTGAGGCTACAATTTGCACAGGCTCACCAAAATTGGACAACAGAAGATTGGAAAAATGTTGCCTGGTCTGAGGAGCAATTTCAGCAGTGACATTTTGGATGATTGGGTCAGATATCAGTGTCAACAACATGAAAATATTGGCCCATTCTGCCTTGTATCAATGGTTCAGACTAGTGGTGGTGGTATAATGGTGTGGGGGATATTTTCTTGACATACTTTGGGCTCCTTAGTACCAACTGAGCATCATTTAAATGGCACAGCCTACTAATTGTTGCTGGCCATGCCCATCCCTTTATGACCGCAGTGTACCCATATTCTGATGGCTACTTCTAGCAGGATAACACCCCATGCCACAAAGCTCAAATCATCTCAAAATGGTTTCTTTAACATGATAATGAATTCACCGTACTCATATGACCTCCCAATGCACCACATATTCAATCCACTTTGGGAAGTGATGGAATGGGATATTTGAATCATGGATGTGTAGCCAACAAATCTGCAGCAACTGCATGATGCTATCATGTCAATTTGGACCAAAATCCACTAGGAATGTTTCCAGCATCTTGCTGAATCTATGCTATGATGAATTACGGCACTTCAGAAGGCAAAAGGGGGTTCAACCTGAAATGTAACTATTTAAATGTTTCTGTGCAATAAGTACATGACTAACTGTGTCAGGTAAGCTTTTGGCTATTTGGGAAAATAAGAGTCTCCAGTTTGCAGCCCAACAGTATTAGCATTAGAGCAGTGATCAGTGGGTTGTGACATCACACAAAAATTCAATATAAATGCTGAATGAAAAAGCTTATAAAAACTCTAGAAAACCTCTGAATGAACTGCATTATTTGTTTGTCAATCTCATCTATCGTGCATCCCTTTTATCTTTTAGGCTGACTTATTTAAGCAGTAGTACAGTTTCTATGATCTTTGTGTATATCAATTAATTGCATTTTTTTTTTCTTAAAACAAGTGTGCTTCAGATAACTTGATCTATGTCTAACAGAAGATAACCCCATCTACAGATAAAGGCAAATAAATAAAGCAGGAGCCTTATCAAAATGTCTCCTTAAGTACTGACATTGCCAAAAGCAAACCTGGAATTACAATAATAGATGAACACATTAATATATTCATTCCTCTTCCCCACAATATGGCCTTACTCCTGGAACCAGACCTGGGGATATTGTTCAATAATGAGTGCTTAGTCACCAGATAAGTCATATAGCTCAGATAGACTCAGCCCAAAAAAACGCTGAAAACTTACAAGGTGAAGAATGTGAGTATATGACAGTTATATAGCAGGTATGGTTGGAACAGATCCCAAGATACTTCCCTCCCCAAAAATTACCTGTTGCACATAAATGGCTCAAAATTCAGCCATGTGTGGATTTGCTTACAGTCTACGGCACTCATATTCATTATTTTACTCTTCTGTCAATGTTAGCTGAAGTAAATGAATATAAATAGCCTTATTCATTTAATTTGTCTTGATAGGTGGATCCACGTTAAAATTATTTCAAGTCTTATGTACAACAAAGCAGCAATGATAAGGGAATACCTTTTGACCTCCGACAGGTGTTTCATTCATATCAGTCTGGCAGATGCTGATGTCAGAGTGGATCTTATGCAGAGACTGCAATAATGTAATACTGTATGCTTTCTGTTGTGTGAATATTTAAGATCATTCTAAATGTTATGATTTTTGCATAAATTATCATTAGAACAAATTCTTCCAACAACCCTAGAATATTTTTTAATTCAGAGGTCAGTTTAAACATGCAAATTAACTCTTTGATGTATGCAAATCCTTCAGGCAGGATGTATTAACCAGATATATCATAATTTCTTTCAAGATCATATCTTGTAAATACTATTGTTATCTTGAAATGCAGGCGTTTTTTTTATTTATGGTACATTTGAAAACAGTCCAGGAAGTAACTTTGGACTGCATAAAAGCATGAGGGTATTTCTTTCATATAATAAAGTATAAATATGTGTATTGAAAAGCTAGACATGTTTTTTTTTTATTTTTAACTGGGTGCTGATTCTTATCTAAACTTATATATTAACACTAGAATTGCTGAAGCCCACGAGAAAACTCGTAATCCGGCCCACCTTAAATCCCTTCGCACCTCTACCATCAGGGCGTCAGGGTCTTTTGTTTTATAAATGCGTTAATCAGGGCAAGTAGCAAGCAGCCTGCAGTCCCATTCCCCATCTTGATGGCGCTCAGCTCGCAGGCAAAGAGTTCTCCCAGCTCAAGCTAAGGCTCCTTTTCTGTGTGTGGGGTGCCTGGAGTTGTATAGAGTAAATAATACAGTATATTGTTATTTGAAATACATGTATTTCATGTGTGTTCCATGTCTACAAAGATCTGGGTAACTGTAGGATGAAATGAAATGCGGGAAATGCAAGAAATGCTGAACACATACCGAAAGCAGAAACTTTTTTCATGTTATACTAATAATGACAAAAAAGTGTTTAATGTGTGAAGACTTTAGTCCAAATATCAAGTAAACATGTGCGCTTTAATTCAAGAATATAACCAAAGGAAAAAAAAAATTTGATTTACATGTGGCTGCATTGCGTTAAAAACTCAAGCTCAAATGTCAATCGACAGGGAGTTTACATGTGTTCTTGAATGGTGTAGATGTAAGAACTGCTGCCTTATATCCAAAGGTGCTGGGTTCGAGACAGTCACTCTGTGTTTTGAGTAGTCAGCTGCTATTATTATTATTATTTCGACAATAAAAACATAAGTTTCATTTGAATCTGTAACACCCGGTGTCAATTTTGGCTACTTGTAAAAGTTAGCACTTGTTTTTTTATTATTCTGTTTTATTCTCTCAGTGACGTTCACATGGTACAAAGAACTTGCATCTCTCTCTTTGAGTTGATGGCATTTATCTCCATTTATTTCACAAGAGCAGCGCTGTGGCTGATGTTTGGATCTGGCAGCGCCATACTGACAGTGTCAGTAACAGAAGAAGCTGTCTATTGTTACGGTCCTGTCTTTGTCCAGTCTGATAACGGTCATTGGACATTGTATCTTTGATTGCCGCTATCCCAAACAGTTGTGAGCAAGCATCAGCCACAGCACTGCTCTTGTGAAAAGAATGGAGATAAATGCCGTCAACTCAAAGAGGGAGAGGCAAGTTCATTGTACCACCTTAACGTCACTGAGAGAATAAAACTGAATAATAAAAAAACAAGCATTAGGTTTTACAAGTAGCCAAAAATGACAGCAGGTGTTACAGACTCAAATGAAATTTCTGCTTCCATTGCTGAAATTACAATAATCAAATAAGAGTAATAAGAAAACAAAACATTACAACAAAAACAGCAGTCATTCATTCCAGTCATCCATTTTCTCAGTCCTTCAGTACCTTGTGTGACCACCTCTTATAGCCTCTAATTCTTGATACATTCAAAACATTATAGGTTGCACAGTAAACTGAAAAAGTGTGGCCTTTGTCTTGCTGCAATGTAAGCTTTGAATTAAACTCTTTTTAAAGGTGACCTGAGCAGCAGTTGTTCCACCAGGACCTTGTTTGGTTATAAAAGTGCACCTAAAGAGTTTCTGCATGTTTGGCAAGTTGCAATTCCTGACTCCACAAAACGAATTGCTAGTCAGAAGGGTACAACAAATTGACTATTTTCTGTCAAAGTATAAAACTCTAACTATACTATTCTCATTCCAGTACTTTTAACACTAGAATCCCTGAAGCCTATGAAAAAACTCATAATCCTGGGCCACCTTAAATTCCTTCACACCTCTCCAATAGCGACATTTATTTTGCAAATGTGTCGATCAGCAAGCAGACTGCTATCCCATCTCTCTCACCGCTGCAGCTCAACCCAGGTAAAAACTTCTACTAGCTCAAGTCTGTTTATCTTGGTGTCAGGTGCCTGGGGATGTATAGGGTAAATATTACTGTATACCATTATTTAGAACACATTCATTTCATGTGTGTTCCGTGTCTACAATGATCTGGGTAAATGTACAATAGGATGACAGGAAATGTGAGGCAGGAAATGTTGAACACATACCTAAAACAGGAACTTTTTTCATGTTATAGTACTAATGACAAAATTTTCACATGAAGTGTATAATGTGTGAAGACTCAAGTCCAAATATCAAATTAACACTTTCATAAAAGGTACATGTATAACAAAACAAGTGCACTTTTATTCAAGAATATTAGATATTAGAATATTAGAACTGACAGGACCGCTTGGGTGGTACAGTGTTAAGAACTGCTGACTCATAATCAAGGTCACTGGTTCAATTCCGGGTGCTTCCCAGAGTTATAGCTTTGAGTAGTGAGCTGCACTTATTGTTATTATTATATAATAAAAACATACATTTGATTTGAGTCTGTAACAGCCAGTGTAAATTTATGGTATTTGCAAAGCTTAGTGTTTTTTTTTATTCAGTTTTTTTCTCTCAGTCATGTTCACACTTCCCCCGAAGTAGAGCAGAGCAGTGGCACTGACTGTCACAACAAGAAACAGAGAAGAGAACCAGAATAGAGGAAGGTTAGTAATGGGGTATAGTTATTCTGTTACATACATTTTCAGTTAAATTACTAACAAACAAAGACAAAATACACACAGCTAATCTGCAGCTCTAGTCAGGGTATGCTATTCTACAGTAGTGAGTCTTCAGCCTAAATTTATATCTTATATTAGCAGGCAGATTATTCCACAGCTTCAGGGCACTATAAATAAAAGCTCATCTTCCAACTGTTATTTTATCAATCTTTGGAATCTTAAAGAGGCTGACATCTTGAGATCTTATTATGCACTCTAGTTTGAAAGTAATGATAGATTCAAATAGGTAAATAGTGCCTTGGCTATTTAGGGCTTTATATGTTAAAAGATTTTGTAATTCGGCCCTCTGCTTAACTGAGAGCCAGTATAAGAGAACTTGAGAACTGAAGTTATTTGTTTATACTTTCTAGTTCTTGTAATAATTCTTGCAACATCACTTTGTATTAACTGAAAGCTGCATTAAGACCAATTTGAACATCCAGTGAAAAATGCATTGCGTTAGAATATCCCACTAGAAATAAATGTTTGAATTATTTTCACAGTATCCTGCATATTTAGAAAACAACTTAATTTTTCAGCATTTTAAGATGAAAAAATTGTTTTAAACAGTTTTGTAGTACGTGTTTTAAAAGATATGCAAGTGTCAAAGTTAATTCTTAAATTGTGTGTTGCTTCAGAAAAAACTAATGGTGATTCCAACTGAATGACAAAATATTGTTGTAGTCGGCATCATTCACCCCACTATATAAGGGAAAACCCCACCCAAAACATTATTTCCATATGTTACTTACACTGTGTACTTTGTATTGCTGGCCAAAGAATTTTTTTAATCTCATGTTTTCTTGGAGAAAGTGCATAAGAGTAATTCTCATAAATAAGATCGATAGGTAACTAACACTGGACAACACTGGCAAATGCTGTAAAAAACATTAATGTAAAAAAGAACATAAAACTTCTCACATTATTTTTTTCACATTCTCTACGTGTCTTTTATACAATGGATAGCTTAAAATATGCAAAATGAATGTTTTTTTGCTAAAATGTAAAATAGTTACTTCCTGAATTGTAAGAAGGTATGCAAACAGCAAGTTCAAAGACTCACAGGAGGACATTATGAATTGAAGACAGCAGTCTTGATGAATGAATGATGGAGAGAGCAGGCCTTGAAGTCAAAATGTCACTCCTGTGATAATTCAGAAAGTAACTATTTAACAACATTTTGCTAAAAGCTTTTTACAATGACATTGTTCACAACATTTGCCACTGTGCAGTGTTATTCACCTCTCAATCCTGTTCTATAAGAATCTATGTTATGTACTTTTTCCAAATAACAACATGAGATAAAAAATTGCTGCCAGCCACCAGTACAAAAAACATAGGGTAAATAACATATAAAAAAATATAATTTTTAAGGACCATTGAAGAGAGTATTTTCAAGACCCTTCCTCCCCTAGACTGAAAGATGGTAGCCTCCTTGGTTTTCAGCAGGGCCATGGATCGTGAACATAAAAAACTCAACCCTGCTGGGGCCCATGGTCACCGCCAGGGGACACCTGGACTTTCACAGAGCCCTATTTGCCAGCACTTCCGCCACACCCAGAGGTGCTGCCGGAAGAAGTTTGTTGGACACCTGAAGTCCTTCCAGTTGTCCTATAGAAGGAGCCAGTCACCACCACTCTATGGCCAGAATCAGGAGGAAGAGAACAAAGCTTGAGGATTCTTGGAGGTGGAAGGACTGGCAGCAAAGAAGGGACAGAGACACAAATACCTGCAGGAAGCGGAAAGGAAGAGGACTCGCTCTCTATGTAAATACAATGTGGTGTAACTCTGGACATGTAAACGTCAAAATCTCCACTTGCTGCAGGGACATCGAACTGTTGCCTGTAAGTCTGCGTCCCTATTACTTGCCCAGAGTGTTTGGACACGTCATTGTTGTTATTGTTTACATCCCTCTTCAGGCGGACGTGGAGATAGTGGGTGACATCACCCATTCTGCTGTTGCTAAACTACAAACACAGCACCCTGAGGCGCTTGTGCTAATCGCTGGAGATTTTAACCATGTGATACTGGAAAAACATTACCTGCCTTCTCCTAGTATGCAAATGTTAAAGACGCAATACAGCACCACCCGCTGCCTGCGCTTGGGAAAGTAGATCTTAACCTGGTTCTGCTTCAGCCTCACTACAAACCAAGAGTGAGGGAGCTACCTACAACCATGTGCTTATTCAGGAAGTGGTCCCCTGAGGCAGAGCAGGCTCTGAGAGACTGCTTTGGAACTACGGACTGGGATATCCTGCAAGGCTCACATAGTGAGAACATTGAGGAGGTTGTTCACTGCACTACTGACTACATCAACTTCTGTATGGACATTGTAGTTCCAGTAAGAACAGTACGCTGCTATGCTAACAACAAGCCATGGATTACAAGTGACATCAAGGGCCTTTTGAACCAGAAGAAAAGGGCTTTTAAAGGCAGTGATCAGCATGAGCTCAAGCGTGTGCAGAAGGAACTCCAAGTCCAGCTCAGGGTGGCGAAGGAGCAGTACAGGAGAAAGCTGGAGCAGAAGTTGCAGAATAACAGCATAAAGAAAGTGTGGGATGGGATGAAGATCATCACTGGCTGCAGCATGAAGCGGGGTGCCAACAATGAGAGAGATGTGGAGAGAGCAAACCAAATGAACAACTTCTTCAACAGGTTTGACCACCCTAACCCACTTTCACCTTCGAGTACTGCACCCTCCACCCAGCATAGGACAGACATCCCCACCCACAATTACAGCAGCCCAGGTGAGCAGAGAGCTGAGGAGACTTTGTGCCAGCAAAGCAGTGGGTCCAGATGGAGTATCGCCACGACTGCTGAAGGCCTGTGCACTGGAGCTGGGGAGTCCTCAACAGCGCATCTTCAACCTGAGCCTGGAACAGGGAAGAGTTCCAAGGCTTTGGAAAACATCTTGCATCACCCCAGTCCTAAAAGTGTCACATCCTAGTGAGCTGATAAAGACCATGGAGTGGCTGCTGCTTCACCACCTGAGGCCAGAGGTCCATTACGCCCTCGACCCTCTGCAGTTCGCATACCAGGAGAAGGTGGGAGCGGAGGATGCCATCATCTATATGCTACACCGATCCCTCTCCCACTTGAACAGAGGCAGTGGTGCCTTAAGAATTATGTTTCTGGACTTCTCTAGCGCCTTCAGCACCATCCAACCTCTGCTCCTTAGGGACAAGCTAACAGAGATGGTAGTAGATTCATACCTGGTGGCATGGATCGTGGACTACCTTACAGACAGACCTCAGTATGTGTGTCTTGGAAACTGCAGGTCTGACATTTTGGTCAGCAACACAGGAGCACCGCAGGGGACTGTACTCTCTCTGGTCCTGTTCAGCTTATATACATCGGACTTCCAATACAACTCGGAGTCCTGCCACATGCAAAAGTTCGCTGAAGACACTGTTATCGTGGGCTGCATCAGGAGTGGGCAGGAGGAGGAATACAGGAACCTATTCAAGGACCTTGAAACCACTTACACCTCAACACCAGCAAAACCAAGGAGCTGGTGGTGGATTTTAGGAGACCCAGGCCCCTCCTGGACCCTGTGATTATCAGAGGCAACTGTGTGCTGAGGGTACAGACCTATAAATACCTGGAAGTGCAGCTGGATGATAAATTGGACTGGACTGCCAATACTAATGCGCTGTGCAATAGAGGACAGAGCTGACTATACTTCCTTAGAAGACAGGCGTCCTTCAACATCTGCAATAATTTATGGTACATGCTTCCTCAGTTGGTTTGTCCAGTTGATTTCATAGAAGGGACGCTATTGACGGATGGCTGAGAAGCTACCCAATCAGAGCACGTATTATATATTAAATAAAACTCCTCCTGCTCGGTGCTTCGCATACTTGAAAGCCCGAACAACACATATTGATTTTTGATTGTTTGCTTTTCTCTGTCTCTCTCACTCTCTCTGACATTCTCTGCTTCTGACGGAGGGGGTGTGAGCAGAGGAGCTGTTCGCACACTGTCCTAGAGGATACGGACCCTCCTCTAAAAAATGCTGAAAGACTACCTTCACATTGCTCCTTCCTTGCAGCTGGTTTGTCCAGCGGTGCTTCATATACTTAAAAGCCGAACAGCCCTATTGATTTTTGATTGTTTGCTTTTGTCTTTTTCTGTCTCTCTCTGACATTCTCTGCTCCTGACGCACACTTCTTTGAAGAGGATGATATGTTTGCATTCTTTTAATTGTGAGACGGAACTGTCATCTTTGTCTTGTCATGGAGCACAGTTTAAACTTTTGACTAAAGGGTGTTATTTCAAGTCTAGAGGACTCTAATAATGTTAAAAAAACATATTTAGAAGGTCGTAAACAGGTTTTCTATGCTCTAACTGCGAAAATATTCGATTTATAAATAAAGAATCCTACTTCATGGAAATTCATTTATCGCGGTAGAGTCTGGAACGGATTAACCGGGATAAACGAGGGTTTACTGTATATGGAATGAACATAAGACACAATTATTTCTCTCATAACAAGTAACTAGGGTTTGTGCTTTATGAATCATAAATAGAACAATAGCAGCAAAAAGGATTATGCCTGTCTTTTAAACACATACTGTTAGAAATGTATTATTGTCTTCTTAAAAATCTGAAATGATATTCATTGACATATTTAATTCTGAAAATGTGTTAAGCTGTTTACACTCAAAGTAAGTATTTTATTTATTTTGCCTTGTTAGCTGCATGTGAAAATTTACAAAGGTTCTTCTGATTTAAAGTATGAAAGGCATTCAACTACACTAACCTAAACTAGTGGTGATTCATTGTCATACTAATTAGTGGATATTGGGTTTATAGTCAAGATTGTAGTCATGTGCCAGAATATCACACTGCAAGTTTATGTGTTCCTCTTTAAAACAACAATTCTCTAAAAAACTGCCCCTGTTTGAAATTTAAAAACAAAAAAATTAGTGGTAAGATTGATTTGAAAACTTAAACAGTTTTGCCATTCATATTGTCTTGTTATTGCCAAGTGAGTTATGTTAAGGTTAAGAAGATTAAAGCAGCCATACACAAAATATGAAAATCCAGTTAAAAGGCTTCAACTCCTAAAGCATTTCTCTGATTTTAATCCATCAATTTATTTTGTAATTATAACTAGATATAGAGAAAAAAAATAAAAATGTGACCATTTTATTGCTACTACCTCAATGATGCTGCTGTTTGACACACTCTGATATAAAACAATGAATGTTTTTATTTCTTAAAAAAAACTGAAGAATTTGCTACTGTTTCAAAAGCATATTGTCACATACTGTTGCTGTGAAACTATGCAATATGGTAAGAGTTTCAAATACCATATACAATGTAAGTGCCAATTCATTTTTTATGTGATTAGGATGAAGTGCTTCTTCTTAAACAATAATCTGCTTAACTGACATTACATGTCAAAATGTGATGAACTTGTTTCTGTTCCTTGGATATTAAGACAATGTCAGTTTCAGGCTCATACGCAGTCCCATGGATCCAAAATAGCAATATAATTGATTTCTTTCTCCTCTTTTTCATACCCATATGGCCAAGTAGAAAAATCAATAAACAGGTATGTACCCTTGACAAATGTATCTCTGAGGCTAACTGTAATTTATCGTTCCATCAGCAGCATAATGAAATGTATCATCCAGCTTTTACGGCAAAGCTGACAGTGGTTATTTATACGGATGAATGCTAGAGTATACACAGTGCTATTGTATAATCAATCTGCCATCTTGTTATGGGAATGTAAATAAACTGACATTCCAAATGCTTTCAGAATGTTACAGGGATTTTACACAAATACTATTTAGTATGTACTGTTTTATGAGGAAACAAAGTGCTCCATATTAACAGAATGACACACGTATAAGAAAAGTGTACATATAACTAAAATCACCTTTCTGCTAAGGTAGAACTAATGATAAATGCTTTGACATTGTACCAACCATGGCTAAAAAGAAAACTTAAAATATAAATAAATTGCAAAAAGATTTTATTTTATTTAAAATCACCAACTTCATCTTAGGAGAGCGTAATATCATCCATCACATCAGAGAATTCAGAAACGAAAATATCACTAATTACAGCAAGCCTATAAACCACAGGACACAACAAAGAAAAGCTACATACTTTGAAAAGTTGTAGCTTGAAGCCAAGAAATGGGAATCCTTGTAGGGGATTATTCAATAAATGACAGGCAGAGGTTAAGGAGCCTTCAAAATAACAAAAACTATTGTCATGATATCTATAGGCCATACAATTAAATACATCTAAGATGTCTTTGCAGAAGCAGAGTCATGTTCAAGGTCAAAACCAAAAACAATACCTCAATTGATATTTGTCTAAATCTCATTTTGTAGATCCCCAAATGTGAGAATGGCTCTGAAACCCTTTGAAATAGTTCTAGAAACAAAAACTGTACTTTTTTTCTGCAGTATTGATTTTGTCTAAAACAAAGCAACTTGAATTCTTTTTTCTTTATTATTTTTCTAAATAAATAAATAACAGCTGACAAAACCACCACTCTCTCCCCATAAAAATACCAAAAGATCCAACAAGGAAGCCCTGTCTGTTAGATCTTTTATATGTTTTATGTTGATATCAACATGATGCTGGTAACACTAAACAAATACATTGATGAACAGAAACTTCACAAAGCACCAAAATCAATAAACAATGTCAAAAATAACAAAATTCATATTCATTACTTTCCAGATCCTGACAGTACTAGATAACCCATAAACCTGACTAGTTTTTATAGTCTTTTTTAAGGTCAGGAGAACAAGAACAAAATAAGATTTTCATGTGTGCTCATACTTCTACTATAAGGTTGCTGCCATTTCTTCCTTCAACTGCAAACTGGCAGCCTTTAATTACAGAAAAAAATTGACAACAGATCTTACTAACAAATGATCTGAGGTTTACCCAACAATGCCAGGAGCACTATATATATATATATATATATATATATATATATATAGTAACAATATATATATAAAGTAACAAGTATAATTTTCATGTATATCTTCATCTAGAACAACCTGGCTCCTGCCATCTCACACATTATAAAACACCTTTTTTTTCTGTCATTGGTCTTAAAGAAAGCAAACTAACATTTTTGTGCAATACAGAAATTGCACAGTAGAAAAGAACTTTGGGATATAGCTTACTGTTTCCCAAAAAAATGTTTTTGTCCAGTCCTTCATGCTTAACATTTGCTGGTCCACATGGTAATTTAGCTATACAGTCTTTTGGAATGCATACACTTGGTACACCTGTTCTGATAATTTCTTGTGATTACATCACAATGGTTTTTTATTTTTATTTTTAGTCTACCAGCATACTTGGGTTTGTACATATTTAGGGCAACACATACTCAGTCCTGTTTCTCATTCCTTATGTCACTTTTATGCTTTTTTTAGCATTAGAATTGGTTTACAGCTCAACTTTATATTTTGCACTGCTACTCTCTGGTCACACAACTCTCCATTGGATTCTTTTCAATTGCTTTTCAATTTGCTCTTTATGGTCCTTAATTATTTTTAATTATGAACACTTTTTTCCTTGCTTAGAGGTTTCTTTCTTACAAAAGAAATGTCAGTCTTTCTAGTCACATGTGTTATTCTAATTAATTTATCTATAAAAAAGCATTCCTTTTAATATAGTAACATTCAAATCTCTGATAGTTTTCATAAGAATAATGATAGTTTCAGTAGCTCAATAGCTACCTGCATTTATTTAATTGTAGTAGAGAAATATGGGTTTTCAATTTTCCCTAATATAATACTTGTTCAAGTGTTTTTGTATTTATTTTTATTATTTAAAAACATTATTTCTATTGTATTTATTTTAAGCACATGTGTTCATTTTTTTATTAAATTGAATTATAAGAGCAAACCGAATAGAGTAAAATACAAGACATTTTACCAAACTAATCCCCTCCATCCCACTCCTCTTTAACACAACACAATACAACCCTGCCTCATTTAAAGTAAGAAGAACATGGAGAGGACCAACAAGCGATGGAACAGCACAGTATCAATCCCATTAAACAGAAGAAAAGCTAAGGAATATGGTTTTAGCCAAAACCAGGGGGCATTCATACTCAGATCAGCTATATTGTATAAGACAATTTATGGATGTAAGAGCCAGATGCCCCATTGATCTCCAACTCCAACAACTCCAGAAGGACCAAATTAAAAAAAGGCAATTTCCAGATGTGATGTGAAAAGAATTGAGGACATTTCCAGTGAGAGGCAATGGCAACTTTTACTGGAATTTTCCCTAAAGCAAATAGTCTCTACATGAAAACAGATAAATGAAGTAAAGAAAAGTCTACAGGTAGAAAAATATGGGGAAGCAAAGAAATGTTAACAGAGAGAACAGACGTAACAAAATCAGACACACCAGATCAAAAACTAAACATAGAAATAGCATCTGTGGAGGAAACAAGCCCCTGGGGAGTCCACACTTAATTGTCAAAGAGAGCATCAAAGGAAACATCATACACAGTCTCAGTCCTGTAGACCTAGGCCACCTAGAAAGGAAGATGAGGGGACAGAAATGAAAGAATTCTGAGCAAACTTTGATACAAGCTAAAATAAAGCATCTGTCCATCTGATCCATTTATCATCATTCTCTTTGCTGTAACTCAAATTGCCATTTACTCTGTTGTCTTAATTAATTTGCATATGAATATAAAAGAATGAAAATAGTTAACAGGTGTCTAGCATTCAGAGATAACTTCAAGAATTAATGTGTATTGTATTGATTGTAATCGTATGATAACGTTATTTAGAATACAAAAGGTGACCTGCGAGTACGGCTTAAGGAATATCTTTACTCTCAATGTATTGGGACTCTCACAAAGCAGGTGATTCTGTGGATGTTCCAGCGCCCTACGTTGTGATTTAAATATCATTAAAAAATCTCTTTGAACCTAACTATTACCTAACTGGTAAAGGATGTCGCCAAGTTGTCTTTTCGCTGAGTTGTCTGTTGCCCAGTGGCCCCTGAATGCTTAAAAGGAATGAATGGAAAACCCCTCTGTATCAGCCCTGACAAGGTATGATCCCTATAAATTTACATATTTTGAAAAATTGCATTTACATTATGTTTTTTATTGTAACCACAGGAAATTCATTTGTTTAACACTAGAATTACCAAGCCTACGAAAAAACTTGCAAACCCGGCCCACGTTAAATCCCTTTGCACCTCTCCATCAGCGTCCTTTTTCTTGTAAATGTGTTGATAAGCACAAGCAGCAAGCAGCCTGCATCTCCCCCACCACCACAGGATGGGCAAGAAGTTCTCCCAGCTCAAGCCTTGATTATCTTGGAGTGAAGTGCTGGAGTTTTAGAGGGGAAATAATATATTGTTATTTGGAATTCATACATTTCATGTGTGTTCCGTGTCTACAACAATCTATGCAAACACATCGTTAAAACAGAATCATAATAATATTCAAAAATGTAAAGTATCCACTTTATAAATTGCTGTCATATTTGTGTTGCTGTCCTCTATCTAGTGTTCTCATAACCCAGTTAAACTTTGTGCAGTATCTGTACTTGAAGGAGGCCACATGCACAGGGGAGTAACCACAGCATGTGAAAAATGCCCCTGGCTAACTTAAAATTTAAATGTCCCTAACTTGAGTTGGTGAGATTAATGGAGAGCTGTGTTTACTTTAGCTTTTCCCTATGAATTTGCTTATGCATGCTTTTTTGCTTCCTGATCTTGTTCAAGAAATTGTCTTTGTTCAAATAAGAATTAAAAAGTAAAAACCAAATTTAAAAGGAAAACAATGTTTTAAGTAATGTTTTTAGTATTTGAGCTCCTGCATTTATGCAGGTGATATGATAAAAATGCACATTGCACTTAATTTTCAGTGGCAGATTATAAAAGGGTTTTCAGCATTTCCCATCAAAGTCAGAGATAAATATACAGAAGTTTACCAAATGTACGCATGGCATAACATTCAGATGCATTCGAGGATTGTGCAGGTACTGTAACCCTCAATGGAGTTCAGTAGCTAGGTTCTAAAACTTTCTCACTCTATTTCAGGGTTGCAGGGGCTATAAGCTATCTCACCAGGATTGGGCAAAAAGCTGAAAACAGGAATTGACAAGCTAGTCCATCACAAGGACCATTCTCACTCACACGCATACATAAACACACACATAACAATTTGCAATTGCTAATTAAAATAAATAACATAAACCAAATAATAATAATAATGCTAGTAATAAAAAATCTTCTGTAATGAATTCCATCTGCGCTTTAGTATGTCTGGTTATAGCAATTTGCATGAAATGGGACCTGCAAGACTATTCAGTTATAAGTGAGAGGAAAACTACAATGACTGACCATTTGGTCACCAGGTGAATAAGGTACTCTGATGGTAAATTATAGTTTAAGAGAAATAGTCAACCTTAAGCTGTAGATAATCTGCTGGTGTTTCATTAACTTATACTAGCCAACCCGTGGCGTAGCATACGCCGTATAATCAGGCCGCTTTTTAAATGACTTTTACGCACAGAGGAAAAAATAAACATTTGAAAAATCTGTAATTTAATAAACCACCAAGAAAAGTAACATTGCAACAATGCACGCTACAAACCAACATACAATTGTCCGTGACTGAAAACCGGAGGAGCGCCGTTCAGTATGCACTGCCCGCTTATGTGCCCGCCCCCAACTCCCTACCTGAGTCGCTTTCGTCTGTGTACAGTCCACACGCACCTGTGAGTCACGTTGACTGTTAATTTTCCAAACACCGCCTCAGTCGGTTTCCACGTTGATTTTTCATTGTTCTTTGCGGTTCCGGCTGCTTTTTTATATATAATCCACCAAGTCACCCGACCATAGGGGGCTTTACAAAGGGCAGGGGCGTAATCAGTGCGAGCGTATGACCCGCACGTACTGGGAATTTCTCGTTCATGGGGAACAATTGGAAACCACGGTCTCCATCACGAATGGGGTTCAACGGCTTACCCACGCCTCCCCGCGCCAGGTAGACACACGTTGATCTATTCAGTGTAGCGCATGTGCAGTACCGGACATACAAGTGCATCACAGACCTGTTAATGCTCAATCTCACGTGGCTGAAAGCCACTTATCCCTCTAAGAATTTGGACGCCGACCACTGTTGGGTCGTGTAACTATTTAGCAGGCGGGAGTCTCGTTCGTTTTCGGAAATAACCAGCCAAATCGCTCCACCAACTAAGAACTGCCATGCACCACCACCCACAGAATCGAGAAAGAGCTATCAATCTATCAATCCTGTCCGTGTCCGGGACGGGTGAGGTTTCCTGTGTTGAGTCAAATGAAGCGAAAGGCTCCACACCTGGTGGTGCCCTTCCATCAATTCCTTTAAGTTTCAGCTTTGTAACCATACTCCCCTGAACCCAAAGACTTTGGTTACCCGGTTGGCTGCCCGGGTCATGGGAATGACGCCGCCGGATCGCTTTTGGGGCCTGCATTGGTGAAGCAGGTGAGACGGTAATGTAACAGAGGCACAGGGCTTATTGGTTTTTAAAGACTGCTTCCTTCATTGGGTTTTAACCAATGCACGGAACGAACCAACACACAATCGTCCGTGCGGCGCTCAGGGTGGAACGGGAGGAGAGGAGAAGGACATCCTCTCCGCTCCCTCCGTCATGCTAGTCTGCTGATTTCTCGTTCAGTATACACTGCCTGCTCATGTGCCCACCTCCAACTCGTCACTTGAGTCATTGTCGTCTTTGTACAGTCCAGATGCACCTGTGACTCACGTAGACTTTTCATTGCTCTGTGCGGTTTTGGCTGCCTTTCTATATATAATCCACCAAGACACCCGACCACGGTGGGAGGGGGGTGTGTTCAAAGTGCAGGAGTATCTAAGAAGACGCATGTTTGACGCGGATGCGAATTGCTGTATGTAGCGTGTAAAACAGTTTGCTATAGTGCACGCGGTCGTGCGTTGTAACCGAAAACTCGTTTTTTAAAGACTGCTCACTTCATTGTGTTTTAACCTCAGTTGTAAAGGAACGTTTTAAGGATCCCATGGGATACCACTCGCAAACAGTTTTATACGCCGCATATGGCGATTCACCTCAGCGAGAAACATGCCTCTATTAACAGTCAACGTGGGTCAGAGCTGCATATGACCTCTACGACAGACAAATATAAATGACGGCGGTTTTTCTGTGTTGTCGCGTCCGAGTTGGTGGGCGTGGCTCTGTGAGTTGTCGTCGTATCCAATGGTCTTGGAGTTGGTGGGCGTGGCTCCTTCCTGCGTGCGCCATAGGTGTCTCACTTGTTGGCGGCTTAGTGAATCCACGCCCCTTCCGGCGTGCTTTCCATGGTTGTCTTGTCTTAGTGAATTATATATATAGATTGGGGATCTGTTTGCCATCAGTAGCTGCAACTGGAGGTGAAGAAAACTATGCAAGTTGGTGTGAAGGGCATCAAGGTTTAATTGAAACAGTAGTTGAAGTTGCATAGATCATTTCTCTGCTTTAAGATAGACAAGTTTACAAATTCACTCGTACTTTTCAATGAAAGATTCTGAAATTTTAAAACTGTTCGAAGTGTGATATGTTTATGATATTGCTATGAAAATAGAATGTTTTGATAAATCTCTGAAAAATAAGTGTGCCAAATTTCATCACAGTCAGTTCATGCCAGGTTGTCTTATGTGGAAAAACAGACAGCTACTCTTGGCTGTTACAGTAGGTGCTTTGTTCATTATATGCAAACACAAATAAAAATGTATAATAAAAAATTACATATTTCATTACTCAAATGTATTTATTTTTTATTTTACATCAACCTAAAATGTTATATTAATAAAAATCCATATTAGCGTACTGTATATAAACTAATAAATGAAATGGGCAAAATCATAAAATTCTGTGCAGTTATATTCTGTGCAAGATGCAGAATGAGTTTCTCGACATACAAAGAGTCACAAATTTTTGGAAGGCATGTCAATGATGTCAGAATATAAAGATTGCAATGCTTTAGACCAGGGGTGCCCAATATGTCGATTGCAATTGACCGGTAGATCGGAAAGGTAGTGCAGGTAGATAGCGGAGTTGCATTGAAAAAAAATTTTTTTTAAAATGTTAGTCTATCATATATCCTCCCTATGGCATTTGCTACTTGATTGACATACAGGGCGGCCAGAATGAGATCTATTTTCTTCTAACACACTGGTCATCCCACACGCACGATCAAACGCGCGAGGTACTGCAAAACTCCAGCTATCTAAGTGATCTAGTTAGCCTTCCAATATGTATCGACTAAAGATGGGATTTAAAAAAAAAATGTTGGTTATGGGCTGGATGTGGAATTGTAAGAGAATTTTATTCTCTCACAATGTCACACTCGAAGTATGTTTGTCTGATCTGTCAATCTATCATTGCTATTCCAAAGAAGTAAAATGTGGAAAGGCACTTTCGAATTGTTCATAAAAACTACAAAACTCACTTCCTTCCGAAAAGCGATCTGAGAAAGAGAAAGGAGAGGGAACTAAAATTGCAGTTAATCAGACAGCCGCCATTTTTCACTCAGGTGAATTCAAAAGCAAAAGAAGACACACCGAAGCATCGTTCTGGGTGAGTCACTCGATCATTAAGCATAAGAAGTCCTTCCAAGATGGAGAGATGATAAAAGATGCCTTCGTTGAGGCAGATGGATAGGGAGAAATTCCTGCTGAGATTTCAAGACCCCTGGCTGGAAAAAAAGGAGTTTCTACTTGTCATTAAACATGCAGAATACAAGCAACTTAATAACGATCAATGGCCGCTAGACTTGACATTTTTTTTTCTGATCTGACCAACATGCTGAATGAGCTTAATTTACAGCTGCAAGGAAAAAAGAAAACCATGGTCAATATGATTAGTTCAGTTATTGCTTTTAAATGAAAAATGCAACATCTGTCTTCAAAGCTGCAGCGCCTTGATTTGGGGAACATCCAAAACCTCACGTCAGAGCTCGAGATGCAATGGAAGGCGTGTGCACAACTTGACAGCATTCGCTACAAAGCACATTGAAAATTGTCTGTCAGACTTTATCTAATGGAAAAAAAGTAACGATTCAAGTGTTGCCCAATGTAGCGGAGTAACAGTAGCATTTCTTCTTCATAAATGTACTCAAGTAAAAGTAAAAAGTATGGTGCGGTAAAACTACTCTTAGAAGTATTTTTTTTTTAAAAAAGTTACTCAAGTAAATGTAACAGAGTAAATGTAACTCATTACTACCCACCTCTGATACTCAGTATATATACAGTATATTGTGGAAAGCGTACCCCCAGACACAGACAGACCGACACCAGAATGTCCAAACACACTTCTTTTTTATTAACTGTTCTAGCACCACAATGTCTTCAAGCACCAACTCTTCTTCTTTTTTCTTCTTCTTTCTCTTTCTCTTTCCTTGACCTCCTGTCCTCCTCACAAGCTTCGCCTCCTTCCTCCCAACTCTGGCTTGTCTACTGGAGGGAGGTTCCCCTTTTATTATGACCCAGATGAGCCCCAGGTGCTCCCCTTGACGTCACTTCCTGGTGTGGCAAAAGTGTCAAGAAAGCACCTGAAAGCACTCCAGGTGTCCTTGGAATTACTTCCGGCAGCACTTCCTGGTGTGGCGAAAGTGCTGACATCCAGGCTTCTCTAATTGTCTGGGTGCCCCCTGGCGGTGGCCACGTCCTCTCATACAGAGCATCCCAGCTCCGTCCCTGTGGCCCCCAAATAGCCCCGGGCGGCTGCTGTCTCGTGGCCGAGGAGAAGTATTGTCCAACTCGGGATTATCCAGGCGTCCCGGCCGGGCAGTGTCCCTGGTCATCTGTAACAATATCTATACTAACAAAAGGCAAAGCTCTCACTGACTGACTGACTGACTGACTGACTCACTCACTCACTCATCACTAATTCTCCAACTTCCCGTGTAGGTAGAAGGCTGAAATTTGGCAGGCTCATTCCTTACAGTTTACTTACAAAAGTTAAGCAGGTTTTATTTCGAAATTTTACGTGTAACGGTCATAACTGGAACCTACTTACGTACATATATACGGCCATAGCCTGCGGCTCGGTCGCCGTGTGAGGCGGAGCTGCGTCCCCCATCATCACACCTTCCACGTAATTGAGTGCCTGCCCGTATAAGGCCGTCTGTAAGCAGCAATCTAATAGACACACTGCCGCTAAATATTCGTGGGTGAAGGACTGTGCTTACGCAAACGAAGATGAGATGGTCAGGGATAGACTAGTGTTTGGCACAAACTCAGCGAAAGTGCGAGAGAAACTTTTAAGTGCCGGGTCTTCATCATGCTATTTTAACCTTACAGCCCGATCGCTGTAAACACTTTTTTAAAAATGAGTTTTAAGCACTGGGAAAAAAGGAACATTAGAACAAATCCAAAATTTATTTAAAAACCAACCACAAGCAACCAAAAAAGTAACAAGATCATGCTATTTTAGCCCTACAGCCCATAGCTGTAAACACTTTTTGTAAAATGAGTTTTAAGCACAGCAGATAAAAGGAACATTTGAAAAATGAGAAAAGTAACATTGCAACAATTCACGCTACGAACTGAAAAATTAACTTTTGAAAAATCTGTAATACAAAAACCACCAAGAAAACTAACCTTGCATGAGTCAAGTTCTGGCATGAAGTGTTTTCCTCAGGGGTTTTCTCTCTTGTGATTTCTTGGGTTTCTGGTGTTTTTAGCTGTTTAGCTGGTGGGAGCAAAAGCCTCATGCAGCCATTCCAAAAAGAAAGTTCTTGTGACCCAACCCTTCGTGTTTGCCCTCCACATTACTGGCAGTCTGGGTTTGTTTACATTGTGCTGCTTGAAAGCACAAGGGTTCTCAAATTGGTAAATGAGTAAACTGGTAAACAGTTTTTCCACCTCTTCCAGCACTTGAAGCCTCTGCCTGGTTAATGCTGTAACTCCTTTTGCAATATCACCTGCTTTAATAGATTCTTTCTGCTTTAGAATAGTCGAAATCGTAGATTTTGACTTCTTGTACTTGGCGGCAAGATCAGTAACACGAACGCCATGCTCAAACTTTTCAATAATTTCTTTCTTTACTTCGATTTCAATTTTCTTCAAAACTTTCTTCTCACCACTCTTCATTTGCTTAGAAGCCATAGTTAACTGCAAAAGCACACAAAATACTGTAGAGCACAAAGAGAGCTCAAGTTAAGCACGCACGTCTGACTGAGAACAATGAATCAGCCAGGCAGGCACGCCGCTCCTCTCTCTGCTGTACCCTCCTCCCCCCTGTCAGTAGCAGGCAGGCACGTACGTGCACGCAAATCTCCCCTACCCCTCTGTCAGTAGCAGGCAGGCAGGCAAGTGGCTAGCTCTATTTCTCTCTCTCTCTTAGCAGCAGGCAGGCACGTCTGACTGAGAACAATGCAACACGTGCGGAAATCATAGGCGCACAAACCGAAAGGGAAACTGGCTTTGTTCATATACCAAGTGTGTGGTCGTGAACCGAGGCAAAAGTTTGGCGAACTTTTTGGTCATGAACCGAGTTGTACGTGAACCGAGACGTTAGTGAACCAAGGTTCCACTGTATATGTATATATATATATATATATATATATATATATATATATATATATATATATATATGTATATATATATATATATATATATAGCATGTTTAATGTTGGTAGATCATTTTCACCTGGTCACAAGCTGAAAAAGTGTGGGCACCCCTGCTTTAGACCTCTTTAAGGTAGTATATAAATAAGTTTAAGCACAGGAATTTCAAAAAGGTAGTCAAAGTCTTAATAAATTGTGAAGCAATTTAAGTTGTTGCTGACCATGCTGATCGTGATAAAAGAGATAAAACAGCATAATAAAAATTATCATAATCTCAGCATTTGGTGACATAATATTTGTTTGAGCTGTTTTTTAATGTAATGCACGGATAATTCAGTCTCAATGTAAATTACATTTTATTTCTACTCACTTACTGACACTAAACTCACTGAGCAGAGAGGATTTGACTCATAGTGCTCCCTGGGGTTTTCCATAAATAGTACACTTTACTCAGATCAAGGTTTAATTCAAAATTCTCTGTCACCTCTAGATGACAACAGATATTGAGTTTTAAAGGCCTGAGATAGAAGACATTTTCCAATTTGCTCTAAGAAATATCCATCAGTACACATTACATCTATAAATTTGCCAATATGTAAAGAGAAGATAAAGCTACTTTCATCTAGTTCTCCCAGTCCTGCATATCTATAACTAAAATTCCCAACTAGGATGTCAATGCACACATTATAACTATCTTGAGGTGTTGCTTTACCAGTGTGCCTTTCAAATAGATTATTGTTTTTGCTCTTTATTGCTTTTGTGGAGTAGGTGTAAATTTAGATATAGGCATTGGAGTTGTTTTAAAGTCAAGTCAAGTCAAGTGGCTTTATTATCATACCATCCATACACAGTATTATAGCATAGAGTAACACAAGATAAAATTCCCAGGGACTGCAGTGCAACATATACATAATCATAACAGACACAGTGAAAGAAAAGTAAAGAGCTATATTATACTATAAAAACATAAATAAATTATATGTAAATGAATAGATAGTAATTAATAAATACATCAATAAATAAAAACAAGAACTAATAATAAAAATAACAGTAGTAACAAATGCACTGCATATGGTTAGAAAGAGAGCACAGAGTTCAGAGTCTGGACAACCAAGGGAAAGAAGTTGTTGCAGAACTTGACTTGGTAGAACTTGTTCAGATGCTACAGAACGTTCTGGCAGATGGAAGTGGGACAAAGAGGCTATGGGAGGTGTGGGACCAGCCCTTCACAATGCTATAGCCTTTGTAGCTGCAACATTTGATAAGGATTTCTTTAATGGACAGTATGGAAGTCCTCATGATCTTTTCTACTGCATTCTCTGTCTGCTGTAGGATCTTGCGATCAGAAAAACTTCAGTTCCCAAACCACACAGTGGTGCAGCTGGTCAGAACTTACACACAGGTTTTGGGGAAAAGTAGTGAAGTTCTTCTACTTAGGTGAAATGTTGAGAGGTAAGTTGAAATTCTAGGAGTTGTCTTTTATTCTGACTTCTAAATTAGTGTCTTTGGCACTAAAGGGTAATGTACAGTATATAAAAGCTCTATAGGTTGGTTGATGGTTCTAATGGAAAGATAGATAGATAGATAGATAGATAGATAGATAGATAGATAGATAGATAGATAGATAGATAGATAGATAGATAGATAGATAGATAGATAGACAGACACTTTATTAATCCCCAATGGGAAAGAACGGAGAAGAGATGGAGAGGTGAGGCCAAATAAGATATGGTTGGAAAGTTGATATGAAAAAAATGGGTTTCTTCCAAAGGACAATGGACAGTGAAGGGAAAAGATGTTGAGTGCAACTGGATAAATTTTATTGCTTTTGGTCACAATCAATTATACGACAAAGTTATCAGTTTCAAGCTTTAATGCAACATATATTGTTACAATACTTTGTAAAGTGTATATATCAAACCTTATGTTTCTAAGTTTATCAGAGTTGTATGCAGTGTATCTCTTCTGATAATCTGTACAGCTATTAGCTTTACTACACTTCAATTAGGTTTCTTATTCTCTGAATTGCTTGTAGAATTTTATGTTTTACTACCATTACCTTCACTCTCTCTTGAAGAATATAAATAAAGTAAGTGAAAAGTACAGTGAGCCTTTGAATGCTGATCAGAACACAGTAGTTTCTTTAAAGATTTTATATTTTTCTTGCTTAGAAAGGCTTTTTCCTATGAATTTTAAAGATGAAATAAATGAATTACAGGATGGAAAAAATGTCAAAAAAGGAATCACATCCTTAAGGTGTGACAAAATACAGGTAGCACAAATTGGGTTTTTTCATTCACAGGGACAGAAGCTAATCCTACCCATCTCACTAATATTTCCGGTGTGTTCATTTAGCTTGCCAAATAGATCCCTGGAGTAACAGTTCATTTTCATAATTGGCTTGGGAAAGTCAAAAGGCTTATTCTATATTCAGCTGCAAAAATTTAACAGTTGGCTTAATGAAAACTAAGTAACACACCATACTATGAAGAGTGCTGTTTAATTAAGAAAATATCCACTTTGTAAGCTTGCACATGTTTATTTATTACTGTATTAACATTTATATAGATCTTTTTGCATGCTTCATTTACTGTGACCTTTTTAAATTTCATTATTTAGGGTATGGTTTTGAACATTAAAAACTGGTTGTTTAGTGAAGATAGGTGCCTTGCTATGTTCAAAAGTGATTAAAAATGCTGGCAATATTTTGACACCCTACTGAACACAAAATTATGTTCTTTCATGTAAATTGCAACTGATGACAAAAACTATTCTTTTGTTCTATGATTATATTACTAGGGTTTCACTTCTGTTACTTGAACTTGCATCCTGAGTTTATTTTATAAAGCCATGCTACTCTTTGAGGAAAAGTTAGTTTGTGTTAATTTTGATATACAGCATTTTTTTATTTATTGACATTATATTTTACATTACCATAAAATTAAAATGTCTCGTCATTATTAATAATCAAACCAATTACTGTTGTGTTATTAGCAAATCTGAAAATAGAGAATGGGCACTCGAGTTTTCAGAGCAAGAATGTTTGACGTGTGCTTTCCAAGAGTAATGGATTGAGTTTCACCAAGAGAGAAGTCCTGGATCTAGCTACAGAGGGGGTTTATTCAAAGGGTTATAACAACAACAACATTTATTTATTTTGCACATTTTCATACAAATTATGCAGCTCAAAGTTCTTTACATGATTAAGAAAGAAAAAAAAGACAAAATAAATAAAAATTACAATAAGGGAACACTAATTAACTAACATTCCAGACGGCTGGGGAAAAAAATAAAATCTGCAGGGGTTTCAGGCCACGAGACCGCCTAGTCCCCTCTGGGCATTCTACCTACTATAAATGACTCAATCAATCCTCATGGTATTCAGGGTTCTCATGGAAGAACTTGATGATGATGGTCATGTTGACTTCTGGCCTTTAATCCATCAATGTAGGGACATCATGGTGCTTTGATCAGGCGGTGGTGGTGCAGGTCATCACCCCAGAACTGGAAAAAGAACAGAAGAGAAAGTAGGGGTTAGTACAGATTTTGGAGCCACCTTGAATAATCATGATAATTAATTGAATATACAGAGCATCAGGATTAAACTAAGATGAAGCTATGAGAAAGTCATGTTAAAGTAATGTGTTTTCAGCAGTGTTTTAAAGTGCTCCACTGTATTAGCCTGGCGAAGATTGTAATGCATGCCATAATGTAGTCAATGAACAGCATTTTATACAACTGTTTCTTTTGTAAAGGTGATTTTGTGATGTAAGGGCAGTTTTAAATACTATCTCAATGAATATATTTGCATTGTAGGCAAACTGATGTTTCCCATATGCTGGACGTACAGGCCTCAAAGCATGGGTATCACAGTCAATCAAGCATGTAATTATAGGTATTCTGAAGCAATGGCAGCTGCCATTAAGCAGATGAGGTACATATTAATGATACTAAAGAATATTCCTATCAGCTGATCAGTATGTGCTCCTTGTATATGGCTAGGGGTGGCCTCTGTGTCTACAGCAATTAATTAAACATATTGTTGCAGAAATATGATTGATATAGTAGTGTCTGCATATAATTGAAAGTAACTTATGTTTTTAATCATGTACTCAGAGGGTGGGTAGCACGTTGAAAAAGGTGATTAATATTTCTATCTCATTTTCCTAGATTCCTTTGCTCAGGTCCTCGGCCAAATACTGCCTGTAATGAGTCTGAACATTCTCAAACGTGCACGAGAGGGGTTTTCTTTGGGTACTCTGGTTTTATTCCTAAGTATCATATAAATTAATATTATCTTAACTGGCAACTGTAACCTATGCCTATAGAAGTGGATGTGGGTCTGTGTGAACATACCATGCCATGGATGTGTGCCTCATCTGCTACCAGGATATGGAATAGCTTCCTGCAATTCTGAACTTGATAGGTGAGTTAGAAAACAGATGGATGGACAGATATATTAACTGGAATATAAATCAGTAATAGTCACATGTGGAAACCCAGAGGGACACCACGTCAAATGTTACAAGGGGGAATGAAGGATAAGTTAGAAAATAGGATTTATTAGAAAATGGAACAAACCTTAACAAAACTGATAATGTCATTTCTCAATGTAGCCTCCACCCTTTTTAATGCGCTTGCACCAGATGCCTTCACCAGTTAAATTTATAGCTGAATAATAAAACAAAAGCACCTGATATTGAGATATTTCATTGAAAAAATGCATATAGAAGAACAGATGCTCTATTTCATTACTGAAATCCATAAACTTATAGAAGTTGAGGTTACAAAATCCTCCTATTAGTAAGAGAGGCATTCCGGATTTATTAATTAGGAATGGTCACACCAGGTAGGCTTAGTGAAGCTGTTGAACTGAACTGTTATTTTTAAACACACACAACAGAACTTCGAACCAGAGATTATACATTTGTGGACTGTGTAAAACTCTTTGGTTTTCTATAATCCGTCATTGTATCTTTCTTTGCCAGCCTTGGTATTTGTTAACTATTCAATAAGTTCCTTAGTAGTATTTTGCACATTCATTTAGTCATATTTGACTCGTATTTTCACATTTATTCACATTTTTCAAGATGCGATTTGCATTAAGCTGTCTGGTTGTTTGTTTCAACCTTGGTAAGTCACTACTATCATTAATTGATTAATCTTGTGAATACCACTTTTTGTCATAATAACATAAAATGCTAATTTGCTACAATACATTATATACAATACAATATATTCAGCACTAGAGAATGACTTACTGTGTCTGAAACATGTCGGTCAGACTTTTATTTGAACTCTGAATTCAGCTTTACTCTCTTCAGTACTTTGTTCACGTAGTTAATATTAATATTTACTGCTCATTTATTTTATATAGAACTAGTTGTGTCAGTAATATTTAGTTTATTTTTAGTTTAATTACTTAATTATTGACAGTTGTATACTTTTAATGTTAAGAATGCCTGAATTATTTATTAGCAAATTATATACTGTAATGTGAATGGTAGAAGCAGAACGCTTCATGTAAAACTGTCACTTAAAACTACTGTATAACTTAAGAACTTTGACAGAGTCACTTGACAACAGGGGCGGAACGGTGGCACAGTGGTAGCGCTGCTGCCTCGCAGTAAGGAGACCTGGGTTTGCTTCACAGGTCCTCCCCATGTGTTCTCCCCGTGTCTGTGTGGTTACCTCTGGGTGCTCCGGTTTCCTCCCACAGTTCAAAGACATGCAGGTTTAGGTGCATTGACGATCCTAAATTGTCCCTAGTGTGTGCTTGGTGTGTGCTCTGTGGTGGGCTGGCACCCTGCCTGGGGTTTGTTCCTGCCTTACGCCCTGTGTTGGCTGGAATTGGCTCCAGCAGGCCCCCGTGACCCTATGTTAGGATATAGCCGGTTGGATATTGACTGACTAACTTTTAAACAGCTAGCAACGTTATAAGCAAAATGTATCTTGTGTGTATTTGCTTTTGCATTCAGATAAGAATTTCCTGACTATTGAGATAATTAGGTTAAGTTAGAAGTGTGAAAGGGTTTGAGGCATTGCAAGTCCAGAGTTTTAGGAATGCTGCTGTATTATTACTGTGTGTGTGTGTTTTATTGTTGATATTGATTGCCGCCACATAGTTTATGGTTTCAAAAGTGTACTTCATTACATCCACCTGCTTCTGGGAATGAGGTTGTGTGTACACATTTTGCTATAGCCTTCTGTTATTGGTGTCGTTTTACAAACGTTCTTCTGAGTACTAAACTACATAAGCAGATTTTGTTTTTCTTCTTCCAGTAAAAAGTAAAGCAAAATGACACCTGACACCTTTTATTGGCTTACTGAACAATTATCCAATAGAAGGTGTCATTTTGTTTGACTTGTCACTGCATCCATCAAGGCTAATACGGTACAGCACCCTTTTTCTGCTTCTGGAAGATAAGTGGAGAGACAAAGATTTATAAGTCTTTTTTACATTGCACATGAATTGAACATTCTTAACAGCAATGCGAGAACAGAGCTGCCTGAGAAAGATGGAGCTCTATAAGGTTGCATGGTGTGTATTGCCATATCTTAATTTTCTTTCAATTGGACAAAGAAGATTGTATAATATAAATTATAATAGTATACTGAAATGCATTAGTTAGGTGGATGGGTGAGGAAGACACTCCAATAGAGCTGATGCGATAGAACAATGTAGAGAATAAAGTGTGGGCTGTCTATCCCAATGCTGTAGTTCACATTAAAAAGAATCTGCACAGGTAAGAGAAAGATATGTTTTGAGGAGAGGTGTCTTAAAGAGCCCTTCTATGATAAAACATAAGAAAATAGCATAATATTATGCTACTATTAGCCACATCTGTTGATACTAAAACAAGCAATGACATGTAATACCTTGTAGTTGTGATGTTGTCTTGTAATTTGCAAAAAGTTAATAAATTACTTTACACAGGCAAAACAATTTTATTTCTTTCTTTGAGAACAGCAGAATTATTCCGACTTCACAACTACTGCAAACTTTTGTTTTGTTCTTTTCTACATACATGCATTGCATTGGTGGGCATGTATTTTCTGATGTGGAGGATGACAGTCTTATGCAACTCAGCATCAAAAAAGCAATAAATTGACATCTTAAAAGTTAAGCTGTGCATGAATACTTGTTAGAGGAAAATAATCAAATGGAAAAGGATTGTCAAAAACTGTAGTATAACCACAGAAAATAGTGCAAGTTATCATACAAAGTGTAAAACAAGATAGGCTAATGTTATACACTGTCTTATAAAAGAACACATGCAGCATATATTAGCTGTTGCAATTCATATTAAAAAATCCTATTGCTTTAGAATTTGTTTTTACTTGCCTGACAGTAAACAATAATGAGAAATGATAACTTTCCATTAAGACATATTTTACTGTGCTCAACATTTATAAGATCTAAGACATTCAAATGACCAGCTGGGTGAAAAACATACATTAGACTGTGTCTCTTCACATGCAAAAATTAAAACAAAAAAGAAATATAATTTAGATTCAACAAGAAATAAATTTTCCACACAGACTTGACATCAACAGACATGCTGTCCTGCAGCAAGCCCTCACACAGTATAAGAGTTCTCTCTTTTACAAAAGCAAAATATAGCTTACTTTTGTGAAGCTATCACTACTGTTCCACCATTTTAAAAATTTTTAGCTCATTTCTTTGTCGTTGACCTTTGCAACTAATTACACTAAGAAATAAAATGCCAAATGTTTGCAATGATGTGTTTAAATTGTGAGGTCCGTGAATATCACTTGTTTCATCCTCAAGGCAACAAGAGAAGAATCTTTTCCCAATTATTGCATACATTATAGCATCATAGTTAATTTCAATTTATTTGCTGTTCCCAAAGTTATGCATTTCAAGGCTCATATATGATTGCTCAAATTTGTGCATGCAATTTTGGAGTGTTCCTTAAAACACTTTTCCAAAGTTTGAGAATGAAATCATCAATTGGCTTCCTATCTGTTAGTGACAGAATCTGTAAGAAAAATAATGATTGAAAGAATACCCAAGTAGTAGAAGGATAAGAAAATGCTATCCAAATAACTCATGCTTGGTCTCGTCCGATGCGAGAGATGGACGTCTGAAGTGGGACTCCTCTGGCAGTGGTGTTAATTTTCATATTATTTGCTTATTATCCTGAGATATCCTGTATTTATTCAACCCGAGAGGGACTGCTACTGTATACGTAAGCACATATAAACATGGCCAACAAGAAGGGGGGTTCGAAAGAATCGAAAACTAAAGCTACACCCAAGCTACGATCAGCAAGCCCCAGTTCAAGATACGGCCTTTCAGAGACAGACCTGGATCAGATGGGCGAAAGTACAGTTCCTCGGGACCACGGTCTGCTACATCGTTGCCGGCTGAGAGCGAAAAGGGGAGCGGAGGTGCGATCGTGAGTGCAGATCTGGATAGTTCACCGATCAGAGATTACCTGAAACTGGAAAGGGCCTTGAAGTCCGTGGCTTCAATTACGCAATTACGCGAGCCGGGAGCAGCGGGGACACTGGCTACAGCAAAGTCTGCTGCTTCATCTACGGTACAAGAAAGTACAATTGAACTGTTTGAACTGAAGGTGTTGCTCGCTGAACTCACGCAAGATATAAAGAAAATCGAGAAGGCTAATGAGAAAGCAAGGGCAAAGAGTTGAAACTGGCAAATGAATGGCTGCGACAGGAATTCCAACAGGCAAATGAAAGGCTGCAACAGGAATTCCAACAGGCAAATGAAAGGCTGTGTCAAAAGGTGCAACTTGAGCTTCGACAGGTGCTGGGTAAAATTGAAGAACGCATTCAGGAAAACTCGGTTAAACTGAGCACGCTTACTGATCAATTGGAGGATCTCAAGGAGACATTCACGAATCAGATTGAAATGGCCGAAAATGTAGCTGCCAGTGCCAAGGAAAAAGCAGTAGATGTCGGCTCCAAATGCAAAAAACTTGGAGAAAATCTCGGAGACAGACTGGCTGCTGTGGAAGATGGGAGTAGAAGGTATAATGTCAGAATTGAAGGTCTGCCTGAGAATCGAGAAAGTTCAAACCCTGTGAAATTCGCAGCTGAACTTTTTTCTAAAATAATCGGGGCCGACTTTAAAGCAGAATCTGAGATAGCAGCGGCTTACCGCGTACGCGGATTAAACACCGTTAGACCCCGACCAAGATCTTTTATAGTTCGTTATGAACGATTATCATTTAAGCTAGAGGTGATGGCACTCCTCAGAAACAAGGAAGATATTATATATGAAAATAACCACATTTGTATCTTCCCTGACTTCTCTCCAGCAACAGCTACTAAACAGCCTTCTACCTTCTACAACATTAAACAGCCTCTGTATCCGGCAAAACTGAAAGTGGAATGGCAAGCCAGCATCAAATACAGCCTTTAATAGTATCTATTGTCTGATCTATTTGTTTTAAAATACGGGTTTTTATCAGCATATATTTTCATTATTACTTAGTATTACTAGGGCGCTATCTGTTTATGTTTTATTGTGCTTAATTATTCTTTTTTCTCTTTTTTTCTCTCTCTTTTTCTTTTCTAATTATTTCATCTCTACCCTAAACGAGACTGTTCAATATCATGCCCTTGGTTTATTGTTATTGCTATTACTGCATTAAGACTTGTTATGCTTATTGTTACATTTATAACACCATCCCCCGGGTTTATTATCTTGGTGTATTATCGGCAATATACAAATAACCCAATTGTGCTCCACTCACTTAGAATCTGGAACCAATGTAGAAAGCATTTTAAGATGGAGAAGCTTCTATTTGTGGCACCTCTGCAAGAGAACCTCCTCTTTCAACCTTCACAAACATAAAGTTATAATGGCGTGTTTTAATATCTGGAAAAATTTGGAATTAACTTGCTTAGAGATCTTTATATAGACAACGTTTTGTTATTTTTGCATCCTATGAACAATTACATTCCAAATTTAACATTCCAGCTACACATTTCTTTCACTATTTTCAAATCAGAAACTTTGTTAAACAAAACCTTCCAGATTTTCCTCATCTTGGACCCTCATCCATGCTGGAAAAAATATTGCTCAATCTCAAGGACTTAGACTCCATCTCTACAATATATAAAATCATTTTACAATCCCTCCCTTTCAAAGATCCAAGAGACCACTGAACAGAAAATCTCATTATATGCAGATGAAAATCGACCCAGAAAATTCTGTGCCTGCAGTCTTAGCAGCACTCACAGAATTTCAAAAGATCTCTGGTCTCAGAATTAATCTGAATAAAAGTGTACTCTTTCCAGTGAATTCTCAAGCATATAATATTAGATTAGACACCCTACCTTTTATCATTGCAGAACAGTTTAAATACCTGGGGTAAACATCACAAGTAAACATAAAGCTCTTTATCAACAAAATTTCGCTCTGCATGGAAAAAATTAAACAAGACTTGCATAGATGGTCAACCCTTCATCTCACACTAGCTGGAAGAATTAACACTGTTAAGATGAATATTCTTCCTAAGATCTCTCAATTAATATATCAGGAAAGATCCAAGAGGACACTGGGAAAAGATCTCTCAGTGGAAAGTAGCAATGCAGAGAATTCACTCAAGCTCCATATGCGCAAAGCATACAATTATACAACTTAAAATTATATATCGAGCACATCTGTCTCAACTAAAACTCTCCAAAATGTTTCCAGGGCATGATCCAACCTGCGAACGTTGCAACCAAGCCCCAGCCTCACTGGGTCACATGTTCTGGGCCTGCACCAAATTAATATTATTCTGGACAAAAATTTTCAATTACCTCTCAGACAGCCTTGGACTCACAATCCCTCCTAACCCATTAACAGCTGTGTTTGGGGTTCTTTCAGAGGGGCTTAAAGTGGAGAAAGACAAACAAATTGTGATTGCATTCACTGCACTTTTGGCACGCAGACTTATTCTGATAAACTGGAAAAACCCAAACTCTCCTCTTTTAAGTCAGTGGGAAACCGATGTGTTATATTATTTGAAGTTGGAAAAAACCAAATACTCAGTTAGAGGATCCGTACAGACTTTTTTCAAAACATGGCAGGATCTAATCAGTAATATTTTAAAATAAGTTCATAAAGCACAGAGAATTTATTAATTTAGGTATGTTTGCAAGCCTTAAATTTAACGCCGTTTGGCTTGCTCTCTCTCTCAGGGGTGGGGATCGATCTGTTCTTAACTTAATTTTTCTTTTCGTAAAAACTTGATTGCTTTGTATGGATTGTAATAAAATAAATAAAAATAAAAAAAAAACAAATAACTCATGCTATCATCTAAAATATCTGATTACTGCTTATTAAAAAAATGAAGAATACGTATTGAAAAAATATAGGGAAAAAGGAAGATTTATGTAACGGCTATCATGCTTAATTGTATGTCATCTTTCTTTGATGAAAATATCCAATTTTTGACTTCCATGACATGACAATATTCACTGGAAATCCCTCTGCAAAGTTATATGAATATATTTTAAACAAGGAAATGATTCTATAGAGTGTTGATATTTACTGTGTGCTTTTCATTGCCTTATATAATTATGTGAAAACAGATGTATTCCTTGTAGAGACAAGATTTGGCCTTATTGATGTTATAGATACTTAGAAGCTGAAAGGAAGGTCATGAACATGCAGTCGTACTCAGTTAAAAATGAATCTTCAAATAACATTATCCATTTATTTAAATAATACTACCGAGTAGCTCTTTGAACTTCCTAAAAAGTATGAAAATGCTGAAAATAAAATAAAGCTACATCTACATTTCAAAATGGCAAATCAGTCAACTAATTATTCAGATTATTACATTTCAGCTTTGCAAACAACTCTTTAACAGTCCTTGGATGTGGCTTGCAAAATGATCCCATGGAAATGTTTGCCTTTGTCTCCATCAGCTTCCCCTTCCCTGCAAACAGATGTTAAAACAACTCCTAGGGATTTCTATTCATTAAACTGACTTGGTTAAGTGCCAGATGTTTTGGACTAGAGGAAGGCTGCTGATCCTGACAGTATAAGAGCCAGGACTGCTGTTGTGAATATAAATGAAGGGTAGGATGGTGGGATTAATTAGATGACAGCAATATTCATTAATATTATAAAATGAGGTTGCCGCTCTAGAAGTTAATAATGCTGTGCTAAATGTGGATTTAAGCACTTTGAGATTAGCTGTTAGCAAGCAGCAAGATGATGGTGAAACTGAACATATTTATACATAATATTTTTCTGTTTTCTGTAATTTAACACAACAAATTCCAGATTTCATTTAAAATGTGTTAGTAAAGATATTCAGCTAAAGGATGTGCTTCAAAGGCAATAGTAATATTATTTTTACTAATGTTCTTCCCAAAGGCAGTTATAAAGCATCTGTTGCCTCTCTCTTACATTCTCTAGCTCCTTGTATCATATTAGGCATACAATTTCTGCCCAAATGGCCTTTCCTAGCGGTAGGCTTTCCCCCTTTAGAATATCTTCAAGTCATTTTATTCTTGAATGATGTTAAAACTGGCACATGATCGATACTTGCAAATCAAGTGTTATTGCCATTTTATCCTCTCATATTTTTCCATGTCTATATTTCAAAGGTCTCTAACCTACTTATTTTTTCATTCCTCAGCAACAATATATGTACCTCAGTATTCATGTAAGTGTCCATGAACTCCTTGTTGGCAGGAACTCTTTTGTTTTCTGCAACAGACCTTTGGGCTTATAGATTCTTTTCATGATCATTACTAGGGGGTTATCCCATGCTCGCCACTTTGCATCTCTGCCGCTGGTGTTGTGCAGAGGGGGGCTGAAAACACCCCAAGGAGACGCGATCACTCCTTCAAAACCCGGGAATACAATGGGAAACAAATAATGTTTTCTTTTTACCTCCTTTTTGCTTGATCAGCTGCTGGATTGCTGCTGTTGCCATGGTGTGTGATCTGCATCTTGTGCAGCGCTTCGAACATTTAAAAGCCTGTACAGCAGCTGTCTTTGTCATCTACTCTTTGTCTTTTATTTCCGGCCTCGGGTGTGGTTAAATCTGTTGGCACAAAGTCTTGTCTCATGGGACGTGAGTTCTTGATAATGTTTAGTTTATAATTTAAAAACAGAATAACAATCTGAAAATCTAACAACATCAGATTAAAGTTCGATATATTCTGAAAAGAATGATACCAAATATATATATGTAGGTTTTAAAATAAGCCTGATTTAAAGCGTGACAAAAAAGTCACATAAAATTGTTCCACGAAATCTTTGCACTTTTAGGCTTAGGATTTTATTATATATATATATATATATATATATATATATATATATATAAAGAGAGAGAGAGTAGATTTGTAGATTTTCTCAACAATAAATTCTAAAATTTTCTTCCTGGAATCAGGTTTCACTTTCTCTGACTTTGTAATTCTTTAAAGGAAATGCAACATTGTTGTCAAATCTGTTTCTTTTCTTAGCTGTCTTCGAACTACTTATCCTCCTTAATGTATTCATTGATAGTAAACAAGATCTTGAATGTGTTACCTAGATTTCTTTCCATTTCTGCCATTTTTTTATACTATGTATTTTAGTTATCTAATTTGTACAAAAAATTTGACACGATAAGGCTGTGCAATACAATGTCCTTTCCAATTTTAAACATCCAAAAACGTTGAAGAAAAAAATATAAAGTCAAAGATCTGACACAAATGTTTAGTATAACAGGATTTTGAAAGAATTTTCACATTACAGAAAGAAGTAAAAGCATAAAAGGAGAGTATTATAAGTGCATCTTTTCCTGCAGTAATATTTATATACAACATCTGAATAAAGTCATTAAAAACTGCTACCATACTCCGTGGCTGCTGTAGTCACCATGGAGTAACAACTGACTGCCATTGTGTAGAAATCAACAAGATATGTAGCCTTTGCGCCATTTCTTTCAAAGCCATCTGGGTCCAGCGGGGTGAGTTCAGTAGCATGAAGACTAAAAGGAGTCTGTCAGATTCTTCTTAGAGCCTTTTATTCTAATGATAATGTGCAGCCTCAATGTGTATCATTAACTTTTGTTTTAAGAAGTTCATAAGCATTAAAGTCAAGCTATTTTTTCTTTTTTTCTTTAATACTGAAGTTATTTTCCTTCCAACATGAGATGAATGTAGAAGAATTAAGCTGTTAGCTGAAGGAAAAAATGAAAGATCAGTTTCTCAGGGAACATTTATCCCATCTAGAATACACTAGGCTCTCTGAGGCAGTCATGTTATTGTCTATAACTTACCACACTTGTACTTAAGAGTATTTAATGCCTATGACTGAGCAGGAAATTGCACAGTGCTTACCACATACAGGAAATCCCGGATGATCAATGATAAAATGTCCTTGATTAGTTCTCCTATGAATGTAGATTGTTAATCTTGTTTGTCCTATTTTTGCTAAGTTGCAGCTACAGAATCCATTAAACATTTTTTTCTAAATAGCTCTATAAAAGAGGGACAGGCCAAAAAAGTCTAATAAGACCTTACTTGCAATGTTTAGGAGAGGAAATGTTTCCTTTAAGAAATGTTTAGATCTAATGGATCAAGATCAAAGAGGATCTTTAATATACATAGCAACTTTCACTGAAAGCACTATCATTTTAAGGAAAATGTTTTGAGTATTGGTTTAATTGATTAATCTTTCAAGCAGTCAAAGAAATCCAAAGACTTAAATTAATGAGTGTATTAGTAAACTGTCAACATGGGTTACATGGGAAAATTGGAAAACCGTCAACATGGATTTAGGTGTGGGAAATTATAAGAAAGATTGAACATGATATTATTTGTCTTGATTTTCAAAAAGCATTTCATAAGGTACCCCATGAGAGGTTAGTGGTTGTTAAAGTGGTAAATCAAAGTGCAGTGTAAAGTGCAAACGTGGCTTAAACACAAGGACTAAAGGGTTATGATTAGAGAAACGATTCTGAATTAATTTATGCAGAATGCAGGTTCATCAAAGGGGGAGGTGCTGCCCTTTTTAATTTATATAAATTGTCTATATATAAAAATAACTAACAAGTAAAATATATTTGCCAGTCAGACTAATATAGGTCCAATGACAGGTAACCTAGAGCCAGCAAAATTATAACTTAACCGAATTCAGATTTGGGTGGATATGTAGAAGGAAAAATTGTTATGTATATAAATGTAGAGTTTTTCATCTAAGATAGGAAACAATATTCTAAAATATAAAAATATTAGGCATAACTATACAATGGCAAGTTGAAAACCTTTGAGAATACACTTTAGCGAAATACTAAAATACTATATAAAAATAGACTAGTCACTGCTCACATTCAGACAGTTTCCAGAAGCAATTAATAAGAGATTAAGATCAAGATTATTATTAAGATGATGTTTTATTGTGTTTTCAGATCATCTGTGATATGCAACCAAACATTAAAAGTAACAACCAACCCTTTAGGTTCTTTTCTTAATAGTGAATAGCAAAAAATGTCAAAACCTGCAACCTCTTACTTGATTCACTGTCCATATTGTACCCTTCATATTTAACCCGAGGGACCATTAATGATGTACTGCATGCTGTCTAGGACTGTCTTCACTTACAAAGTTTTACTTTAACATAGTTTTAGCCTCAATAGTGAATCATCTAAGGTCCTTAAAGGTCCACAGTAAGACAAGGAATGGACAATCTATTGTAGCTTCTCTACTTTCTAGTAACAATGAGACAAAGGCATTGATTATAAACTTTTACTGAAAATATTTACTTGCATCAAAACCAACAGCAGCAAATATAAGCAATACAAAGAAGCAGTCTTCATTCGCTTTAATTAGCAACAATAAGAACAAATGTCAAAAGTTTTCTGCACACACAGAACTATAGACAACAGTGTACTACAGTGATGTTCAAGTTCTCTCCTTGGTATGCCTATAGTGTTAACCACTTTCACAATCAGTGCATCGTTCTTAGGAGAAAACAATAATAAAAAACAAAGTACAAAGAGATGCCGCTGAAGTAATTGCTGACTGTAAATTGAGCCACTGTGATTTTCTATGCTTTGTTTGTAGAAAAAAAATAAAAATAGAAAGTATATGTTTCTATAGTTAAAGGATGTGTTTTAGGCAGCAAAAAAATAATGAACATTCTATATAATGTTCTTTATATATATTTATATATATGAGAGAGAGAGTTTTATTTTTTAAGCAAATTACATGTCATTGTAATGTCTTAGGACCTTTTGGCTTAGGTGGAGACTAAATTAGTAAAATCAGATGGTAAGATAATTTATTAATTTGTGCCTGCAAAATTCCATGGCCATCTAGTCAAATGCTTTACAAAAGAACCAGTTTATTTTCAGTGCCAACATTTAGTTTTCACCCAGTGCAACCACCTAAACACAATCAATTTACAACCACTTTATTTGGTGAATTACACAATATGCTTGGAAAGGTATTATATTTTCAAATTATCTGAACATGTTTAAATAACTACAAGTGAATTAAATAGAAAGATCTATTAAACATTTATATAGGATGTTTTGGGATGAACAGAGTCCTAATTATGATAAGCTATTTTGGGCTGTAAAAATAATACACAGAAACAAAAGCCATATAAAAACTGTAAACCATTATGTAATATTGTTGTTTATATTGTGTGAATATCTTGTAATTAATCATTTATAAAATACTTGGGATCAACAGTACAGAGTAATGGATGAGAGATGAAAAAGAGAGTGCAGGCAGGGTGAAATGGGTGGAGAAGAGTGTCAGGAGCAATTTGTGACAGACGGGTATCAGCAAGAGTGAAAAGGAAGGTTTACAGGACAGTAGTGAGACCAGCAATGTTATATGGAATGGAGACGGTGGCACTGACCAAAAAACAGGAGACAGAGATGGAGGTGGCAGAGTTAAAGATGTTAAGATTTTGCATTGGGTGTGATAAGGATGGATAGGATTAGAAATGAGTACATTAGAGGGTCAGCTCAGGTTGGACAGTTGGGAGACAAAGTCAGAGAGGGGAGGTTGCTTTGGTTTGGACATGCGCAGAGGAGAGATGCTGGGTATATTGGGAGAAGAATGTTAAAGACAGAGCTGCCAGGCAAAAGGAAAAAAGAGAGGCTTAAGATAAGGTTTATGGATGTGGTGAGAGAAGACATGCAGGTAATGGGTGTGACAGAGCAAGATGTAGAGGACAGAAAGATATGGGAAAAGAAGATCCACTGTGGCTGCCCCTAATGGGAGCAGCTGAAAGAAGAATACATTGATGTAATGTGTAAACATGATTTATATTTTTTTACAACAAAGTCAGTCAGTCATTTTCTAACCTTCCCTGAAAGGGGTCACATGGGTCTACTGGAGAGTATCCCAGCTAGCATAGGGTGCAAGGCAGGAACAAGTCCACTGCAGGGCAAACACACATAAACACACACATGCACCCCAACCACACAATAGGGCCAATTTAGGATCAGCAATTTACCTAACCTGCACGGACTTTAGGAAATCAATGAATCGGCAGTGCTTCAGTGGTATTTAATTTAATAAACTAAACACATTTATGTGTGATATAAAAAAATCCAGACATCTACAAATTTGGTAAAAAGAACATTAGTGTTTAATAGCTAATATAAGGCTGAAGCATAGAATCAAGAAAATGTCATGTGGCCATTAAAATTAAAAAATGAATTTATATTAAGCAAACATACTATAAAGATGATAAATAATTAATGTAATAAGTACGCTGCAGAACAGCTGTTACTAACTGTGCTAATTACATTCTTCAGCATGAAGGCACTGACACAAATGAAAGTGTGTTTATCACTTAATTTTTTTTTATCTAAGACAAAATTATGAGAAACATGTATGATCAATTATTAGATCCTTTGGTATAAGAATTTAATAAAAAAAACTTTCTGGAACACTGCCGGAGGAAGAAAACTTGGAACTTCACAAAATACGCAGTGTAGAAGATTAACCCAGCTACAGACAGACACACAGACCAACAATGTCCAGAACACACACGTTGGTTATTCTTTGGCACAGCACAATGCACAAACCCCAATAAAGCTCAGTCCTTTTTTCTTTTCTCCGACTGCCTCTACTCCTCTTCCACAAGCTCTGTCTTCTTCCTCACGACTCCAGCTCTCTTGCTGGAGTAAGGTGGCCTCTTTTATATCACACCCCGATGTGCTCCTGGTGCTCCTCGATCAAGTTCCAACAGCTCAGTAATTTTGTTGTGTTACACAATGACAATAAAGTGTTTGAACTTTGAAATGGTATTACACAGCCTCATAAACACATTCATCTGTTGTGCATATACTAGTGTGGCTATCAACTAAAAGAATAAGACATCTCAATTGTTAAATCACCCTGGTCCACTTGACATTCTCATGCGTGTATGACTGCAAACCCCTTATTAATCAGGAAATGCTGGTATTTCACTAAGGTAGCAGCTTCATACAAATTCAAAACTTCTTATTATACTTATGTATATCTCTTCTCTTTTACTGGTTGTTGCTAAAGAATCTGAAGAGAAGTACTATTTCTAAGATAGATACTGCTGAAGTTGTTTAAATATGAGTCCTGGTACTGTTCTCTCAACTAAAGCTTCCTTTATAATGACCACATAGTCAGTTCATGTACAGTTCAAGCGCACAGCAGGTTATAAAGATGAACTGCATACATATATCAAGAGCAAGGATATGTTTAAGAGGGCCAACAGGGGTGGAAATATTTTTGAAGCATTTGTTATGGTGACAGAGACTAAGAATCAGAGAACAAACCAACATGGTTAAAACCTAATTCAGTAGCCAGAATTTATAAATCAGAAACTGTTTTAAAAGAACAAACTTGGGAACAGTTAGAACACAAGGTCAGCATCTGGCACTGGTATAGATAAGCAAGATAATGAGGCCAAACAAAAGGAACAAACTGAATGAATGAAAACTGTAGTAAAGCAAAAAGCCTACTTAAAAATTATGGAGAGTACATGTAAACATGTGGAACTCCCATGACATGTATGACAGGTGTCTGGTCACACTTATAGGTAATCTAAACTAGACACCATTAAAATACCCGACTACGCCACCCAGTTTTATTAAGGGACTGGGAACTCTTGAAATGTACCGATAATAGCACACAGGTTTGTTTAAAATGAGTCAACACACAATGAAAGACACAACAGTTACTTCAGGAAAAGCAATCCTAACTTCTATTACACAAGACAATATAAAGTATATTTAAAAGATAAAAGAACATAACAAAATCTAAAAATATCAGAAACAAATTTCCTTTTTCAAAAAAGGAAAACACAGTCCACACTCAAAATGTCTGTCAAAAAAAAGAATTGGAGGATACAACCTTTAGTGGTGTAGAGTCCAGTTTGCACACTGTTACCCCAACAATTAATTGTCCAACTGTCCACCAACAGAAGTTTTGTCAAATCGTGAAATCACTTTCAGCATATCCTTGTCGTTCTTTTTCTCCACTCTGGGCCCCTTGTGTTGCTGTGACCTAGGCATGCCTCACTTCTCGTCCGCCAGCTTTGCTTGGTCCTTTCATGCAGCTTCCCTCTCTCGCTGGACCCACAAATGTCTTCTTGTGGAGCTGTCTCTTCCTACCTCGGTGTAAATGTTGCCGTCCGTGTCCCTCACGTCGCACCAGCCACGTACCCCAGTCTGACAGCGAGCCCCTGTGCTCTCTGCAAGTATCTTGGCAGCGCTCTCAGTGGACCGTCCCTCCCCTTGCCTTCTCTTACTCAGAAGTTTAAATCTTCTTCAGTCCCTGCCATTATCAGTTCTGGACAATCGGATTAAATAATGGCACATCTAAATTTCCTGGGTTTAACAAATAACGAAAACACAAGTTAACAAAATGTATTGTTACCAACCATGAATAAGTACAGATATGCTGATTAGAAACCAATAGTGTCAGACATGTAATCTCCAAGTCAGGTAAATACAAACATCCTCCAAGGAAGGAGCAGGTATGTTATCACAACTTTGTATTGTTTGTATGTGTAAGCAGTTAAAACCTCAAAGCAGTGATTCTTTTGCAAGATAGCAAGTACCTACAGTATATCCTGAAGACAGCCATCACAATAATCAGTAACAGGATTACCCAGGAAATTTGCCTTTTCATCTGCCATGTTTTAAATGTAATATTTACATGTTCCTTTGCCTAAGAGAGAAATGAAAACACTAGTGCACAAAAATGTCCCCCTCTGACACATGACTGCATGTTCTAAATAAAATTTGCAATGAAAGTATTGCTGTATAAGTAGTGATACGTAGTACTTCAATTAAAAAAAAACACTTTTAATAAAGCACTTATGAATGTAAACACAGTATGTACAAGATTTTGGAGACTACAGTACAATAGTAGTTTGAGTGATTATATTATGAAAGTGTTTACATGGAGCCTAATGTTCTATTAAAACTCAGTCTCACAGTGCAGTTGGAATGGCTTCCTATAGCAGTAAATTCTGTATTTTTTTCCTCCTTACTATGTACTCTAATACATCCAATGTAAGACAAAATTTACTATTAATTGCAACTTCACAACCTATCTGTATGTTTCCTCCATCCTTAAAATACACAGCATTTTCCACATGACACATACATAACAGAGCCATCTGGAAAATTTTATACCAGACCTCTAAATATAACCTTCCATAAAACATTTCTTCCTCTACATGCAGCAAGCAATGTAGCTCACTTTTCTAACACTATTTCATTATCTACAAAATAGTCTATGACTGCGTACCACTACCAATAAGTAAACAATTTCAAAACTATACTACTGATTTCATAATAAGGCCTCAAATTATTCTAGGCTGTGTTAGGAACTGGATCTTAACAATAAAGAAAAGCAATCTACTCAAGATAGAATATTAAAAGGATATTATCCTTTTGCTCTTTTACCTGAACATACTGTTCAGTTTGATTCTTGTCTGTTTTGCCATTCTGTTAGTTTGTTCAGATTTCTGTATGGTGGTAAACCAAGGTCTAGCAATCTCTTACGATGCCTCAGAACTTCTGCTCATTGTGTGTTCTCCACTTACCTGTTGTGATCAGGAAATGCAAATGAGGAGGTGGGGCATGCAAAAGAGGAGGGGATGATGGTGCCATCTAAATCTGAGAGTGAGAAAATTAAAAGATTAACTGAGCTGCATGTAAAATAAGTATTAGCAATATTAAGGCTATAAGTCATTTTACTGCCTCGTATTTGTTGACACTGCGACAGGTGATCTTCATTACGTGTGAATAATTTCTCTGCATTGTACCAAATTAAGTCACATTTTCCGGCACATTTCGTGGACAGTATTCTGCAATCAGAACTTTGTTGTGCTTTCACTCATCTACCTTTTGACTATAAAGAATTCTCTAGAAAATAAGATTAAATAAATTTTTATTTAATTTTCCCCATGGGGTCAAAGTATAATCTCTCTATCTATCTATCTATTACATTTATCTAGAACAAAAAGCTCATTAATATAAGCATTTGGTATTTATGAAAAGTTAATAATTTTATTTAGAAAGCTATTCAAGGACAGTATGGAGAGTATGTTTAGTTATTAATTAGAGACAGGGTTGAATAATTAATTTTGTTTGTACTAACTGTTCATAAACTGTGCTCTAGTGTCTCTTTTTTTAATGCTCATTGGTGTTTTTATCAAGATTTAATAAAAATTTATAAATATTGACATCATTACCAAGTAGACATACACATTCTGTTTTATTTTTAAGCCTAACATTCTGAAGGAAATATACTGATTTTATATTATGCAAGAACTTCCCTTTTTGACACAGAGAGCTGTGGCCCTCAGTAAAAAAAGTCAGAGAACCACCAGCTTACACTTAAATTGATATCTTCCATCTTCAAGATGAGTGCCAGTGACCATTGTTATGAGTACTGACATACCATGCTTGGTAATAGCTTAAGTTTAGTGAGAATTTCTTAAATACTTGTTGGACAAACATAAAGTTGATACTGATCTCTAATGAATGATATATTTTTTTAAATTGCTGCTTCTTATCAAGAGTGGCTCTGCCTGTAGCAGCACAAAATAAAATGTTCAATACAGCAAAAATCATCACTGATCTCTTGGGGATGCTACTGCTATCCCAATGCTTATATATGCTCAGGCACCACTAAGCCCCCTCTTAGTAATGCCTTCTTGTCACACTCAACTATTTGTTAAATGTGGTTCATATATATGTAGATGAGAGATTTTTTTTCTCTCCTGGTAAGGAAACGTTACTACCAGAATCATTTGTAATTCTTGGATTGAGAAGCTATGATGCATGGTACAGACATAATGTTGGGTTTTTTGTTTTTTTCAAAAATATGATATACATTCTATAAGGTGGCATAAGTAAAATTTGATGGGCCCTAGTGAAAAACATACACCAGCCCCTCCTCACGAGAAATTAAATTAAAAAACAACCACAGTCAGTGAGCTACTTTAAAGGATACTCTGTGTATTTTTCAAATGTCAAAGTTATTTCTTACCACTCATAGTACAGTATATATTTATTTGCCACGAACATGTTTTAAAGTGTTTTTTTCTAAATTTTAAAAATACATTATCTGTTCTTGCACTGTGGAATGGAGCTAAAGGGCACATGGGTCTATAGGTGAATGAAAAACTCTTAAAATGTACTAAATATGTCTACATTGAAACAGCAAAGGTTTTGATTTTAGAAAACATACCTGCATGTTTATGAAGCATCTTAGTGATAATGAAAAGAAATCAGAAATACTTTTAACTGTTTTATCACAGATTCTTCATTCTATATTTTCCGAGGTAAGAATATATTTTCTGGTCACAGTTGCCGTCATGAGTGGAGTTATGACATCACACCACCACCACCCCTCCCAACTTCCCTTTGCCAAGCTGTATTATCCTTAAATATCCTATAATATCCTACTTTTACTTCTATAATTCTGTTTCTTTGATAGGTACAGTATGTTATGCCACTGTTTGTAACAACAGATATGTGCAATTAAAACATATTATTTTTTTTTTAGCTCACTCTTCAGTCATTACATTCTGCGTTGCTGTTTTACATACCCTACAGAGTGAGAATCATGCCAAGTGGCAGTGCAGTAAAGATTACACTTTGTACACATAATAATAAATCTGAACTGATAACGCTACATTATATTTTTAGTAAAATATAAGAGTTTAAAGAGCCAAGCCACTCCTTCTCGAAAAAGGTATATACGATACAGCAGGTTGAAGTTCTACAAATTATCAGCTTTTTTTAAATGCAACATGAGTCACTCTTGCTGAGGGTATTGTAAATAAAGAACTGAGGTAAATGTATTTATATGAGTTTATTATATAAACTCACTGACACTCACTCATTCCAGTCAATCTGCAAATACATGAGGAGAACATAGAAAATCCATGCAGACCCTGGCACTTTGAGGCAGGAATGACAATTCTGCACTACAAGTTGGACAGTTGGGAGACAAAGTCAGAGAGGCGAGATTTCGTTGGTTTGGACATGTGCAGAGGAGAGATGCTAAATATACTGGAAGAAGAATGCGAAGGATAGAGCTGCCAGGGAACAGGAAAAGAGGAAGGCCTAAGAGGAGGTTTATGGATGTGTTGAGAGATGACATTCAGGTGCTGGATGTAACAGAACATGATGCAGAGGTCAGAAAGATGTGGAAGAATATGATCCGCTGTGGCAACCCCTAAGGGGAGCAGCCGAGAGAAGAAGAAGACGGTGCCTACATTAAAACATCTGTACTGAATTTACTAAACTTCAACCTGATTCAACTTAGATGAATTTGGGTTCCTAAATTGCTCTTGGCCAGTGTGCCTTTTCACCCTTTGTTGGACTGATGCCCTGTCCACAGATCACTCCTTTCTTGTGCTTTGCCTGCTATACTGACCTCATGAATGGATGTATCCCTAGGTTTGAAGTAAGTTTACTGGTGTGTTCAGGTACCTTGTGCTCCAGCTCGCTTAGATCTCTAAGGGGTTCAGGGAACTGGTTCAGTTCTTATTGCATGAGGAAAACTCACCATCATCAGTCCAATGGCAAAATATATTTGGGAAATAATAAAATAATTTTATGGTGAAAGAGTATAAGCAATCATAACGTGACTTTCAGTTGTAATCAACTAGTTGACTACAGAACAGAGATTCTATATATGGCTCTATGTGCCCTTCAACCTCATTGTAAGATGGAAGTTCTTTTTAAAATTCATAAAAAAATGCTTCACCTCAGAACACATTTTTATGTGGCAAATTAATATACTGTGTAATATACTTGTGAAGAAATAATTCAACTTGAAAAATACCAAACTTTCCCTTTAAACATATACAGTAAGCTACATAAAACAGTTTTCGTAATTAAGATTTCTGAGGTTGTGGGAATGATAACACCATTAGTCCTTTCATTTCTATTTCAAATAGGCAAGCATGTTAATATTAAAGCCTTGCAAAACAACAACCATGCAGTCACCATGGGCCCCCCAGCTCCATACATCCTGGTGAAACTATGCTGCCTATATTGCCTATAGTTACACCACTGGTTCTGTTAACACTACGAAAATGAGCAGTGCAGGGCAAAGAGACAACATGTAAGAAGTGCATGCTGGGCAAACATGGAAATATATTTTTTTCTTTTAATCGAAATATAATTTGAGCACCTGATGGATGACAGAAAAAAAACTAAAATGAAAGCTGATCATTGTATAATGTAGTTATTGGCAATGGCATGTAGACTTTTCAAATTATCAAAAAATACAATTTTGGGGGATAATATGATATGTTAAGCTGCACTATGTGTAGGCTTTTGTTATAATAAGTAAAGTAATATTTTAATTATTGATATTATACAGAATGCCATGTACATGACATGGAAAATTTCAATACACTTAGGCAATAGAATATGATGATATTTAGTGTATATAATTTCTGAAAGGTATGAGGTTTTTTTATTAAGTGTGTGTAAATATTTTTATTAGACTTTCTTCCACTTGAGTTAGCTTAACTTTATTATTTTTATTGACATTTAAAAGCAAGTGTTAAAACATTGTTACTGAGAATGCAAAATGTTTAAGTTGTCACTGCATCTGCAGAATTACCCGCTTTTTTAGAATGTCAATATATTTCTGGTCATTTTACCTTTGGATAAAACGTTTATATAGGATAAAATAACTAGTTGGGAAGATGTCTCATTTTTTAAATATTGGAAATTATATTATTAAATATTATTTTACAGACTGAAAGGTATGATACACTTCACTCTAAATCTGTTTAGTTTTTTATCACTAAAATTGATTTATTACATCTCATTTGCCAAGCATTGGCATATGTTGGAATCATTTCTAATAAGATAAAAACACCTTACCCTCACTTAAACTGTTGAAATTTTTATGAATTAGGCAAATCACATTATTGTTAAAAAAAGACAGTATCCTGATAATCTCGCTGTTTTAGTATAGAGAGAGAGTAAGGACTATGTAGAAAACAGAATGTAGCTTCTTGTTTAATGTGCTATCAGTTCATTTTTTCTTGTCATAAGAAAGTAATAGGCTATAATTATAGTAATAGTCTATAATGTATGCTGATGTCTGTGTACCTTTAAAGTAGTTGTCATGGTTTGCTCGCCTGATATTAATGACGAGGACTGCAGTGGTGTCAGCAAATTAGACACTTGTATTTCAAGTATTGCTTACTGCAGTGCGGCCTGGTTTACAACTATATGCTTGCAAAAATAAAAATATCAGAAACTATCAGAACCTTGCCAGGTATAAATATATTAGTGTTAAAACGTACTACAGTACATTGATCAACTGAATTATTTTTTCTCATGGTGACTTAAACACCATTATAACAGCTATTCCATTTTTTGACAAAATATACAAGCTAATAAGTAGCATTTACTTATATTAAAGTTATATTTTCTTCTTCTCCATATGTAATGGGAAAATCTGAAATGGACTGGTATCAGGTCCAATTGTTGTTCCTGCCTTGAACCCTCTAACTATTGGGATAAGCTCCAGCTGCTCCCCGACACTGCCCTGGATAAATAGTTATGAAAATTCATAGATGGAGAGATACATCTTAGATCTCAGGGAATAGGCCTTGGCCTGAAAGTCTTGTCAAGCTGAAAATGAGTGCAGTGAATACTGGGATTCAGAGCTTTTTGCTTGGATGGATATTGAAGCTTTTTAATTCCCATGAGAAAAATAACCTTGAGTTTGTGATAATGAGTTAGTAACATTATTTGTGTTTTCAGTTCCCCTTTATTAAACATTTTTTCGAACAGTGTTCTTTCAGTTCAGCTTCTAATTTTCTGACATTTTTGTGAAAAGCTCAGCCCAGTTAAAAAGGCAGACACTTACAATGAGCCATTCTGTCCGTCTTGGCTGCTTTGTAAAAACTGTAACAATTTCATAGAGTTCTCTCTCCTAGCTACTAGACACTTGGAAAATAGCTCTCTGTCTGGAAAGAAATCTTTTTCATTTCATTTTTTAAATAAGGATATTGAATTTGCAACTAAGGAAAATAACCCATCTGGGACAGAGTGAAGACATGGCTCATCCAGGTTGTATAATTCTTTGTATCACTTATAGTTGCTGCTATTGGTTTTGTTGCAAATAAATATAATTTTAATTGAAAAGATTAAAACTAAACTTCTTTGCCTGATTGCTATTAGTGTAGTGGAGAAGCTGGATTGTTCATTCCTTTTCTAGCTATGGTACTTCAAGAGGACAAGAGGATGTTTTTGTGAAGCCCACTGTTGGTGGTAAGCTGGGTTAAAGTAAATGTTTTGAAGTTTGGAAGTACAGTGGAATCTTGGATTACGAGCATAATTCATTCTGGAAACCATCTTGTGCCCTGTGTTGGCTAGGATTGGCTCCAGCAGATCCCCATGACCCTGTGTTTGGATTCAGCGGGTTGGAAAATGGATGGAAATAATGGAAACTGAGATGATTCATTCCACAACCCAAAACTATTCATATAAAAATGATTAACACAAAATATAAAGTAAAAATACATAAAACAAATTAACCTGAACTTTACCTTTGAAAAGAATCATGGCTGGTGTGAGGGACACGAGAGAGAGGTTATTGTGTAGGATGACTTTCACTCTAGCTAACAGAATCACTGCTATCTGTTGGTTCACTAGAATCTTCTTCTTTTTATGCGACTTTAACAAGGAACCTATCCAATGACAGTTGCTTTTGCCTGAAGAGTCACTACACAAAATAAAAAAATGCTTTACGGACAGTAAGGTTTCTAAACTCTTTTGAAATTCCACCCAACGGAACGACAGGCAGAAGAGCATCCCGAAGCAACCGCAGTTCTCCCAACGCTGTAGCAGTTTGCCATAAAAGCGAATCTGAAAAGATTGTGGAAATGCTATAAGCACCTGCCGTTGATGGTTGATACAAGGAACATTATGAATATGCAGGGCACAGTATTACTTGGCCATGACCATGCCTGACTGCTGTGTCTGTGTATAGCAGAGTGGCAGATCCCGCTACAATAAATACCCGTGCTGTTCCTGTTTCAAGCTGAATAAAGCTGGTGTTGCTAAAGTACTGAGACTCAGCTTCGTGTTTTGGGGTGCAAGACAGGGACTCACACGTTACAACACACACAAATGGTCAAAATGCTATAGTAAACAGATGTTATGCAGTATATGACTTAATTTATGTTACAATTGCCAAACTGTAATCATACTTATGAAACTTAATAGATCCCCAAACTTGATAGAATAAATAATCAGAAATGACATAAAAACCTGCACAAAATGTTAAAACCTTGACAACTTGCACAATTAAGGTAAGCTACACTCTTGAAAGAGACGAAGAGAACACAATTAATGGGAAGTGAGAATGGGATTACTTTGTGTAACTGGTAAGAAGAAAAGCAGCCACCTGATGAACATGACACAAAAATATGCATAGAGGGGACAAATGGATTTTGTTTGTTCTTATTTGTTTTTTGTAATTTGAGCTTTCCCTATAATTATCAACTCCCTTCTGTATATTTGGTAAATAAGCATTACATCGTTTGAAATCACATCAGTTTGGGATTAGAAAGCAAGAAAGCATGGTTTTCCATGTACAAGTTTTAAGAAAGCAAATACGGCAACTTTTATATTGCAACAAGAGACAAACGACATACAGTATCTTTGTAATGTGCTTTATGGGCACTGCTTAACAATGAGTAATCATACTATCAGGATTAAAACACTAAAAGTCAACCTCAAAAAGCAAATAAGGGCTTACAGCATGGGTGCCCAAAGCGTCGATCACGATCGACCAGTAGATTGGAAAGGTAGGCAGGTAGATCGCATTGCATTCAAAAAAAATTTTTTTAGATGTTAGTCTATCATATCCTCTTTATGGCATTTGAACTTCATTGACATACAGCCAGTCTGAGATCTCTTTTCTTCTAGCACACGGGTTATCCCGCACGCGCAATCAAATGCGTGAGTTACTGCAAAACCCTGGCTATCTAAGTGATCTAGTTAGCCTTCCAATTTATATCGACTAAAGAAGGGGTATGAAAAAAAAATTGGTGGGTGCTGGACATGTGGAATTGGAAGAGGAATTTTTTTCTCATAATGTCACAATTGAAGTGCGTTTGTCTGTTCTGTCAATCTATCATTGCTATTCCAAAGAAGGAAAAAGTGAAAAGGCAATTTCGAACTGTTCAAAAAAACTACGAAACTGACTTTCTTCCAAAAAGCAATCTGAGAAAGAAAAAGGTGAGGGATGTAAAATCGCAGTTAATTGGACAGCTGTCATTTTTCACTCGGCTGAATTCAGAAGCAAAGGCAGACATCGAAGCATCGTTCCAGGTGAGTCATTCGATCGTTAAGCATAAGAAGTCCTTCCAAGTTGGTGAGATGATATAAGAGGCCTTCGTTGAGGTAGATGGCTAGGGAAAATTCCTGCAGAGATTTCGAGACCCCTGGCTGGAGATAAAGGAGTTTCTCCTTGTCATTATACATGCAGAATACAAGCAACTTAATGACAATCAATGCCTGATCTGACCAACATGATAAATGAGCTTAATTTACAGCTGCAAGGAAAAGACAAAGCCATGGTCAATATGATTAGCTCAGTTAATGCTTTCAAATGAAAAATGCAACATCTGTCCTCAAAGCTACAAAGCCATGATTTGGAGAACATCCAAAACCTTGCTTCAGAGATGGACACGCAATGGAAGGCGTATGCGCAACTTGACTGCATATGCTACACAGAGCAGATTGAAATTTGACTGTCAGACTTTGACAGACGGTTTTAAGACTTTGCTTTACTTGAGCCAATCGCTACATTTATATGCTATCCATTTAGGGAAGATGTTGAGGGTGATTCAGTCGCATCAGAAACCGCAATACTGTTTCACCTAAAACTCCTCTACAGTGGAGGATAACATTTTGACACTACAGGATGACATTCAGCTGAAGTCTGGGGCTCATGGACAGTTTTGGAACTTACTCACAGAGGAAAAGTACCCAAACATGAGGAAATGTGCTACCTCCTTGACTGCATTACACTCTAAAAAGCAATTCAAGGGACCTCTAACCACCACTTAGTCAAATGCAAGTTCAATGATTTTTATTAAACATTTTAATTTGAAAACATTATTTAATGCGTTGACGTGAAAGAATTATATTAATACATACTTTAGCTTAGACTTGTAAGTAATCTAAACTCAAATTCCTTTTTTCATTTATTGAAAAACAAAATTCAAGTTTGTCTAACCTAATCTAACTTTATGGCTACTTAATTTCTCTGTTTCATGAGTATGCATGAAACTCCTCCCTCATAACATGCTGTGACAAGATCATAACGCCATACTGCAAGTGAAACAATCAACTACGGTGAGTGACAGAGCAGATATTTTAATTGCTGTAAAAGATGAATAGTACTTAATTTCTCCTTCAATAATCCTGCATTATTATTTGCACAATGCTGATAGGACTAGTAAAGTTACTTTACGTCTGTAGAGGTTAAGCTACGGATTCAGTCAGGCTAACGCGATGGCTGTCTAACTAACATTAGGCAAGTAAAAGCTAAGTGATAGAAGAGCTATTTCAGCCTAATAATTATTTACTTTGCTCAAACATATAATTTACATATTCTGCATAACCGGTTGAATTTCTCTAGTGAAATTTAGTGCCATCCATCTTACCATATTTTCTCAACATTACATTTTTTTTTGTTTGAGCCGCTAATGATTTCTCACATCCGTTTCTATGTTGGTTAAGGATTTTAGATGCAATATTGCTCTTACTGCATGTAAGCCTGCATCTAAGCATATTGAGAAGATACTTCATTAATTGTAATAATCTTTCTTTGAGTTTTGTACTCTTTCTGTTTGTATAGACCATAGCATCCCAAAGTATTTAGCAAAAATATTTCAGTATCAATACCTAAAGTTACTTGTAGGTTTGTCAATTACTGATTTTTCTCCTGTTATTTTCTACTTAAAAGAGGTGATGCAAAGGTATTTCTCAGTTCATTAGTACTCAGAAGCTAATGCAGAGGGACTGCAAAATGTGTAAATTTGACACCTCCTCCAAAGCAGTGTTGGTAAAACATTACAGGTTAGACCATAACCACAGTGGTCAACCTCTGCCTTGTCTTCACTTTGGTTGTTTTTTTTTTTTTTCCTTTAAAAGTTGTCTCAGATCACATTTATAAAGAAATCACTCAAATCAGGATATGGTTAAATGTGAGGAAAATGTCTCTTTTATTTGCCGCTGCTGCAATAACCATAATATCGTCACAGAGAGAGAGTTTTTTAAACACCTTGGTCAACATCTGAAAAAACATCTGAAAATACCCATGACCTTATCTATTTGCTGGCAGGAAATAATTTATCAGGCCCCTGCAATTAAAGACATCATTGACCGATGGCCTGCTTTATTTCATGCAACACAGGTGAGATTGCACACTCTTATTTAAAACTTATTTAAAAGTCAAAATTTTGCTTGGCATGCTTTAGACAGTTAATTGCAAAGTGTTTACAGTCCTGCTGAGTTTAGTAGTTCTCCACATAGAAGCAGAACACCGGACCTTGCTGTGCCAATGCCATTTGAGTGACACAGCAACTGATACTGAAGGTTTTGGATGGATGCCTCCCTAGTTTAAGGTCAAATTATCTGTTAACCTCCCACGAGTGAGTGCACCTGGTAATAAAGAGCAGTCAACACATTCAGTCTAAAGCCCAGTGTAGTGCATTACTGGTAAACAGTCATATTGGAATATCACTAGGCTGGGATTTTTTGTTGCTCTTGAACTATCAATATGAGGTTTAGCTAATTGCTTGCTGACTTTAATTACCGTAGATCCCGGTATATAAGCCGACCCCCTTTTCTACCTACTAAATTACATGTATTTGCCGATGACCGATATTTAAGCCGACCCTCTTCTCCAAGCAAAATTTTCTAAATTTCCTTAAAAGTGTCTCTTCAGGTATATTTATCATGTTTATCGGCGAGAATTTGAGACTGCCGGCATTTTTGATGGAAACCAGGAAGTGATTGCGGAGAAGTTTTGTAAAATGAAACCTTTGTATTGAAACGGGTGAATTTCTGGAGACTCGTTATAAATTTGATTAACTTAAATACGCAAAACAGTGGACCCTTGACTTATGAACTTAATTCGTTTGCGAGGGGTGGTTGTAACTCAAGTTGGTTGTAAGTCAAGACTATTTTTCCTATAAGAAATAATGGAAATACCCATAATGTGTTCCGAACCCCCCACTGCAACACTTACTTAACCTTTTCATAATAAAAAAGGGTTGTATAATGTGCATAATTTACCAAAACACCAATAATATTTTTCTAATGTACTAACCAAAAAGTTATAAAAAGTGCCTAGCCTACCAGAAGTAGGCTAGATTAAGCTAGGAGCATGGCGTTGTGCATGGCTGCAGTGGCTCAGGGCTCTCCTTTTCAATACACTTTTTTGTTGTTTTTGTACTTTTTTTTTTTTGCTTGTTTGTGCATGATCGGTTCGGCTAACATCTGCTACACCCGTCAGAACCTTATAGACATTGGTGTCCAGAGCCAGACATCTGTTTCGAGTGTTTTTCATTACACGCACAACATCCCAGACAACATAGCGAGACCAGTAGGCAGAAGCGGGGCCGCAGATCCGGCGTTATGCTAAGCCTAAAGAAACAACCATACAAGCCCTATACAGAACTTTTTTTTGCAACTTCTTCGCATCTTTTCGCACCATTTGTTTATTTGTTTATTTACTTGTTGTGTTCTACACATATGTCTGCACTGAAGGAGCTGCTTTTAATCTCATTGTACATGTGCATAGTGACAATAAGACTCACAGACTTACGCATAGACACGTGTAAACCCTAAATACAAAGAGGACTGTTTGACTTATGTTAGGTAGATTGCCCAGAGGGGACTGGGCGGTCTCGTGGTCTGGAACCCCTACAGATTTTATTTTTTTCTCCAGCTTTTGGAGTTTTTTTTGTTTTTCTGTCCACCCTGGCCATCGGACCTTACTTATTCTATGTTAATTAATGTTGACTTATGTTTATTTTTTATTGTGTCTTCTATTTTTCTATTCATTTTGTAAAGCACTTTGAGCTACATTTTTTTTGTATAAATATGTGCTATATAAATAAACTAGCAAAATACCCGCGCTTCGCAGCAGAGAAGTAGTGTGTTAAAGAAGCAATGAAAAAGACGTAACATGATTGTCAATGTAATTGTTTTGTCACTGTTGTGAGTGATGAGTGTTGTTGTCATATATATATATATATTTACACACACACACATAAACATATATATATATACATATCTATACATACACACATATATACACACAAATACATATATATATATATATATACATACATACACACACACATATATAAACATATATATACATATACATACATATCTACATATATACACACACAGCTATTTCGTATCAGTGCAATACGCTGCTTGTTAAAACGGATGACTCCCGCTCTTACGTGCAAGTCTGCGTGGATATTATGAACTATCGTATTTGTTCAAGTTCTATTTAAATTTTAAATAGAAGGAATTTTTATTTAGTCGACAGAAATATCTTTGGTAGGAATGGTAAAAACAGACAGGAATATTATTCGTGAATAAATCAACTCAAACCTTAAACAACTTATAATATTTTGCTCTCCATAAAAATATATCCTGTCTAAATTATACAAGTTAGAAATAAAGTAAACGTTAAAAGAACAAACATTCAAATTTCTTTACTCTTATGTAATTTTATATAAAAAATAAACTTAGATTTTAAATATCCCAAAAGATTTTGCTCTCCATAAAAATATATCCTGTCAAAATTATACAAATTCAAATATGAACATGCTGCATAACAAAACCTGGAAATATAAATAAAATGTGTTCCTTTCAGCAATAACAAATCAAATCATTCAGTTGTCTTTGCTCATATGTCATTTTAGAGCTGGACGCCTGGCATCTTTTTTTGGCCACAGGTTCGTTTCTGTTTGGTGTGAGGTTCTGTGTTGTGGAGATTCTCAGGATGGATTGCAGGTGCTCATCAGTGAGGCGACTCCTGTGTGCTGTTTTGTTAGTCTTTATCACTGAGAAGAGCTTCTCACACAGATATGTGCTACCAAACATGCACAAGGTTCGAGCCGCATGTAGACGGACTTTTTGTTCTTCAAAGTCACCAAAGCGCCGTGCAAACTCAGTGCGCGTCGCTCAGTTTATCAGCAAAGTGCGTGTTGGGAACACCGTAGTGACGACTTGGTTTAACATTACTTGGCAACAGGGAAAGTGGGGCAAGGTGAACTGGTGCATTTGTGTCTCCCATAAAAGCAGCTTCACTTGAAATCACTTTGTGATTGTGCACGGTTAAAACGTCCGCTGAAGTGTCAGATTCTTATTTAATTATGCTGCTTTCTGTATCTTCTGCATTGCATTCAGGTTACCCTGATGTTTTGTCTCATAGTGCCGTCTTAGATTAAATTCTGTAATTACAGCCACATTAGCTCCACAAATGAGACACACGGGTTCAGTAAACATATACTCAGCCTCCCATCGGTTTTAAAGGCTCTATTTTCAGAATCAACTTTTCTCTTCAGCATCGTGTGAGCTAGCCGCAATAACTTGCAGCATCATAAGGTAGACTTGATTAACGGGTAAGTGTTGGCAAGGCAGCTGAAGCGCTGCATTATGGGATCTGTAGTTTATTGTGTTACCAGCGCTTCATATACCGGGCTTTAATAACAATAATACAGTATATAAAATGATCTCGGGGCGGATATAATTACGCCGGGCGGATGTGGCCCGCTGCCCTTGAGTTTGACACATATGGACTAAATAGAACTTGAAAAGATATATTTTTCAAATGTGATCGCGCAATTCAGATAGAGTTGACGCACTACAGCCTGCATGCCTCAATAAGTCATCCTCCCTCGCTCTTACTTTTTACCGTTCATCTAATGAATACACTGAGTATGGCTTTACCAAAACAATCATTGATGGCGAATAAAGTATCCATTATTCGAGTATGTAGATCGGGATTATATATATACATATATATATATATACCCGCGTATCGCAGCGAGAAGTAGTGTGTTAAAAAGCTAGAAAAGAAAAGGGAACATTTTAAAAATAACGTAACATGACTGTCAATATACAGTATTTGTTTTGTGAGTGTTACTGAGTGTTGCTGTCATCAAGGATTTGATTATCATTATTTCTTTCAATCAGGTTCGTATTTGTAGGATGTGTTGTGTTCAAGTTACATTCCGTGTTTGTCAATCGTTGTAAAGATGACAGGTTTCATTCATCGATTCGTTTCTTACTGCATCAATAAACAGCTCGTCTTCTTCTTTATCTGAGACCTGACACACTGCATGCACGGTTTTTTACACTGTCTTCCTTTAGCGGGACATTGACTTTTTCCAACGTGTGCTTTGTTTCCGCAGTAGTTGGATTTATGAATATGCTTGTATGTATCAGGCGCTTCATATTTTTGCTGCCTTTTCAATTGTGTAATTGGTTTTGTTCAGCGCTTTTGGAACTGTTGCTTTTATCTGTGCACTCGCGCAGTTCACGTGAGCCGCTCGGTGTACATGCATCGAAGGTTCCCAGCTGTGCTGGTGCCATCTCGTGCTATGTCCATGGCTGTATTTAATGTTACCTTAGTCCTGGCACTTAAAACTTTCTCTCGCAGTTTCGCTGAGTTTGTGTCAAACACCACCCTGACCATCTCATCTTCCTCTCCATAAGCACAGTCCTTCACCCGTGAATATTTAGTGGCAGTTTGCTATTGGATTGCGCTGACGGACGGCCTTATATGGGCAGGCACTAAATTACAAGCGCCAGCGCAGCCTGTCTATGAACTTAATTTAAAGTGTAGGTTTACATCGTGCTTTGTTTCAGTAGCAGAACTCATGAATATGGTTGTATATGTCACTTTCGCTTCGCTTCTTATTGTTTCGCTGCCTTCTCAATTATATAATGCATGTTTTCTTCAGCGCTTTTTTTAAAGTCTTCCTGGTTTTCTATGTACTGCGTGATTACGTGGGAGGCGTGATGATGTCACACGAAACTCCGCCCCCATGGCGTTGAAGCTCATCTCCATTACAGTAAATGGAGAAAAACTGCTTCCAGTTATGACCATTACGCGTAGAATTTCGATATAAAACCTGCCCAACTTTTGTAAGGAAGCTGTAAGGAATGAACCTGCCAAATTTCAGCCTTCCACCCACACGGGAAGTTGGAGAATTAGTGATGAGTGAGTGAGTGAGTGAGTGAGTGAGTGAGTGAGTGAGGGCTTTGCCTTTTATTAGTATAGATAAATAAATGTTGAATAAAAGGCATTGTATTCTATGCTATTCCAGAAACAACAATTTCATACTGTACTCACTATTTCATTTGACAGTTTTGGTCTGCAGGAAGGGAGAAGGAGGAGAATGAAACGGAAGGTGGTTGTTTAGAAGGAGCCTCCTTATGCAAATTTTTTCTTTGTAAAATTGTTGAGATGGTGGATTTTGACATGCTGTACATTGTAAAAGGCGCTATATAGCGCCCGACCCGGCACAGACTTACGCATAGACACGTGTAAAACAAACACAGGCTTTATTGGTTTTCTTCAGCCGTGGGGCACGTCTTCCCCATGTCCCACAGGCTAAACACAGTCCCAAAAACACAGTATACAAACAACTCTCCACCTCGCTCCACCACTCCTTCTAGGCAACCTCGTCCTTTTCCTCCCGATTCTGACTACTCAGTAGTGGAGGCTGGCTCGTTTTATACCCCACCCAGAAGTGTTCCAGGTGCTTGACCACCTGGTCCTAATTGCACCTCCGGGTGGGGCTGAAGATTCCAGCCAGGCTCTTGAGTCGTGGCAGCACCCCCTAGCGGCCACCCCCTCTCCCAACCAGGCTGTAGAGGACTTCATGTCCCATGGAGCCATGTGGGAGAGTGGGAAATGAACATTGGCCAGGGAGGCTGCCACCTAGCGTCCCGGGGGAGGTAATGAGCTGTCTATGATGGCTCCCCCGGAACATATGCAGCAGGGGCGTCCCAACCGAGCATGGGTCCCGGCTGTCCGTCACAACATATTAGCGAGATCGGTCACACGAACAGCACTCTCATATTTTCACACAACTTCCATCTTCGTTTCGATTGTGATCACTTTCTTTACCTTCGTTACCTTCTTTTCCATCCTTAGCAATTATGTGTCTTGCTTGCATGGTCTTAGTGAATTATATTTAAAGGTAAATCAGTGCAATGACCAAAATTACATCCACAAACACATGTATCTGGGCTCTGACTGACGCTAACGCTCTCGGTTGTTTGTTTACAATCGCGCAAGCAGATACACGTGACCGCATTCAGGTCGTAACGCAAGATGTTGATCGTAAAAAAAAAACGAAAATTTTGGTCGTAAATCAAGTTGTTCGCATGTCAGGCCAGTCGTATAGCAAGGGTTGACAGTAAATGTTTATGTATACCAGTATTATATTTTTAAAAACATTATTGGTGAATAAAAATATACCTGATAATACATAAAATTTTTTGTTAAAAAAAAAGATGACTACACCTATGAAAAAACTCATGAAATATGACCGCATTTAAGTTGAAAGTTGTAAAGTTCGCTAATGAATCAAATAACAGTGCAGCAGCTCGTCACTTTGGCATCAACGGGAAACAAGTACGAGAATGGCAGAAGGCTGAAACATCTTTAAAAGCCATGCCTAGAACTAAATGCGCCAATCGTAGTCGATCCTGTAAATGGGCGAAACTGGAAGAACTGGTCACTTGGGTTAACGAACATCGTGCATCTGGTTACATCGTCACTCGTGACCTGATACGTCTGCATGCTTTAAAATGGACTGAGAAGAATAAAGGTGATGCTGTAGACTTCATGGCATCAAGATCTTGGTGCACTCGTTTCATGAATCGCCACAGTCTAGTCCTACGAACAAAAATGAAGATGGCTCAATGTCTTCCTCGAGATTTAGATGATAAAATTACTGCCTTCCAAAGCTTCGTCATTAAGCACCGAAAGAAACATGAATACCCGCTCACAAAGATCGCAAGTATGGACGAAACGCCTATGTTTTTGATTATTGTTAGTAACAAAACAGTTAACCAGAAAGGAGAGAAGACTGTGTTCGTCAAGACAACTGGTCATGAAAAACAGCATTTTACTTTTGTGTTATGTTGCCTTGCTGATGGGACAAAGTTACCACCAATGGAGATTTTCAAAAGAAAAACGTTGCCAAAGAAGGAGAAATTTCCCCATGGAGTGGTTGTTCATGTTCAAGAGAAAGGGTGGATGGATGAGGATGGCTGTAAAAAGTGGATTAAAGAGGTGTGGAGTCGTCGTCCTGGTGGGATGTTACGTGAACGTGCTCTTCTTGTGTGGGATATGTTTAAGTCACATTTAGCTGACGATGTTAAGTCGGAGTTAAATAAAGTTAACACAGACATTCCTGGTGGATTAACTTCCGTACTTCAGCCTTTGGATGTGTGCCTGAACAAACCGTTCAAGGACTTAATGCGCAAAAAGTGGAACACTTGGATGCTGTCTGGGTTGCAGACATTTATCGCTGCTGGTAACATGCATGCTGCACCTTTGGCAACTGTGTGCGAGTGGACTGTCAAAGCGTGGGCTGAGATCAAACCGGAGATTGTGATAAAATCATTCAAAAAGTGTTCCATCAGTAATGCCAAGGACAGTACGGAAGATGATATGTTATGGGAGGATGATGATGAAGTGCCTCTCACCCAACTTATCGACGATACCGAGGAGTACAACATGTATGATGATATGATTTTTCCAGAAGACTGGAATATGTTATTTGGTGGGGAGGATAGCGATGATGAGGAATTCAATGGATTTTAGTGTGTAGTAAGTATTAAATTCATATATATTAGTGTATACAAATGATTCAGTGTTTGCATAGTGATTGAACCATGACAATTAGTCAGCGATTGTGTATATACTCACGGTAATTGTGTCTCAAAGACAATATAATTATTATTCTGATAATTAGTAAACTAATTGATATGAATTATTAATCATGTATTGTTATGAAGTTATTTTTGTATCGTATTAAATTGCTCTGTGCTATTGGATAATAATTTACCTGGGATCATTGTAAATAAAATTATAATTATATATTAAATATAAATTTTTTTTTTGTTTCATAATGGATCAAACCTTACTATGCTGAACAGTAACTAATTATTCATCAAATCTTGCTAATCCTAATCTTCAAATTCAATCACGCAGCGGTAAGAGGATTGGTGATTTCTTCATTCAAGGATTTTTTATAGTGACATTTACAGTTGGTATTTTATTTTAAACTTCCCGATAATTTATTATACATTTTATTAATAAAATCAACAACTAAAACACTTTTTTGAATAAATTCTTTATTTAATTTTAAGTACCGGCATGCAAAGTTACTTTGTTACTACACTGTGGTTTCATCATTTATTACTTCCGTATTCATCTGCAAAACCGGCATTACGCTGGAAATCTTGAATCTGAAATGATACTTGTTGTATAAGCAGACCCCCAAACTCCAAGCCAAAAATCTAGGTTGAAATTTTCGGCTAATATTCCGAAATTAACATTATGTGACAACATGATTGTGTAAAATACAGATAAATGAAGAATTCAAAAGAATAACTACTGTAAGTCTTGAATCTAAATTTATGGCCAAACTTGATGCTTGCACCTCCAAAGTAATGGATGTAGTCTAATCGAGGGGAGGAACTTCAGGATTGAGTATAAGGCACGTTAAGAATCAGCTTCTAGAGGTATGAGAACTAATTAGACTTGTCTTTGAAATGCAACTTGCTGACTTGTCACCCTTTTGGATTAGTCATATTGGAATTTAATTTTATTCTTTTTTCTCAATTACAACAATGCAATTGAAGCACGGAGAGAGGTGGCCATTCGTTGTCTGGTTTCCCTACCTTGGAGAAAAGGAACAGGACCTCTTCAAGGAGTTTAATGTAAGTAATTTATCACTGTGGAATATAAACTTTAATACTCCAGGCAAAAACCTGCTATAGACAGCAGTAATTGTTACTTTAAACCTGTTTCACTTATAAAGTGGTTATTTTTCAAATTTTTGTTGTTTTCATACCTTTTACTGTGATATGCCTAAAGTAAGAGATGAAATTTTAAAAAAGGCAATTGTTCTCTGTAGACCTCAACCAAAGAATCAAAAGTTGAAAGTAAGTTCTACTGTGGCAAAATCTGACATCATAAATAGTTGAAACATTTTCAGTTTCCTAAAGAATGACACATTATAATGCTAGAGGATAACTTAACACAATACATGATGCAAAAAGACTTCTTTAAATAATAGAAATAACCACAACAGCATTTTGCTAAATCCCGGCAATGGATCTGAACATTGTCCCGTTTGTAACTGAAAAAAAAAAATTATGAATGTATTGACTTAATGCTTAGTCAAGACATTTTCAGGTTTCTGATTAGGCTGCCAAACACATTCTTTTCTTGTTGGTGGATTAATAGCTGACCAACTTTGCCACTATGAAGATTCTAGTAAGCTCTACTTCCCTTGTAATACTTCATATTGGCACTTTTGATGACAACAAACAAAAAAAAGCAAGTTAAATTTGTCTCCATAGCTACTGTATGATGGTAATGCTACTCACTGCTCATGTTGTACCAGTTCATGTAAGTAGATGTGTATGGTTGTGTGTTGGAATGGTTAAAATGATGTCAGTAGTAATAACACAATTCTGTTTTACTGAACCACTTAATATACTTTTGCATTTGTTCTGCCAGGATATTGAAGAGCAAACCTTGACAGGCAAGTATTGAACATTGCCATCATCAAAGACCAGGATCCAAACACTGCAGCCATCGTGATGAAGGGAGGCAAAATCCTCAATGGTATTGATGTCCCAAGGTGCTCTGAATCTGAACTATCCCAAGGATCTAAAATGTACATACGCAGTATTTCAGAAACTGTTCTTTGAACTTGATGGACTAAAAACCAGTGGAAAAGTAATGAATCTCAAGTACAGCATTTTCTAAGAACACTTTTCTTTCAAACCACTGCCATTTTTTTTAACCCATGTTATTATTTAATCCATAAACAGTTGTTTCAATTGTAAACATTTTCAGGTTTTGTTTTAAATTTTTGTTGATTATGTGCTGTTGAAAACTTGTTCATTATGGTTTTGTAATACTGTGTTCAAAGAATGTTGCTCTTTTGTCCAAGAATATTCTTAGATCAGAGTAGGTGCTGTTGTGTGTTCGTACCTCATGATCTTTGTAAGAACTTGGCATTTTCATAGTGATGTTGCTATATTTTTCAAAATGTTTTTGCATCTTGCAATAGAAGTCAGGTTTGACCAATCTGGCAATTGAATATTACATTGAAGCCTATATTTTTGCTGCTGTAGTATATATATGTAGCTATTTCTTAGTCAAAGTTTTGAAATATGTTGAAAAATGTAAAAATGCAACACTATATTTCCAATAAAGTAAATATTGCAACACTTTCATTATTTAAGTGGCTGTAGTTTTAATAATGTAATAAATAATTAAACTTGATAAAGCTGAAAATTATAGGCTGAAAACACTAATTACACCAACTACATTTTTTACATCATCACAACTTTAAAATATATTAATAATAGAACTTAGTAGAACTTAAAAGAGTCTTTAAAAATGTAACGTAAATTAGTTGAGGCAACTTAACTTTTCTGTGCAGTGAATTTAAAAAGTTTTGTGTATCCTATAAATTTCTTAAGCTGATGGTGCTTAAAAGCAATTTAAGATCTGAAGGAGAAACCTTTTCCAGTTACTCAATGTTTTGGGTTGGTTCTACGTAATTTTAACCAGAAGTTGTAGTAACTTAAAAAGCTTGATGCAGAGCGTTGCGTTGATTTTTTTGGTTAGCTCAAAACAGTTGTTTTTAGAGTATATTTAGCTGTATTTATTTATGCAAATCAGCCTTTTCCCACATGATTATTAAGTCCAAATACCGTAATGACCATAAATGTATTGAATTGTTATTGTGCCATAAGGGTTATTCAGTTATGCAAGGTACGCCAATATATATTTTACATATAAAGTGTATGTATATATATATATATATATACTGCATATATATAGTAATAGCAGAATACCCGTGCTTCGTAGCGGAGAAGTAGTGTGTTAAAGAAGTTATGAAAAAGAAAAGGAAAAATTTTAAAAATAACCTAACATGATTGTTAATTTAATTGTTTTGTCATTGATATGAGTGTTGTTCTCATATCTATATATATAAACTGCTCAAAAAAATTAAAGGAACACTTTGAAAACACATGAGATCTCAATGAGAAAAAGAAATCCTCCTGGATATCTATACTGATATAGACTGGGTAATGTGTTAGGAACGAAAGGATGCCACATCGTTTGATGGAAATGAAAATGATCAACCTACATAGCCCTGAATTCAAAGACGCCCCAAAAATCAGAGTGAAAAAATTATGTGGCAGGCTAGTCCATTTTGCCAAAATTTAATTGCAGCAACTCAAAATTGTACGCAGCACTTTGTATGGCCCCTGTGTTCTTGTATACATGCCTGACAACATCGGTGCATGCTTCTAATGAGATGACAGATGGTGTTGTGGGGGATCTCCTCCCAGATCTGGACCAGGACATCACTGAGCTCCTGGACAGTCTGAGGTGTAACCTGGTGGCATTGGATGGACCAAAACATAATGTCCAAGAGGTGTTCTATTGGATTTAGGTCAGGAAAGTGTGTTGGCCAGTCAATGGTATCAATTCCTTCATCCTCCAGGAACTGCCTGCATACTCTCACCACATGAGGCCAGGAATTGTCGTGCACCAGGAGCCACTGTACCAGCATAGAGTCTGACAATGGGTCCAAGGATTTCATCCTGATACCTAATGGCAGCCAAGGTGCCTTTGTCAAGCCTGTAGCGGTCTGTGTGACCCTCCATGGATATGCCTCCCCAGACAATCATTAACCCACCACCAAACTGCTCATGCTGAATGATGTTACAGGCAGCATAATGTTCTCCATGGCTTCTCCAGACCCTTTCACTTCTGTCACGTGCTCAGGGTGAACCTGCTCTCATCTGTAAAAGCACAGGGCACCAGTGGTGCATCTGCCAATTCTGGTATTCTATGGCGAATGCCAATTGAGCTGCATGCTGCTGGGCAGTGAGCTCAGGGCCCATTAGAGGACATGGGGCCCTTGGGTCACCCTCATGAAGTCTTTCTGGTTGTTTGGTCAGAGGCATTCACACCAGTGGCCTGCTGGAGGTCATTTTGTAGGGCTCTGGCAGTGCTCATCCTGTTCCTCCTTGCCCAAAGGAGCAGATACTGGTCCTGCTGATGGGTTATGGACCTTCTATGGCCCTTTCCAGCTCTCCTAGAGTAACTGCTTGTCTCCTAGAATCTCCTCCATGCCCTTGAGACTGTGCAGGAGACACAGCAAACCTTCTAGCAATGACACGTATTGATGTGCCATCCTGGAGAAGTTGGACTACCTGTGCAACCTCTGTAGGGTCCAGGTATCGCCTCATGCTACCAGTAGTGACACTGACTGTAGCCAAATGCAAAACTAGTAAAGAAACAGTTAGAAAAGATGAGGAGGGAAAAATGTCAGTGGCCTCCACCTGTTAAACCATTGCTGTTTTGGGGGTCATCTCATTGTTGCCCCTCTAGTGCATCTGTTGTTAATTTCATTAACACCACAGCAGCTGAAATTGATTAACAACCCCCTCTGCTACTTAACTGACCAGATTAATATCCCATAAGTTTCATTGACTTTATGCTATACTCTGATTAAAAAGTGTTCCTTTAATTATTTTGAGCAGTATATATATATATATATATATATATATATAGCAAAATACCCGTGCTTGGCAGCGGAGAAGTAAAAAGAAAAGGAAACATTTTAATAATAACGTAACATAATTGACAATGTGATTTTTTTGTCATTGTTATGAGTGTTGCTGGCATATATATATATATATATATATATATATATATCAAAATACCCGCGCTTCGCAGCAGAGAAGTAGTGTGTTAAAGAAGTAATGAGAAGGAAAAGTAAACATTGTAATAATAATGTAAAATGATTGACAATGTAATTGTTTTGTCATTGTTATGAGTGTTGCTGGCATATATATATATATATATAGTGCAAAATACTCTTCACAGCGGATAAGTCGTGTGTTAAAGAAGTTATGAAAAAGAAAAGGAAACATTTTAAAAATAACATAACATGATTGTCAAAGTAATTGTTTTGTGTATTTGGTAGCAGCGTCACAAAGTTGTTTCCGTCTAGCTGCATCAGAAAATGTACCACGACATCTTACACACCTCCTTTTTAGTGTTTTCTCACAGCTTGGATTGCAGATGTCATTATCGGTTTAAGTGTAAATATACATACATATATATACATACATACATACATACATATACATACATATACACATATATATATATATACAGATATATATATATATATATACATATACATATATATATACATATATAGATATAATTTGTGTCCTCTGTAGTGTTAAGAGTATAATTGCTTTAATAATAGTATTTTTGCAGGTCAGGAGACACCACTTTTTGCAGACACAGTGACGTGATCAAAAGTCTACGCGCTGTTTGGAGGTCATTCATATATATATATATATATATATATATATATATATATATATATATAACTGATCACCAATTGGCCTCGCTCACTGAGTGCAATGGAAAAAAAGAAAATGTATTCTATGAGTTATTAAAAGTAAAACATTAACGTTTCATTCAGTTTCTTGCCACAGCAATTTTAACTCCGTTTCAAAGTGATCCAAAGTCTGGCTTATACCTCATGTCTTCTCAGTAAATTGTATCTCGCGAATACAGTCATTCGTTGTAGGCATGACAAACGGCAACGGGAGTGAGTCTATAAAGTTAATGTAAAGTTACAGTTCATGCCGTGCTTTGTTTCCGCAGTATCATGCATTGATAGAACTTCCCCTTTGCTTGGAATACAAAGTGTGATTAAATGCATTATTTTTTAACGCGTTATGGAGCACATGCATCGAAGCTTCTCAGCTGTGCTTGTGCTAAGAAAAAGAAAGATTTTAAAAATAACGTAACACGATTGTCAATGTAACCTTTTGTAAGTAGTGCCTGGAGGATTCAGTGTGGAGAAACTCTAGAGACAGTGTGTGTATTAACTTGTGCATTTTTCTGTGAGTATTTGGTGGCAGTGTGACGAAGTTGCTTCGAAAGACGGTGTTAGCCGCGGAGCTCAGCTCAGAGCGAAATGAGGTAAATGGGAGGGGAGATGATGACGTGACTCCCCCATCCGCCTTAACTGTCAATCCCCCACAAACACAGTCTCTGGGAATTTGCAAAACTCTCGTTTATACCCTGCGTCCTCTGATGAAACTTGTATCCTGCATTAGTCATGGGCATGACAAACGCAAGCGGCAGCCTGTCTATGAACTTAATTTAAACTGTAGGTTTACACCGTGCTTTGTTTCCGAAGTAGGTGCAGTCATGAATATGCTTGTATGCCTCACTGCGCATGAGAAACGGCAGTGGGAGCGTGTCTATAAACTTAATTTAAACTTACGGTTTACACTGTGCTTTGTTTCCGCAGTGGCTGCACTCGCTCGCTTCTTATTGTTTTGCTGCCTTCTCAATTATATAATGCATGTTTTCTTCAGTGCTTTTTCGAGCTCTTCCTTGTTTTCTACGTATTGCGCTCACAGTCAGTTCACGTGATTACGTGGGAGGCGCGATGATGTCACATGATACTCCGTTCCCCACGGCCATCCAGCTGAACTCCATTACAATATATGCAGAAAAATAGGTTCCAGTTATGACCATTACGCGTAGAATTTCGAAATGAAACCTGCCCAACATTTGTAAGTAAGCAGTAAGGAATGAGCCTGCCAAATTTCAGCTTTCTACCTACACGGGAAGTTGGAGAATTAGTGATGAGTCAGTGAGTGAGTGAGTCAGTCAGTGAGGGCTTTGCCTTTTATTAGTACAGTATAGATATATTATATATATATATATAACATTTTTAATGTAGGTAGATAATTTTGAACTGGTCATTTTAAAAGTACCTCGCAAGCCGAAAAATTGTGGGCACACCTGGCTTACAGCATTAAGTCTTTCCTGAATCTATAAATTATTAATTAAGCAAACATAATTTTAAATCAGAAGTGTTCACTGAAACTTCCAGGGCTCTTGTCTGATCGTAGTGTGGGGAATCTTAACTTTTATACAGATTTTTATCAAAAACGATAACATCTAGCATTAATCATTTGAAAAAAATAATAAAACCATTTTTTTTTTAGTTTGTTTATTGGTAGGAACAAGGATTAGGAATGAAAGTGGCTCCCAATCATTTGGAGATTTAGCACATAACCCTAGAAACCCAAAAAGAACACCCAAAGGCAAAAAGAACAGAAGCCTAACAAAGAACGAGGCACAGAATAATAATGAAATAAAGATTTTTTTTTAAATCACTCTGTTGCAGTATAATTTAGCATTTTCTAATTTTCAGATGTCTCTGTTGTCTCTTTGTGTTGTTGTGTTACAGGCAGGATTTATGTAAATCCGCGAAATAGAAACCATATGTTTGTATAGTTATTTTTATATATTTTAAGCCCTTATAAACTCCCCCACACTGTTAACATTATTAGAGCCCTCTAGACATGAAATAACACCCTTTAGTCAAAAGTTTAAACTGTGCTAAATGACAAGACAGAGATGACAGTTCTTTCTCACAATTAAAAGAATGCAAATATACCTTTTCTTCAAAGGAGTGTCTGCATCAGGAGCAGAGAATTTAAGAGAGAGAGCGAGCGCTCGCAAAGAAAAGCCAACAATCAAAAAATCAATACGTGTGCTTTTAAGTTTCAATAAAGCGGCATTTTTCAGAGGAGCGTCAGTATCTTCTAAGCAAACAGCCTCTGTGCAAACAGCCCCTCTGCTCACATCTCCTCCGTCAGGCGCAGAGAACGTCAGAGAGAGAGAGAGCGAGATTAAAGCAAACAATCAAAAAATCAATACGTGTGCTTTGGTGCTTTTAAATATGCCGAGCACCGCAATAAAGTGGCATTTTTTAGAGAAGCGTCAGTATCTTTTAAGCAAACAGCACCTCAGCTCACACCCCCTCCGTCAGGCGCAGAGAATATCAGAGAGGGTGAGATAGAGGCAGAGACAAGCAAACAATCAAGCACCATGCGGGAAGCATATCTTATAGCATTGAGGAGTTTTAGTTAATATGTAATACATGCTCTGATTGGGTAGCTTCTAAGCCATCCGCCAATAACGTCCATTGTATGAAATCAACTGGGCAAACAAACTGAGGTAGCATGTACCAAAAAATAAAAAGACGCATTGTCCGCAGAAATCCACGAACAAGCGAGAAATCTGTGATATATACTTAGATATGCTTACATTTAAAATCCGCGATAGAGTAAAGCCACGAAAGTCGAAGCGCGATATAGCGAGGGATTACTGTATACACATACATACATACACACTATATATATATATATAGCAAAATACCTGCGCTTTGCAGCGGAGTAGTGTGTTAAAGAAGTAATGAAAAAGAAAAGGAAACATTTTGAAAATAACGTATTGTCAATGTAATCAATGTAATTGTTTTGTCACTGTTAACTATATATATATATATATATATATATATATATATATATATATATCTCTCTCTCTCTATATATATATATATATTATATATATATATCTCCTTTGGGGTGCGAGCAGCTGTTGCTGGGGGTGCCAGAATCCATCGAGGAAGAAAAATGAAAAACAATATTTGTACAAAATCTTAATTTATCTATCCATTCCTAAATAATAAAATGGGCAGGCTATTTCGTATCAGTGCAATGTGCTGCTTGTTAAAACGGATGACTCCTCCTCTTACGTGCACTTACTGTGGTGCTGCGTGGGTATTATGAACTATCATATCTGTTCAAGTTCTATTTAAATTTTAAATATAAGTAATTTTTATTTAGTCAACAGAAATATGTTTGGTAGGAATGTAAGTTAAATTTAGTCATCATTGCATAAATTTTTCTTCAACATAGAAATTTAAAGACTGAATTCAACTTACATTCCTACCAATGATATTTCTGTTGATTTAACAGAACCTACTTATATCCAAATTCGAGCTATTGAGCTGTCGCCTGCCTGCCTGCCTGGGTTAGTCACCCTCGCTTCGCTTTTACTTTTTTACCGTTCATTTAATCATGGCTAGTTGCAAAAAAATTAGAACATGGAAGGAGGATTACACCGAGTATGGCTTTACCAAAACAATTATTGATGGCGAAAGTATCCATTATTCATAAAGCTTCAATTGGTGATCTGTTTTTCTGCGTTAACCTCATATTTTTTCATAGTTCTTCTCAAACCAAGCGGGTGCTAAGGTAAAATGAATCAGGAAGCGCTGATGTATATATATTGAATATATTGAAATAGTTTTACTGTCAAATAATGCAAACAGTACGCGGCACGTGTTTCGCCCTACTTCTGGGCTCATCAGGCATACACACTCACTGCACCCCCTCTTGGGAATCAAACCTCAGACGTCAGCGCTAGAGGCGAAGCCTCTCGTGTTGCGCCACGGCGTGTGGTTCGTTTATTTGACAGTATGTAGATCGGGGTGTATATATGTGTGTGTATGTGTGTATATATATATATATATATATATATATATATATATATATATAGTGACAGATTATGGGTTTCCTCGCACCCTTGTACCATCAGACCACACGTCAGACACCAGATAAAAGTCCAAATAGTTATTTATTATAATAATAAAGTGCTCAAAGCACCCTCCACTCCCAAATACTCAATAAACCAATAAACAATAACCAAATCCTCCAATCTCCCAGACGCTTAGCCACCCTGCCTCCCAACTCAGCTCGTCTGACTGGGATCTCCCAGAGTCCTTTATACTCCTTGACCCGGAAGTGTTTGTCCCTCAGTCCATGTGACTTTCTATCACTTCCGGTCAGGTAAAACTTCTTTCTTCATCCCGGAAGCACGTCATTTCTTCTGTCCATGCGAGTGGGACGTACTTCCGGAGTGTAGGGAAAATAGTCCCTGGGCCTCCCTGCAGCAATTCCTGGCGGCCCCCATGGTATCCAGCAGGGCTGTGCATTTAAAGACCACTGTCCATAATTCCCTGCTGGCATTTGGGGCACCTCTACGCTGCAAGGAGGGCTCTATCTGGCGGCCTGGAGGTATTGGCCGGGGTACATGGCCGGCCATATCTTACTATATATATATATATATATATATATATATATATATATATATATATATATATATATATATATATATATACACACTCCTGTAGCCACAGTAAATGCCTTTATTTTATAGACAAACCAGGGATGAACAAGTTCGTTTCTACTGCAGCCACAGCCGTGACACACATAAAAAACATCAATAATCTATACTAATAAAAGGCAAAGCCCTCACTGACTGACTCACTGACTCATCACTAATTCTCCAAGTGCTGGAGATGTAGAGGGTAATAGATCATCATTGTCTACAACAATCTATGTAAACACATCGTTAAAACAAATGTTTTTCATGTTTTAGTAATAAATTACAAAATGTAGACATGAAATGTATAATGTGTGAAGCCTAAAGTACAAATATCAAAAGGCACAAGTGTAATATGATAGCTTCTGTGGTGCAGCAACTCTCACTTGTAATCAAGAGGTCACTGGATCGATCCTAGCTACCACCCAAATTTACCATTTTCAATAGTGAGCTGCTGTTATTGTTAATATTATACAATGAAAACATACATTTGATTTGCGTGCGTAACAGCCGGTGTAAATTTATAGTACTTGTAAAAGTTAGCGTTTTTTTTTTACCTTTAATTCTCTCAGTCACAATCATGATGCAACCCCCACCACCCCAGATCTGACAATGTTAGTTTTTATTTAAAACTAGGAATAAATGTAGATGTGAGTGGTGTTTTGAGACAGTGGAATTGGACATTCTCTGATCTGGAGGGATAAAAGCTGACACACAAACTCTGGTGAATCTGCCTTCTTGGTATCTCGTTGTCACTTGAATTTTTTTATTCAGTTTTATTGAGTGAATTAGTACGGACCTTATGGTCCCATGATGTCAAAGCCGAACTGATAAAAAAACAGAGACATAAGTATCTATACTAATAAAAGGCAAAGCCCTCACTGACTCACTCACTCACTCACTGACTGACTCACTGACTCATCACTAATTCTCCAACTTCCCATGTAGGTAGAAGGCTGAAATTTGGCAGGCTCATTCCTTACAGCTTACTTACAAAAGTTGGGCAGGTTTCATTTTGAAATTCTACGCGTAATGGTCATAACTGGAAGGTATTTTTCTCCATTTACTGTAATGGAGTTGAACTCGAAAGCCGTGGGGGGCGGAGTTTCGTGTGACATCATCGCGCCTCCCACGTAATCACGTGAACTGACTGTCAACGCAGTGTGTAGAAAACCAGGAAGACCTCCAAAAAGCACTGAAGAAAACATGCATTATATAATTGAGAAGGCAGCGAAACAATAAGAAGCAAGCGAGTGACATATACTACCATATTCATGAGTGCTGCTACTTCGGAAAGAAAGCAAGGTGTAAACCTAAACTTTAAATTAAGTTCATAGACAGGCTGCCGCTGGCGTTTCTCATGCCCACGGGTAATGCGGGATACAAGTTTAATGAGAGGACGAGGATATAAACGAGTTTTGATCACTTTGTAACTAAGTTAAAATTGCAGGTGAAGGGGTGTGCTTATGCAAATTCCGAGAGACTGTGTTTGTGGGGGACTGACAGTTAAGGCGCATAAGGGAATCACGTCATCATTTCCCCTATCATTTACCTCATTTCGCTCTGAGCTGAGCTCCGCGGCTAACGCCGTCTTTCGAAGCAATTTCGTCACACTGCCACCAAATACTCAATGAAAAATCCACAAGTTAATACACACGCTGTCTCTAGAGTTTCTCCACACTGAATCCTCCAGGCACTACTTACAAAAGGTTACATTGACAAACGTTATTTTTAAAATCTTTCCTTTTCTTAGCACAAGCACAGCTGAGAAGCTTCGATGCATGTGCTCCATAACACGTTCAAAAATAATGCATTTAATCACACTTTGCATTACAAGCAAAGGGGAACTTTTGTCAATGCATGAATTTCTGGTACACCGATTACATTGATCAGCGCACCCCGATTCATTTTACCCTCGCACCACCTTGGTTTGAGAAGAAGTATGAAAAAATATGAGGTTAACACAGAAAAACAGATCACCAATTCAAGCTTTATGAATAATCGATTTGCCATCAATAATTGTTTTGGTAAAGCCATACTCAGTGTAATCCTCCTTCCATTTTATAATTTTTCTGCCACTAGCCCATGATTAAATGAACGGTAAAAAAGTAAGAGCGAAGCGAGGGTGACTTATTTAGGCAGGCATATATATGACAGCAACAATCATGACAATGTCAATCATGTTACGTTATTATTAAAATGTTTCCTTTTCTTTTTCATTACTTCTTTAACACATTACTTCTCGCTGCTAGCGGGTATTTTGCTATATATATATATATATATATATATATATATATATGAATGACCTCCAAAGAGCGCTGAGACTTTTGATATCGTGAATGTGTCTGCAAAAACTGGGGTCTCCTTCCCAGCAAAAGTTGAGCAGCCAGCGCCAGCATAGCTGTGCCGGCCTTTGAGACGCTGACTGCACTTCTGCCTTAAGTCAAAGTGAGCACTTTTAATTTTTTTCATCCTCCCCCTGAGCTATAGCCAAGACAAGTTCAAACACGGGACCCCTTTTCTACACTGCGGCGAAACTAATATTAAGGCGATTCGCACTTTCTATTTTGCACGCATACGATTATGAGGTCGTCAGCTCGGATTATGAAGACACGCACAGGAGTGAAGGACTGACAGTGCCATCACAACCGATAAATGGCAGGGACGTCTCACCAGTCTACACAAGATCCACCGCGACTGCCCCCAAACGGCGCTCATATCATCAGCGAACACATCTATCTATACGATATAAAAGAAAAAGGCAACTTTCCTTTCTTTACACCTTTTTTCCTTTTATCCCAAACCAAAGCCTTTCTCTCTTAACACTGCAGAGGACACAAACCTAATTTTCTTTAATTGCTGGTAATGCTGGTAAGGAACATTACCAGAGGCAGAAATTTGAACGTTCACATAGAAAATGTAATTTCTATACCACAGCCGTCGTGTAGCGCCTTTCAAAAGGGATCAACTACCGAGAGATGATCCATATACATTTTAGCTGCTGTTAGTACTACTTACACAGTCTTTAAAATGTAGTTTACCCTCAACCACTCCAGTAGTGCTCAATGTACCTGTACTTCTTAAAACATTAATGTTTTACTGTTTAATAACTTAGACTATATTTTATTATTTTTCCCTTGCACTCAGTGACCAAAGCTATACACACACATATATAGATACATACATATATAATTACATATATATATAAGTGTGTATGTTTGTATGTATGTGTGTATATGTATATATATATATATATATATATATATATATATATATATATATATATATATATATACACACGCACACCTATATACATTATATATATATATACACACACACATACATCATTAACACACTACCTCTCCGCCATGAAGTGCGGGTATTCTGCTATATATATATATATATATATATATATATATATGCCAGCAACACTCATGACAATGACAAAACAATTACATTGTCAATCATGTTACGTTATTATTAAAATGTTTCCTTTTCTTTTTACTTCTCCGCTGCCAAGTGTGCCTATTTTGATATATATATATATATATATATATAGATATATATATATATAAATGAGAACAACACTCATATCAATGAGAAAACAATTACATTAACAATCATGTTATGCTATTTTTAAAATTTTTCCTTTTCTTTTTAATAACTTCTTTAACACACTACTCCGCTGCGATGCGCGGGTATTCTGCTAGTAACTCATAAACTTGCAATATTATTTAGAAAAATCGCAACATTTTACTCACCAAAAATTTGGATTATTTGTAAACAAAATCCATCATCCTCTCCTCAAAAACAGTTCAATTACTCTGTCGTACGGATTATTCGTGCGCTTCAGTTCCATCAAAACCTCACTTTCTTTTGCCATCGAAGCTAATGCTAAAAGGTGAACCCGCCCTATGGTATTTCTGGCATAAGTTTGATATCGCTTTTGGGCTGAAAATGTCCGCTCGACAGAAGCAGTTTACACAGGAATGCTCACCGCCAAATATACCAATGTGAACAGTTGCCCCATGCTCTTATTCAGATTTTTCTGATGAAGGAAGTCAAGGAGATCAGTGGGAGATTCTCCTGCAAAATCAACCATGGCATACATTACAGTCAGTTCTGTTTTTAGCCGAGACAGATCAAAAAGCACTCCGTGGCTGTTGTGTTAAAGTGGAGAAGGTTGCATGCGTGAAATTTTTCTTGTATTCCCGAAATTTCTGGGGCTCGAGGAGCGTGACAAACATCACGTTTTCATGGTCTTGAAATCTGGTCTGTGTCTGGCAAATAATATTGTCCAGAATCCTGCCATGCAGTTGGCCGTAGTGCATGCAACGATCTTTCGCTCGGAGCATTACAAGCAAAGGGGAACTTTTGTCAATGCATGATTTCCTGGTACACCGATTACATTGATCAGCGTACCCCGATTCATTTTACCCTCGCGCCACCTTGGTTTGAGAAGAAGTATGAAAAAATATGAGGTTAACACAAAAAAACAGATCACCAATTCAAGCTTTATGAATAATCGATTTGCCATCAATAATTGTTTTGGTAAAGCCATACTCAGTGTAATCCTCCTTCCATTTTATAATTTTTCTGCCACTAGCCCATGATTAAATGAACGGTAAAAAAGTAAGAGCGAAGCGAGGGTGACTTATTTAGGCAGGCATATATATGACAGCAACAATCATGACAATGTCAATCATGTTACGTTATTATTAAAATGTTTCCTTTTCTTTTTCATTACTTCTTTAACACATTACTTCTCCGCTGCGAAGCGCGGGTATTTTGCTATATATATATATATATATATATATATATATATATATATATATATATATATATATATATATATATATATATATATATATATGAATGACCTCAAAGAGCTGAGACTTTTGATATCGTGAATGTGTCTGCAAAACTGGGGTCTCCTTCCCAGCAAAAGTTGAGCAGCCAGCGCGCGCGCATAGCTGTGCCGGCCTTTGAGACGCTGACTGCACTTCTGCCTTAAGTCAAAGTGAGCACTTTTAATTTTTTTCATCCTCCCCCTGAGCTATAGCCAAGACAAGTTCAAACACGGGACCCCTTTTCTACACTGCGGCAAACTAATATTAAGGCGATTCGCACTTTCTATTTTGCACGCATACGATTATGAGGTCATCAGCTCAGATTATGAAGACACGCACAGGAGTGAAGGACTGACAGTGCCATCACAACCGATAAATGGCAGGGACGTCTCACCAGTCTACACAAGATCCACCGCGACTGTCCCCAAACGGCGCTCATATCATCAGCGAACACATCTATCTATACGATATAAAAGAAAAAGGCAACTTTCCTTTCTTTACACCTTTTTTCCTTTTATCCCAAACCAAAGCCTTTCTCTCTTAACACTGCAGAGGACACAAAACTAATTTTCTTTAATTGCTGGTAATGCCGGTAAGGAACATTACCAGAGGCAGAAATTTGAACGTTCACATAGAAAATGTAATTTCTATACCACAGCCGTCGTGTAGCGCCTTTCAAAGGGATCAACTACCGAGAGATGATCCATATACATTTTAGCTGCTGTTAGTACTACTTACCTGTTGTGTTACACAGTCTTTAAAATGTAGTTTACCCGCAACCACTCCAGTAGTGCTCAATGTACCTGTACTTCTTAAAACATTAATGTTTTACTGTTTAATAACTTATAGACTATATTTTATTATTTTTCCCTTGCACTCAGTGACCAAAGCTATACACACACATATAGACACATACATATATAATTACATATATATATCTGTGTGTATGTTTGTATGTATGTGTATATACGTTCCAGTTGTGACCATTATGCGTAGAATTTCGAAATGAAACCTACCCAAATTTTGTAAGTAAGCTGTAAGGAATGAGCCTGCCAAATTTCAGCCTTCTACCTACATGGGAAGTTGGAGAATTAGTGATGAGTGAGTCAGTGAGGACTTTGCCTTTTATTAGTATAGATTCCTGTTTTATTGTTATTTTTTCATGTTGTTATGTTATTTTTGTTAGATTTATTTATTTGTTAATGACACATTGCCCCTTTAAACAAAAAGTGCACTTTGTGGGTGAAGTTGGGGGAAGGTGAGGCCACCCAAGCTTGTAAGCCCAGAGAGCCTTATTCGTTTATTGCAATTACAGCCTGTTTCTTCTTCCACTACCACACCATCAGAACTAATAAGACTATTACAATGCTGCTCTATCTGCTACCTTCGATACAATGGCACCCTTAAAAACCACAACAATTTGGCTTGCTGTGAAGGTTTAAAGATTGTGAGGTCTAAGTATCAGTCGGTACAAAATAAACACGGTTGCTTAAATATGTGTGTGCTTACATGTTTCATTTTTAAACGGACATGTTTGAGATAATAAAAACATGTAGTTGATCAGAGTCTGTAACAGTCTGTGTAAATTTATGGTACTTATAAAGTTAGCGCTACAAAGTCAAATTATTTATCAGTGCCTTTTTAATTACTCTAATGTGACATAAGCTTGATATATCTCTCTATTATATATACAGTATGCCTTTCATAGCTATTTATCTATCTATAGATTATCATTATCAAAATAGATAGATAGATAGATAGATAGATAGATAGATAGATAGATAGATAGATAGATAGATAGATAGATAGATAGATAGATAGATAGATAGATAGATAGATAGTGTGTCAAACAAGTAAGACCGAAATAATAATAACAGTATCAAATCGAGGGCAGCATGAACATGTTTCAAACACGGATTTGCTTTTTAATAATAATAATACATTTTATTTATTCATAGGTTCCTTTCTAAACACTCAGCAATTGTTGCTGTATACATGCGCAAGTGAAAGAGAGTGAGAGAAACAAAAAGATTTGATGTCATTCAAGTGGTTAATGGAATATAAAATAATCACTTTCAGAAAAGGTATGACAAAAAAAGTGTGCTTTCATTCAAAAAAACTAAATAACAAAATAATTGTTCAAATAACATGTTGCTGTAACTGTGAAGTCCAACTATCAGTCAGTACAAAATAAAAGATGTTTTCATGCATATGTCTGTGTTTGTGTTTCATTTTCAGCTGGCTACATTTGATGTAATAAAAACATACTTCTGATATGAATTAGTTAAGTCTGTGTAAATGTATACCTGTATCAGTAAGTGCGAAACAAGAAATTGTTTATCAGTGCCATTATAAATACCTTAAAGTGACATAAGCTCAATATATGGAACCGTTTCTGAACAAGCTTAAGTAAAAGTGTTTTGTGAATGTTGCAGCAATCTGCTAGCCAGCAAAAGCAATGTGAAGAAGGTGTCTGTTGTTACACCTCTGCACTTGTCCAGAAATTGATCCATAAGCCTCATAGCTACATTCTAGGAAAGTCCTTCCCCTGTGGGATGACTGGTAGCAGATGGGGGGTTTATTTACAAAGTGCTCTGTCAATAGAATGCAGACCTTTTTCAGAAATAAAGACACCAATCACTCGAAAAGGTTCACATTCAGTGCATCTCCTTATTTAGAACAGACAACACAATTTTTTCACTTTACTGTCACTGGCTAAAAGACTGATGCACAGTTCACGAAACATGTTCACACTCCCCCTGATCTGACACTGTTAGTATTATTTTATTATTACTTTTGTGACACAATTATAATTAATATAACAAGCTTATGTCACATTCTAATCCTAATTCACAAAAACATGTCATTTGAACAATTTATTTTTATTTGGTTTTGTTCATGGATAAAAGCACATTTGTCTCATTAATGTGAAGCCTAAATAGTGTTTCCATATAAAGACATTTACATGCATGTGTGAGTTTCACATTTAAGCTGTCATGCTGGATATAATAAATATGTGTCTGTGTAGGTTTCTTAGTTGCAAAAGTTAATATGCAACGTGCAAGTGTTAAAAAAGTAAAAATTCACATTCAAGTGGTTATATTTTACATAATCAACACATAAACTGCCTTCTTCCACCTGCCAACTTTGTCCTGTTCTTACGCAACATAGTACTGACGTATTGGTTAATGCCTTAGTCAACTCACGCATAGATAACTGTAATGTTATTCTATTTGGCATCCCTAAAAGACTTATTTATTGCTTACAAAATTCTGCAGCTAGGACAATTATCAGTTCCAAGTGCACTGAATATGTCACACCTATTCCCTCCCAACTTCTCTGGCTCCCTATCTACTACTGAATACAATACAATATACTGCTCTTAAAATTTAAAGCTCTCCACAATCTTGCTCCTCCCTACCTCACTGATCTCCTATAGACTTACACTCCCTTTCGCACCCTCAGATCCTCATCTGCATCTTTACTTTCTATACCACATATCAAACTCTGTTCAATGGGAGTTAGAGCAATCTCTCATAATACCCCTCAATTCTGAAATTCTCTTCCCTGTCACATCTGTCAACTGGACTCAAAACACAATTTAAATCTCAAACATATCTTTTCAAATAGGCATACCAGCTATGCTTTTGCCACTAATACAGCCTTTGATGTTTGTACTACCTCTTTGCTATTTGATTTTATTGTTCTATTTGCTTTTACCTTTATTACAGTTGATTAATTCTTTGTAAGAAGACCTTGAGGGCCAAGAAAGATTCCTGGTGTTACTGCTGCTGGGTCCAACATCTGTCTTTATTAGTATCCAATAAGAAATTATTCAGCTAATTTGGTTTGAGCACTTTGTTATGAGTATTGACATATTTTTGGATTTGTCATTGGTTTTTCATACTGGAAGTTTTATTTTGGTGTGGATTACCATTTTAGGCAACTTCCTTTTCTCTTTTCTTTTTTCCCTTATTTACTTAAATAAATTTTCAATTTATAATAATTAACCATGTGGTTTGTAATAAGCCAGTGTTTTTCACAGTTTCTCTTTGTTGTGAGGCATTTTGATATTTTGAACATTAAAAGCCAGTTGTTCTACGTTAGACCTTTTCAGGCTGAGGCCTAACAGGAAGTATTTGGGGTTGGGGTGCGGCAGCTGGTCAGAGCTGAAACTCTTTTGGGCTGGCCTGTGATGGCCCTGTCCTGCTTTTGTAGTATGTTTGTGCTTACTTTATTCAAGGACGAAGTTTTGTAAGCATTTAAAGTTGGACTGTGAGGAATAACAAGGAAGGATGAAAAATTAGAATGATTTAAACTATAAAAGCAAAATCACTAATCAGGATATGACATTAAAGGTATTGTTAGGTATTTTGCCGAAAAAAAGCCACTTATTCTCATTTACCATATTATGGATTTCATTAAAATGAGGTATTCTTTTAAAGCCTCCAGACAGTCTGACTCCCTCCCACAAAAGAGAATACTGTCTAGAGAATAAAGAATTTATGTACATTCACAATAAAACAGACACAAAGAACAGTCCGAGACAGTAAGACCATGTGAGAAAACTAGTGAAATCTTTTATGGGGTGCTTTAAAAGAATTTTTTAATCTTTTTGATTCCTGCCGTAATCTTGCTCTTGCAGAGTTTACAACTACAACAGAAGTAGATATTATAGGTTTGCTTTTTTTAGTAAATATCATTTAAAACTTTGTTTTTGTTTATTATATTAGATTTAATTTGCACTTAAGTTTCTATCTGCATTGGCAATTATTACAAAAACCTTGTCATAAAATATATTTTACATAGTTTATTCTGATAATTATTATTTTTTTATTCATTTTTGATCCTTATTCCTTTTAAAGAAAATAGGCAATCAGTCATTTTGTATCATTATAATCAGCATTTTGAATGCAATAAAGCAGATTGTATTTAATGTAAAAATAAAATATTGTATGGACACATATTGACTCTCATAAGGTTACTGTGTAGAGCAGTGGTGAAGTTTATATGCTGCTTTCCTCATGAGTTTTTCACTGCCTTGTGAATGCACTGGAAAGCCTCAGTATCTTGTTAACAGCTCCTATGACATCACTGGTGCCAAATTATATAAAATTAAGTCACATTCCCTTGAAGCTATCCACAATATACAAAGGATATGCTACATGGGTAAAAGCTGATCTTCATATCATTACACCCAGGCTTGTGTTCTGGAGGCAATACTCCAACTTCACCAAATGGCGTCAATCACATACTAGGATCTGTTTCCAACAATGGGAGGAATATTTCATATTCAATTGAACAGCCATTTGCATGCATTATACTGGGCAGTCACTAATCAATAAGGCTCTGTCTTGCCAAAGTGTATCTTCCTGACTGGCACGGGGATCAAAAACTATACACCAAGAAAAGACAGGATTATAAAGAAACACTTAACCAATCTTCTAGAAAGGATGCAGGAATGTAAGGAGTATGATAAGTTGCTTCTCAGAAGATGACCAATCTTTTAGTCATCTTCCTAAAACTCCTTGTGTTAAAGTTCAGCTGATGAGCACCTATTAAAGAAAGAATTCATGCAGTAGCTTCCTTATGTACAAGACAAAAAAAAAGCAATTTTTTATGGAGAACTTGTTCTTGGGACAGGCCTAACTGCTCTTTAAAGGTTACAAAATAAAGCACTGACAGGAAGCAACCAACAACCTTACCAGATATCATTATCATGTTTATACCAATCTTAAAAAGGAGCATAAAAGCTACAGGGTCTGGACTGACTTAGGGTTACTCTAAATGAACAGTTGAACAAGAAGTCCAATATCCAGTTACACAATCTACCACTAATACTGATTTGATTTGACTCAATTAGATGCTCCTTCGTCCCTAATATTGTATGTTTTTTTCAATATCTAGAACTAGTCATCACTGAAAAATGTTGATCTAACCCTCCAAAGTCCACACTGATAAGAATTCATCGATCATTTATACTCTAAATACTTCACTCTGGCCACTCTTATCTTTTCAGTCAATTTACATAAAACATGCAAAAGGTGATTTGTCTATAAATACCCACTTGAAGAAATCGTTTCTGAAGTTGACAACATAAATTATTGCTTTTCGCAGTTCTTCAGAAGAAGGCCATTCTTATATGTGTCATTATACATTTGTAGTAGAATAACCAATGAGGAATTGGGTAAACACTTTATTATTACATGAGTAATCATATCCTGTCCCAGAGATATATTTTTGACCCTATTACCAGTTAATTTTATCTCAGACTTAGCTCAGCATCTAACAAACTCAAAAATAACCATGTTTTTTAAAATATATTTAAGTTTTTTCTCTTCAGTTTTGACAACTTTTAAACAGTCATCTGCTATTTATGTACTGCAGTTGCCTAAGCATTCAGCTTAGTGAAATCCTGATGTCTATCAAATTTGGAATTATTTTAAATCTATTAATCCCATCCTTTCTCCACAAGATTCCTCAAAATACATAGATATTCTGCTTCTTTGCCAAGTGAGCTGTAAAAAACCCCACCATTATGCCCCGTTATTTGCATTTTTATTACCTTTTTAAGTTTTTTTCCTTCGATAATCTAAATAAGCCTCTAAAGTCAAAACATATTTAAGAAAACTGTAAAATCAGTAGTCTACCAGGTAAAACATTTTCTTTCAGTTCTCCTCAAATGTAGCATAATAGCTTGATATGCTGGCTCAAACAATATTGTAATTAAATTACATTAAATCACTCTGTAGGTCATTGAAGTCAAATATGAGTAAAAAATATATAACAAATGTTATAAAACGTTCTCCAATCTACCATCTTACATTTCCATTTATTTAGAGATCTTCATTACTTTTGATACATATTCAACATAATCAATTTAATCAACAAAAATATCCCAATCACTGACCCTAATAAGATATGTTGATACAAAATCAAGCCCAGACCAGAGCCTCCTCTCCAAGTTATATTCACCATCATTTTCTGCCTATCAAAAAAAGCAAACCTACTGAGGCATTCCTTGTTTGATTTTGGACTATACATGAAATAAATTCTTATTATTTTTTAGTGTAAAGCATCAATCTGTTGTGATCAGCATTATTATTAGCTGGTAATGAAACCAGGACATTATATGGGTGCCAAAACATATGGTCAGGGTGTGAGTCAGGGTTAAAGCCAGAAAGACAGTTTGAACCAAGTAAACAAAACCAAAGGGCAAAGCAAAAGTTGAGTAATAAGCAGAAAAATAAATAAATAAAATCCATCAAGGGATGTCTGTTAGTGATGTTGCATACCAAAATGATAACAGGAACGTGACGATAATTTGACAAAATTCCAGCGCGTAAATAAACAAAATATGTCAGCTGCAGGGTGCTCTGAGCTGGTCTTCTCTTTGTATGTATTTATGGTAACAACACTAACTTTGGAGACTAGCACTACTGCAGTGTACCTCAGAGCTACAGACAAGCAGAAGATCAAATATAAGACTAGGTGCAGTTGTAATGTGCTTCATGGAGAAGGAAAAAGTGAACAAAATTGTGTACTAATTTAGACAACCTCATGAGAAGGTTTAATGGACATAATATGGTGGGTAATGTAAGAAAATTAATTCCAAACACATCAATCAGACTGTTGTAAACATGAAAAATCACAAATGTGCCATTAAAAAAACACATTTTATATTTATGTGTGAAATTCAATATAGTGTGATATTTAATCAAATATATTTAACACAATACCAAAGAAAAGTCAAGCAATGCATTGAAACATTTATATTGCATAATCTAAGAAATAGAAAAATATGGATTAACATACATACATGTCATTAATCTTCAGTAAAAAGGCGCAGAGTCTGTGTCTCTAAATAAGAAATCACTCGGCTGCGTGTTTGGAGAGTGCTCATTAAATGATGCAGCTAGTTTCCTTAATACTGTAAGCCTGTGGAGAGTCATAGTGGTATCTTTGCAAGTGTTCTCCAGATTTAAAATGAGATCTCTCATGCTGTGTATTATAGTGCCTGTGCTTTTTTGTAAAATTTGCACTGCAATGAGGCATTCTTTACAAATACTATACCGTTTCCAAACAGGCATTTTATATTCTTTGGTGACTGTTGGATTAATTCGTTTATTAGGAAAAGCTGGGTGTATAATCATAAGTATTAATTTTTCTGTATTACCTTCGTAATTGAGAAAATCAGTTCTAGCATTATGAGATTAAGAGTCCTAGAAGCCCCAGGATATCACATGCATGTAGATGCACTCTGTGAACACCACATATAAAAATAAAATGAACTGGGAGGATGTTCTCCCTCAGAGATGTAAGCCTGTGGTCACTCGCACATTAGTTTGAGGGGAGACAATATAATGTGTGAGTAATCATGTATGTGTATTATGTAGAAGATTGTGAAGTATCACTGAAACAGAAAAATGCTGGTGCTGTTGAGGGAGGGGGAGATGTTTGAAATTTCATGATTGTAGCTGCAACACAATTCAGTTGATGACAGCAGAAGGAATCTGAATTGATTCTGATCTTCCAGTCTGGAGTTAAAAGGGAGGGATAATTTTGGCGTGGATGATGTTCAATCAATCAATCAATCAACATTTATTTATATAGCACATATTCATACAAAAAATGTAGCTCAAAGTGCTTTACAAAATGAATAGAGAAATAGAAGACACAATAAAAGATAAACATAAGTCAACATTAATTAACATAGAATAAGAGTAAGGTCCGATGGCCAGGGTGGACAGAAAAAACAAAAAAACTCCAAAGGCTGGAGAAAAAAATAAAATCTGTAGGGGTTCCAGACCAAGAGACCGCCCAGTCCCCTCTGGGCAATCTACCTAACATTAGTCAAACAGTCCTCTTTGTATTTAGGGTTTTCATCGAAGGACCTGATGATGATGGTCACGTAGACTTCTGGCTTTCAGTCCATCAATGTTGGTGCATCATGATGCTTTGAGTAGGTGGTGGTGGCGCAGGCCGCCACCACAAAGAAACCGGAAAAAGAAACAGAAGAGAGTAGGGGTCAGTACGGATTTTAGAGCCACCATGAATAGTTATTATGAAGAATTGAACATACAGAGTATCAGGATTAAGTTAAAGTGAAGTTATAAAAAGGCCATGTTAAAGTAATGTGTTTTCAGCAGTGTTTTAAAGTGCTCTACTGTATTTGCCTGGCGAATTCCTATTGGCAGGCTATTCCAGATTTTGGGTGCATAACAGCAGAAGGCCGCCTCACCACTTCTTTTTAAGTTTAGCTTTTGGAATTATAAGGAGACACTCATTTGAAGATCTAAGGTTACGATTTGGAATATAACGTGTCAGGCATTCCAATATATAAGATGGAGCGAGATTATTTAAGGCTTTATAAACCATAAGCAGTATTTTAAAGTCAATCCTGAATGACACAGGCAACCAGTGTTATCATACTAAAATCCTGTTGCAGCTACAGTCAAATGATGTTGCCTAACACTCAATGCAGTGACATGCAAAATAGAAATAAATGTAATCTTATGATCACCATAGGCTCTCCTAATAGTATGATAAAATCAATCAATAACAGTTACATATTTACCTTAAGAAATATAAAGTCATACCTCTTGGCTTGTGTGACGCTCGTGAAGGGGTGATGAATTTGGTAACCCACATGCATTACTTTTTTCTTGCGTATGCATGTTGCACATTCAAGTCACTATGACAGTGGATCATTATCCATCCATGAGCTGCTGCTGAAAGACAATTTTTTAAGCATTTTATTGATTTTATTAAAATCAAATAACATTCCATACAAGCAAGTTTAACAAAACTAAGTTTGAAACAAATCAACTCCTACCAATGTGCAGAAAGACAATAATGCATATGATTTTAAAACATTTTTGTCATCATTACTTTCAATATACTTTCCATATATTTCATGACCTTTTCAGACACTCGATGTGAATAGTATTTATAAAAAAGACAGCAACATCTATTTTGAAATAAAGTAGCTTAATCATTACAATAATTTCTATTAAGTTAGCATGAGGACATGCTGCACTTTTTTTACTGTGCTTTATCCCTTTAAATCAAGGTGCTTTGTGTGTTAATGGGCAATCAGACTATCACTTGAGCAAACTAAGGAGAAACACAAAACAACAAAAAGAATAGTAGTGTATTATTATTATTAAACTTGGTATTGATCTTGTTCCACTGTTGAATGCAAAAGCACTTAGACGTGAGGATTGTCTCCACCTAGTATCATACTAGTCTTGGTCTTGGTCTGCGGCTAGTACAACACTATTTCAGTAATGCTGCAAATGAGCCAATAAGACAGAAACAAAAAAATAACATCCATCAAACCACAAAAAAAAAAAACACTAACGTAAGAAATGAAGTCCTTATATTCCAAAATCGCAAACTAGACAGAAACAGATTAGTATTTTAAATGATAATTGAATACCCAGAAAGGTTTCATGTATACAAGTAACATACAGTACAGAGAATTTTTCACATTTAAAGATTTAATATTTCTGCCTATTTTTCATTGAAATGTAAATTTAAAATGCTTGTGTACATTCAGAGTATATTGACTTGCAACTCCACATCAATTTACTGTTCGGTCACCTCCCTTAATGTCAAAGTATGCGTACCTCCTCTCTACAGTGCAAATCATTGTGTGGGGATTCAAGGCATTTTTGAATATTTAGTTATACCATATTTAATTGTATTTTCTTTCCACAATAACACACTCATTTACTTTGGCACACATTAAGAAAATAAATCTTTTGGTCATTATATATTATGAAATTTTTTCAATTAATTTGTACTTCCCAAATTTGCAGCCTCAGCAAATATTCTTACTTCATCTACATACAGTACCTCAACCCACCTTAATTCTCCTGGCGCTTTGTGGAAAATGAATCAATTTTCTGCTGCCTCTACATACACTAAGTAATTTTATAAGCCTTTTAATTTTCTATGCCTCCCAAGATTTTTAGAATAACATATAATAACAGGTTGGGTGAAGCACATCCTTAAACCCCTCACCTGTAATACAACCAGCTACATTCAGGAGACTACTGACTTCTTAAAAAACTGTCTGCTTTAGGGCCCTTACCTGAGGGAACCTTACTAGCCACAGTGGATGTTGAGGCACTTTACACAAACATCCCCCATTATGATGGCATATTGGCATGTGAAACGTACCTCAGACAACATGATTTACCCACAGAGTCAGTAATAGAAATGATAAAATTCACTCTGACGCATAATCTATTCTCTCTCTATTGCTATTTGCAACAAATGGGGACTGCAATGGGCTGTTGGTTTGCACCTCACTATGCAAACCTATTTGTGGCAAAATTGAAGTAAGATTTCATGTCAATGTGCATCGTAAAACCAATGTTGTATCTCTGTTACATAGATGACATCTTCATAATCTGGACTGCCAGTGAGAAGGACCTCCTCCATTTTCATAATGAATAGAATTCTTTTCACTCCACCATAAAGCTGAAGCTAAATTACTCAAAAACAGAAGTCAGCTTCCTTGACACCACCATTCAACTGAAAGACATCACCCTTGTAACTTCTGTTTTTCACAAACCAACAGATAGACGGACCTACCTAAGAAGTGATAGCTTCCACCCCAAGCATATAAGGTGCTCTATTATTTTCAGGCAAGCGATACGGTACAATCGTATTTGCTCAGACCCGACATACCTGGATAAACAACTGCAGGATCTCAGACAAGATTTCATCAGACAAGGTTATACCCCCAAAACAACAGACACTCAAATAAGAAGAGCTACTGCCATACCCAGAGACAACCTTCTGGAATATAAAAACAAAGACAACAAGGACCGCATCCCCCTTGTTGTCACCTCCAACCCACATCTTGAAACACTTCGAAAAATTATAAAAGAACTTCAGCCAATGCTAAACAATGACCAAACACTGAAAAATGCATTTCCTGAACCTCCCGTGCTGGCATACAGACAACCACCCAACCTTCAGCAACTAGTTGTCCGAAGCTCCATAAGTGAACCGACAGAAAATGGCACATCTTCCCACCTACAGAAAAGATGTAAAATGTGTGCCTACATCTATAATACAGATATAGTTATACCACACTGCCGACTTGAACATCACATAAAGAGATCATTTTCCTGCAGATCATCTAATGTGGTCTACCTAATTCTTTGCATGAAATGTCCTGACATGCACTCTATGTGGGAGAAACTGGACAAACACTCTGCCAAAGAATGAATTTACACAGGTTTCACATTAAACATGACAACACAGATGTTACTGTAGCGGCCCACTTCAACAGCCATGGACACTGTGAGAGGGACTTTAAAGTCACAGTGCTTATGGGCAACTTCAAAACACAGCAAGAGAGAAAAGAACGGGAAGTTAAACTCATGCTAAAATTTAACACATTGCAACATGGCTTGAATAAAGACAAGAGTTTTATGACCAGATATGAGGATTGTTTACATCTCTCAGAATGACACAGACAACCTGTCTACAGATCCACATTGTATTGAAAAACTCCTTAGAAACTTCAAAAGACTTTGTTGGACAGTTATCTTATCCAAAGATCTTGACCATACATTGTTCTTCTCTCTCTTGTTAAATGAACCCTAGCCTGAATTAATCTAGTAATTTTTTACATTTAAGATTTCTCATTTAAAGATTTACCAATGTTGTTTCTTGTCCTAGTGTGTATATAAACACAGGGAACTCCAGTTTCTGTATTACATCTTGCCTGAAGAAGTGGCCTGAGTTGCCTCGAAAGCTTGCATATTGTAATCTTTTTAGTTAGCCAATAAAAGGTGTCATTTTGCTTGGCTTTTCTCTAGAATACCAGGCAAAAACCTTGGCAGTGCTACGTGCCCCTCTGTAGGAACAAAACACAATTTCAGATTCCTTTTCACATTTTTCATATGCATGACTGCAGAAACATTTTGAATATCACAATTTCCCACAGCGAGCTCTTCTACTTCTATCAAGCCTGCTTTCTTGAACGTGAGATCAGTGTCGAATAAAACTTTTATTCTGCAAGACTTTATTATCTCAATTAATCTGGATTTCTTTTTCATCACGGAAACCTGTATTGTAAATGGTGACTCTTCATGTTTTACTGACTTGGTACCATCAGGTTATTCATTTTTAAACTCTCCGCGGCTGACTCATCGTGGTGGGGGCATTGCCACTGTTTTTAAAAGTATGTTCTTGTGTCGGAGCCTTACAAAGGGTCCATTTAGTAGCTTTGAACTGCAACTATTTGAAGTGTGCAGCTCCCCTTCTTTGTTGTTCGCTGTGGTTTATAGACCTCTTGTAATTAATGATATCTTCATTTCTGAATTCTCTGATCTCCTGGCTGATATTACCCTCTCCCATGACAAAGTATTTATTGTTGGTGATTTTAACATTCATGTTTGTTGTTAATCGAAACCTTTGGTTAATGACTTTTTATCACTATTGGACTCATTTGATTTAATCCAGCATATTAAACGCCAACTCACTCTCTCGGTCACACACTTGATCTCGTTCTTATACATGATATTTCAGTTAATAATATTGATTTATGCAATGTTTCTTTTACTAATCATTTTTCTATAATAATGGATTTGAATATTACTGTAGATGTCCCTACTACTAATTGTGCTCCACGCTGCTCTCGTTTTTTAAATTCTTCGATTATATCCGATTTTAAAACCATATTCTCTAGTCTTGATGTGCATGTCCAATATGATGGTATCGATGATTCTGTCTTAGAATTTAATTCTTCTTGTAAAATGGTTGTAGACTCAATTGCTCTGCTCAAGAAACACTGTAATCGTTACAAGATCGCTGCACCGCACCTGTCAAACTGCAAAATGATGTTGGAAAAAAGATGGACTGATTGTTTCTAAACAGATTTTTAGGACTTCTCTATTTAACTTTCAGGTTGCAGTTAAGAAAGCTAAACATGATTTATTCACTGATTTAGTATCCAGCCATTCTAAGAATCCTAGAGTCTTATTTAATTCAATTAGTGCGGTCATTCACCCTCATTTTGTGATGGGTATTAAATAGCACTGTTCTTTCATGTGAGCAGTTTCTTTCTTTCTTTGTCATTAAAATTGATAAAATTCGCTGTGGTATTGTTCCAACTGGCTATGAACTTCCTACTGTTAATCATGGTATTGTCTTGGAATATTTTGATCTTGTTTCACTTTCACAGTTAAAAAAAACTATTGACACCCTTAAACCAACTTTCAGTCTTCTTGATATTGTACCATCACGCCTCTTAGTGGAAGCCTTTGATGTTTTGGGCCTATCTTTACTAGCCATTATCAATGGTTCCATTACTGAGGGTTTTGTGCCCTCATTTTTTAAACATGCTGCAGTGCATCCCTGTCTAAAAAAGGCAGAATTAGATTCTGGAGTTTTAGACAATTTTCGCCCGATTTCCCAATTGCCATTTTTGGCTAAAATAGAAAGAATTATTTATAATCAATTTGTTGATCACCTTAACTCCAATAATTTATTTGAGATCTACTAATCCGGCTTTAGGTGTTATCATGGTGTTGAGTCAGCCCTCCTTAAAGTATTCAGTGCCATCTCTATTATTACTGACTCAGGTGGCGCTACAGTCCTTGTCCTCCTGGACCTGTCCGCTGTCTTTGACACTATTGACCATGAGATATTGTTGTTGCGGCTTGAACATCTTGTTGGGCTTAAAGGGGCTGTTCTTAACTGGTTCAGGTTATATCTAACTGGTAGACACTTTTCAGTGACTTTAAAATGTGATGTTCCTCAGGGATCCATTTTGGGTCCTATTTTGTTCTGTATATACCTTCACTCTATTGGAGCTATTTTTAGGAAATGTAACATTTCTTTTCACTGCTATGCTGATGATACACAGGTTTATATTCCCGTTTGCAACTCTGCAATAAATCAACTGCACAACAGTCTTTCTGAACTAAGATCCTGGATTGCTAATAATTTTGTTGATCTGAATCAAAATAAAACAGAGCTGCTTATAGTGGGTCCATCAGCTAAAGCCCAAATTGGTCTTGGACTTCTTGGCTCTTTCTCTGTCTTTTGCAAACCTCAAGTTCACAATATTGATGTTATCTTTGACAGTAACCTTTCTTTTGAGAAACAGGTTAATTCTGTAGTCAAGAGTTGCTTTTTCCAGCTTCATCTATTAGGTAAGATCAAGCTTTTTTTATCTTCTTGGGATCTTGAGAAAGCTACTCATGCTTTTATCTTTTCTTCCCTTGATAACTGCAACTCGCTGTATTCTGGGATTAGCAAATCCCTGATACGCATGTTACAGTTGGTGCGGAATCCTGCCGCTCACTTTCTGCTTGGGGCAAGAAAGTCTGATTCTGTTTCTCCAATATTAGCTTCTTTACACTGGCTGCCTGTCCGTTTTCGAATTGATTTTAAAATCTTGTTGCTAGTTTTTAAATCTTTACATGGGCTTGTTCCTGCTTATTTATCCTAATTGTGTGTTTTAAACCAGCCATCTAGAGTGATTAGATCTTCTGGTCAGTTGTCTCTTGTTGTCCCTCGTACCAAGTGTAAAACCAAGGGGGACAGGGCTTTTGCAGCTGCTGCTCCTCGCCTGTGGAACTCTTTACCTCGTTACATAAAGGAGTGGTCTACAATTGAACTGTTCAAAACAAGATTAAAGACTCATTTCTATTCACTTGCATTCCATCACCTTCAGTAATACTGATGGTTTCCTCATTGTGATTATGTAACATTACTTCTATTTATTATTTTATTTATGTTCATTTATTTTATTTCTGCTTTATGTTATTCATGATAATTTTATGTTTTTCTTTTACTCTATTATTGTAAAGCATTTTGGCCAAAGTATTCCTATGTTGTTTTAAATGTGCTATATAAATAAATTTGACATTGACATTTAATTTAAAAAACTATCAGGTATCTCCTACTGGCAAAATGTACTTTTTACAAATTGATGTTTGCTGTATTTGTTCCTCTTTATCTATTTTGTTTACTTTTCCGACAAAATGTCAACAGCTGAGTGTGTTTCTAAAAACATAAAAGGACTGAATGGGTAATAAAAAACTATGAATAACTGTCTTTTTTTTCAAAATGATTGTCTTTTCAATCCAACCTGGACCACTCAGGTAATCTGATATTGATATTGCTTTGACCCTACAAACATGATTCAAAAAATACATAATTAACTAATCTACTTTACCAAATAAGGCATGATTACTGGAAATGTCAGGTTTTATCTTTTATTAATTCATAACAGTGTTATGATTCAGCTAAGCAGGTAAATGTATGATTTGGTTTGTTATCCCACTGAATTACTGAATATTTTTTTAATCATTGAGGTGTAAGGAACCCATCCAAAAACCACTCATACTTATATACCAGATGGAATTCCAGAACTCCAAAAACAATTCCAAGTGTGAGAGCATTCAGCATACCATTATTGGTATGTGATATTGCAGCTGGCTGTTTCCCTACACATCCATACATCTGTCTATATTAGAGAGCCAGCCAATGTCTTCATGACGTTTGATTACTTGTATTAGTGATTTGATGTCACATTTGTTTTTGTGTTTGACCTCATTATTTTGACCACATGTATTTTCCGTATGTTCTTCTTAATTTTCTTTAAGCTGTATATTCGATTTATTTTTATTTTTAATGAAGTTTCTATTTATCCTGTGTACATCAGAAGCTAACTAGCATAGGCAAGCACTCTTATCTGACCATGCAAGGCCTTGCTGTCATGACCAATATGTACATTATTGAAAGGAAAAAAGAAAAAAACAGAAGTTCTTTGCTCATAACCATTAGGATGAGTAACCATTATTTAGCAGTAAAAGGCAGAGTAAGCAAACAGCATTGTAGCATAAAAAATCCCTAAAATGTTCCAATTTTAGCCTTGAATGAGTCAAATGATGTATGACTTATTGGTGGATCTGCTAGGATTCATGCAACTCTAAAACACAAGAGTGAAAAATAAACACAGTCAATAAAATGTATTTAAAAAGTGGCAAGATATGCACATAAGGCGTCCATTATATGGCTCACATCTCTCATGTTAGCTCTTAAAAAACATACCCATTATATTGTAATGGTGGGATAACAAGTTGTATAAAAAGAAACAAACATGGCCCAACAAATGCCCGATAAAAGGACTCTGCAAAGTAGTCAGGCTATATGTCTGCATATTCCTAATGACCACAAGAACATAAGAACATACAAGAGCACAAAATTGCTGAATTTCTGCCAGGGTTCCTTCTTTTGTTTGTATTTTTTTTCTGCTTATTTGCATTTTTTTTTTATTGCTATTTGATTTTGTCCATGTACTGTATGTATGTCTCAATTACATTCTTTGTGTTTTGATGGTGGTTCCCCAAGTGGTTGGGCTACTTTCCCATCACCGCAAGGGACTGCACACAGCTCTATAAAGGTGGGTTCAAGTCACAGTCCCTTGTGGTCTATTCAAATGCACTTTGAAATGACTTTGTTGTGTTTTGTAATTTACTGAATTTTTGACCTCTGTGCTCTGTACACTATTCTTTGGATTTCCTTTTGAAACTTTGTTTGCATTGGAGTTTTTTGGCTAACAACTTCTTTTTACCTTTATGTACTTCGTACAGCTTCACTGTTTAACATAGTATTTTTAAAAGTAATCTTTTATAAAGGACCTGAGTTTGCCCTTATTGCTAACTGGGGTTTGGCAGTGATAACCCTGTCTAGTGGGCATTTTTGAATGTTTTTGAGACATATATACTTTGAAACTCACGCTACATAACAAAAAGCTATGGATCCAAAAAACAATGTGGAAAAATGCACACACAAAGGAAAAGAAATAATGGGAAAGTAATATTTTTCAGGTGATAAACTGGCATGGTTTAGTTTACAAAATAAATCAGAAGAGCTGACAATCTTCCAAGCCTAAGATATCATGATGTCACACAGCAGTGCAAATGGTATGGACTCCACAGCCATCTTTAATTTCATGAAAAGCAACCAAAAAAAACAAAAAAAAAAAAATACTTCAAACTTTATGAAAATTCTGCAGTACTTCTTTACATTACTTGCTTTATGCCCCAGTAAATACAAATCATTGTCAATATACTAACAACCCAATTGTGCTTCATTCACTCAGAATATGGAACCAATACAGAATGTACTTCAAGACAAAGGAGCTTTTATCTAAGGCACCTCTTCACAATAACCTTTTTCTGCCCTCTCAAATACAAGCAGTATTTAATGTTTGGAAAATATATGGGATTAAATCACTTAGAGAATTGTACATAGATAAAGCCCTTTCCATCAACACAATTCTTCAATTACCTCCAAATTAGATACTTTGATAAACAAAATCTGCCCTGTTTTCTCACCTCCCACCTACTTCTACACTGGAAGAAATACAGTGGGATGCAAAAGTTTGGGCAACCTTGTTAATAGTCATTATTTTCCTGTATAAATCGTTGGTTGTTACGATAAAAAATGTCAGTTAAATATATCATATAGGAGACACACACAGTGATATTTGAGAAGTGAAATGAAGTTTATTGGATTTACAGAAAGTGTGCAATAGTTGTTCAAACAAAATCAGGCAGGTGCATAAATTTGGGCACCGTTGTCATTTTATTGATTCCAAAACTTTTAGAACTAATTATTGGAACTCAAATTGGCTTGGTAAGCTCAGTGACCCCTGACCTACATACACAGGTGAATCCTATAATGAGAAAGAATATTTAAGGGGGTCAATTGTAAGTTTCCTCCTCCTTTAATTTCCTCTGAAGAGTAGCAACATGGGGGTCACAAAACAACTCTCAAATGACCTGAAGACAAAGATTGTTCACCATCATGGTTTAGGGGAAGGATACAGAAAGCTGTCCCAGAGATTTAAACTGTCTGTTTCCACAGTTAGGAACATATTGAGGAAATGGAAGACCACAGGCTCAGTTCAAGTTAAGGCTCGAAGTGGCAGACCAAGAAAGATTTCGGATAGACAGAAGCAACGAATGGTGAGAACAGTCAGAGTCAACCCACAGACCAGCACCAAAGACCTACAACATCATCTTGCAGCAGATGGAGTCACTGTGCATCGTTCAACCATTCAGCGACTTTACACAAGGAGATGCTGTATGCGAGTGATGCAGAGGAAGCCTTTTCTCCCCCACAACACAAACAGAGCCGCTTGAGGTATGCTCAAGCACATTTGGACAAGCCAGCTTCATTTTGGAATAAGGTGCTGTGGACTGATGAAACTAAAATTGAGTTATTTGGGCATAACAAGGGCGTTATGCATGGAGGAAAAAGAACACAGCATTCCAAGAAAAACACCTGCTACCTACAGTAAAATATGGTGGTGGTTCCATCATGCTGTGGGGCTGTGTGGCCAGTGCAGGGACTGGGAATCTTGTCAAAGTTGAGGGACGCATGGATTCCACTCAGTATCAGCAGATTCTGGAGACCAATGTCCAGGAATCAGTGACAAAGCTGAAGCTGTGCCGGGGCTGGATCTTTCAACAAGACAATGACCAAACACTGCTCAAAATCCACTAAGGCATTCATGCAGAGGAACAAGTACAACGTTCTGGAATGGCCATCTCAGTCCCCAGACCTGAATATAATTGAAAATCTGTTTTGTGAGTTAAAGAGAGCTGTCCATGCTCGGAAGCCATCAAACCTGAATGAACTAGAGATGTTTTGTAAAGAGGAATGGTCCAAAATACCTTCAACCACAATCCAGACTCTCATTGGAACCTACAGGAAGCGTTTAGAGGCTGCAATTTCTGCAAAAGGCGGATCTACTAAATATTGATTTCATTTCTTTTTTGTGGTGCCCAAATTTATGCACCTGCCTGATTTTGTATGAACAATTATTGCACACTTTCTGTAAATCCAATAAACTTCATTTCACTTCTTAAATATCACTGTGTGTGTCTCCTATATGATATATTTAACTGACATTTTTTATCGAAACAACCAACGATTTATACAGGAAAATAATGACTATTAAAAAGGTTGCCCAATCTTTTGCATCCCACTATACTGATCATTCCTGAGGACATTTCTATAATATATAAAAACATTTTAAATTCCCTTCCTTTTAAAGATCCCAGAGTACAGTTGGAAAGGGATCTCTTACTCAACATTTCAGAAAATTAATGGAAGGTAGCCATGCACAGAATTCACTTTAGCTTCATATGCACAAAGCATACAATTATTCAATTTAAGATATTTTATCAAATGCACCACTCTTGTTTAAAGTTGTCCAAAATGTTTCCAGGGCAAGAGCCAACCTGCGAACATTGCAATCGAGCTCCAGCCTCACTGGGCCACATGTTCTGGGTGTGTAACAAATCTTTAAATGCCTTTCAGACTGCCTTGGTGTGACAATCCCTCCTAATCGACTAACAGCTGTTTTTGGTTTACTTCCAGATGGGCATAAAGTGGAGAAGGACAAGCAAATTGTAGTTGCCTTTACTACACTATTGGCACGTAGACTTATCTTCCTCAACTAGAAGAATCCTAACCTCTTTTAAGTCAGTGGGTAATCAATTGTATGTACTATTTGAAATTGGAAAAAATCAAACACTCACTTAGAGGATCTGTTCAAAACTTTTTAAAACCTGGCAGGATCTAATCAATAACATTTTAGAAAATGCACTTAAATTGTAAAAGGATTTTCTCCCCCTCTTTTTCTACTCTTAAAGTTTTAATCTAGCTGTTGTCCTTGCTCTGTTTCTCATGGCGGGGCGGGTTGATTTGAATTTAGTTTTGTCAAGTTACTTGCTTTAATTAAATTCAATAAAATGTTTAAAAAATGTTTCCAACTGGCTGAAGAACCTGACTGATAGTTTTGAAAGTTGCATCTGTAACCTATCTTGTACTGTTATTTTTTAAAGTTCTTTTACTTGTGTTGTATCTTTGTAATGCCTTTCTTTTTTAAAGCTTCTTCTGATATTTATTTAAAATGGTCAGAAATATTTGTAGCCTACAGGCTGTTGCCAAACAATGTGGAACTTGCTCATTTTCTGTATTAGTTTTGATGTACCACTCACATTATATATTTCTTAATGTATTGTTTTCGTGTTTGCTTTGTAAACCACCTTGTGATTGTTTGTGTTATTGAATGTGTTTCCAAATCCACTTAAGTTAGTTTAGGGTTGTGTGTCTAACAGCCTATCCCAACAGTATTGTGTGCAAGGCAGGAAACTATACTGAATATGATGTCTGTGGTCATTGCAAGACACACAATACACACTCATGTACATACTGTAGGTTCAATAAGTTGACTGACTGAAAAAAATGCGGTTTTATCTTAAAAATTATTTTCACAAACATTTTCTTTTCAATGTAAGATTTCTCATCTTTTGAACAGATTTTAAACAGAAATACAACATGATTCATAGCAATACAAAACTAATTTCCAAAGTAATTTGCAGCCCAAATTGAAAGTTACAACACCATTTTAACAAAGAATATTTGAAAGTGTGGTGGAGGACGTGCAGGTAAATTGACATGATTGTGTATTCTTGATTACATTTTATTAACTGCACAGCCAAACGTAGACAAATGAAATGTTGTTTACACTTTGATAAGGGCAATTTATTTTCTCTATAATGAAACATTTGAAAGCTATTTGATAATTTATCCATTGTTGCTATAAATAATTTTATACTCTTTCAACAACAGTTTAATGCTAGTGTGGTTTTCTAAAACAGCAAAAAATATATTGTATATGAAGTTTATACATCTCTGGTCTTTTAAAAATAGTAAGAAATTAGGCAGATTTAGATTTTCAAAAGATATCATTAAGCACTTTGAGCTACATTGTTTGTATGAAAATGTGCTATATAAATAAATGTCGTTATTAAAACATATAGTGATAAAAAGAAGCAGTGTTTGATTACACATTAGGGACAAAGCTCACATTTTCTAAATTTTGCAAAGGTATAATTAAAAATACACAGGATGGATATCTATATGTTACCAAAACTGTAATCAGACCTTAGTTCTGTAGTATATATGGATAAAGGAGAAAGTAACCTGTTGTTTGGCTCAACTAAATCATTCCAAATATTTTTAGCTGGTTCAGCTTATAATTTTGAATACAGATATAGAATTTGATCCAGTACAAAACTAAAAAAAAGTCAAACATGCCGATTAGTCACTTGGACAATAGTAGTGACATAAGGTCAAAATACATAGATGATATTGCACTTTGTGCAGGCCTTAACAGACACTATCACTAGCCTGAAAAATAAAGCTAAATGGCAGAACATTGCTTCAATGGCTCTAACACAATCAACTGGAAGAACTACCCTTCTTAAATTCCTAAATTAGCATTATATTAATACAGTGCTAATTAGTCAAAGGTGACCGTCTCAAGCAAGTAAAGAGTATAGAAACACTATCCAACAAAACATCTCCAAAAAACACAAAGAAAAATAATGTAAAAAACACAAGTCCACATGGAAATAGTCTTGGGAAGTATAAATATAACTCCATTTTAAAAGTACAAAAAAGATCAGAAGAATTGACAATCTGATAATGCCTTCAACCTGCTGTTATAGTTTCCCAGGATGGCCAACAAGACAACTCAACAAGATACAAAAATATCATATAACCTAAACATACAAGTGAAAACATCTGGAAAAGTACAACATCAGCTAGTGAGATTCAGCAGCTGGACTTATTCAATCTCAAATCACTTTTATATGAGCAACACTTAACGAGTTTGTTTATTTTACATTTTTATATGTAATGACACCATATCCAATGATTAATACTATATGTTGTTCTGTAACGTATAAGACCATTTCTGGCTATTTGTACAATGGTGATATAATAAAATTCATTTCTCAATCAGTGCCTTTAGACTTTCAAGTATCAGTCCCTCTATTTTTAATTGATTTCTTTGAAGTGTCTTTGGTTAACTATGAGACCTGTGCATGCATACAGTTAAAAATGTTCTTGACATTACTGCACTCATAATGCCAAAAATAATATGAATAGTTTATTGGCAGTTGTCTGTTTTTGTCACAACTGACCTGGTACAAAAAAATTAAGAGTCGAACATGCCTGTCTGTCACCACAATATTACTGTAGTAAAGACATGAGATCAAAGTATATACAAAGTGCAGCTAATGTAAGCCTTAACAACTACTATCATCAGCCTGAAAGATATAGCTAAATGGCAGAGCCTTGCTTCATCCAATGATGCTAACTCAGTCAGTGGAAGCAATGTCCTACTTTAAGTCCTAAGTAAGCATAAAATTAACATAGTGATACAGACTGAAAGACAACAGCCTCAAGCAATCGAAGTTGATTGGAACACTAACCAATGAAACATGCTCAAAAACATAAAGAAAAACAATGTATAAAAACAACAAAAACACATGGAAAAAGTCTTAGAAAATATTAAGATAACAGAATCTGAAAAGTACAGACTCTGGGTCCTCCAGAATGACCAGAAAAACTGATGATCTGATAATGCTTTCAACCTGCCAAGATGACCATCACAACAATGTGACAACTTGACCACACTCAAATATTATAACACCTAAACACACATCAGTGACATCATGAAACAAAGGGAAACACCAAAAAAGAAATGATGTGAAAAGGTGAAGAAAACTCTGCAAACACCCTGTATGACTCAACTTCAGAATGTGACTACCAGATTATTTGAAAGCATGATGTTGTAATTTCAAAAAGGTTAATATATTTTATTTAGTGTAATCATTTTTTGTAGTAACTTCTAGACAGGAACATAAAGATTCTGAGTATATGCTGATTTTTATTATTAACTGTAGCTGTAATATTATAGAAGTTATTTTTGTTATGTAATAAAATGACATTGCCATTTTGGGCAGCACTATGCTAAGTGCCTGATGTTCAGGACTTTCTATTAAGTTGTTAAGTTATATCTCCCAGACGTTGCTCAGGATCATCAGGGTGACAGTTTAGAAGTGGATACTTTCTGTAAAAATCTTACCTTTCTTTTGTTTGTTATTCTTTGGAAAACAAGTTAGTGACTGGGATGTCACAACAAATTTGGGTTACTATTTTTGCTTAAACAAAAGATTGGATTTGACAAGAAAAATAACTAATATGAATACCTCCCACATATCAAAGATACATATTTAATGCTGGCCTAGTGTCTCAAAATTAGCCCTGTATGAATGAATGTGGCTATGTGTGTGATTATGGATTCCATCACAAGTTGGGGGTCAATTCCTGTTTTAGCTGGATGCTGCTGGGATATGCATTGCCACCCTAAAAATTGAGTTAACTGGGTGTATTAGAAGAATACGCTTATTTATTTATTATTTCCACAAACTTTGATATTATTATTCTTCCAACCCCCAGCTACCAGCACTACCTTTACAGAAATGGATGGGAAAGCTTCTTTATCTTTTCATGCATACCCTTAAGTATTTAAGATGAAAGAAATCAATATGCTTTCCAGCTGACAGCATAACCACAAACATTGGACATGATAACCAAAGCTATACTTTCATGACTAACAAAATGAATTTTCCAACAAGAACTGAATATAAAAAAAACTACTGCATATTTTAAGTAAAATAATTAAATGCCAGTTAGTATATACCACTTGACATTGAAACATAATGAGAAAATATTTCAAATATGACTTATTACAAATATTTCACTCCATTGTTTATGTCAATCATACCTCAAATGAAGAATAATTATTTACAAGCAAAATATATGTCTATGTCAAATTGTGAGAGCTTTTTACGAGTACACTAAGATCACAATTTAAAAGAGTAAGCTTCTCCAACAAAAATATTCTTCTCTAACTTAGGATATTAATTTCAGTGCTTTGTGGCTATGGTTCAGCATTACATTACTCATTTTAGAAATGGCATGTAAATTGCAAATTCATCAGTGTGAGACTAGGCTTATTTATTTAATAAAGTTGACAGCATGCTAAAGAAATTATTAGCCATCGTGTCAGCTATAGATTCTCTATCACTATTCATTAAGGTGGGAAAGCTACCAGGAGGAGGAAAGCACATTTCATTCCTTTATTGTCAGGCCATCCCTTGATTGCTAGGACTCTCATTCCATTGGGGCACAAAACCCTTCCTTTTTGATTAATGGAGCCATGGCTCAAGTTTATTTAATTGATAGCTTGTCCACTACTTCCTTCTCTATTTTAAAAGTTCAATTATACTCATACAAAGCAATCCATCATTTAAATGAAGTGACTGCAAAAGCAAATTAAAAGTGCCAATTCAAATTAACAAAGTTCAGAATCTCTAGAAATCTGTCCGAGAGACAGAGAATATTTCCTAAAAACAGGTAACATTTTTAATTTATAACTATAACTAGCTTCTTAGTCATTTTGTTTTACTTTTGCTTTAAATGTACTGGTTTATATATCAGCCCTAATGAAAATGTGTCAAGCGCTTATTTAATTTTTCTAATTTCTGCATTTCAATTCACCTTAAACAGGCATTTTTCTAAATGTGTTATCAATGTTCAATGAACTGAATTATTGGAAACATTTAATTAATCAATATATTATTATTAAAATAGAGTGAATTCAAATATGTATGCATCTTGTGAAATACATTACATTTGATTTGACTCAAGTTATAAAAGAGACCTTATATCACAATATCCTATTTGGTTAAAAATATGTTCAATTTCCTTCCTTCTTAGTTTAATAAATGCAGAATAATATTGTCTTTCTTGCATATTACTGATTAAGCCTAATGTCATCTAAGGGATGAATAAGTCTTTGGCAAGTTAAGAAAAGTCATTCTGTTCTTTGAAAGAATTGGATGTACAGTAAATAACATGGTGTGCGAAAAATCAATTTGTTATAATGACAAAGCACTTAGAAATCCCAAAAGCTCAAGGATGAAGAGTCGCTTGCTGGCTAAAATAGTGCACATTACAAACAGTGGTGGTGAAAATGAGATGAAATCACTGTTGGAATCATATTAGTAGGACCTAGGGGTGTGCTGAATTAAAGGAAAGAAATAACAACTCAGCATTGAATTGTGTCCAGCTTTAAATCACCTGTGGTGTACATAGAAATTTAGGCATGCAAGCCTACTTACTGCATCACATAATACGAAAATATTAATGGTAATCATTACCTGTTATATTTCGCTACAACAGTGAAATATATACTGCAGACTTCCCATTGAAAACTGTCTATTTAATATCTGAAGTATTCTTTCACAATTGGATTTACATGCTTCTGACACAGCTTCTGCCCCATTGGTGCATGTAGTCTGGCGGTAAATAGAGACAAAAGCTTGTTTATTAATTTATTTTTTTAAATTAATTTCTACCAGTGGGTGGCACAGTGGGTACCATTTCTGGATTCAAATCCAGATTATCAGCATGAAAGTTAGATGTTCTTCTTGTGTCCATGTGAGTTTTCTGTAATTATTTTGGCATCCTTAACACTTTAAAGACACTCTTGTTAGGTTTGAGTTATTTGAGTGCGTGTGATTAAGCGTTGTCACTGAGAAACTGACTAGACAGTTACTCTGTGTTGAAACAAGCATTTTGGAAAAACTGAAAAAATAAATAGGACATATAATAGACAACTGAACAAATCCAAATTAACCAGTATTTACATATTTATGGCACACATGTAAAACAAATTAAGATGTCTGGAATGGAGCAACCAAATGTTAGACATTATCCAGCAAAAAACAGTGAGAGAATATTAGATATTTAGTTAATACTAGCCTTACAAACAACTTAGAAATATCATTTGGCAGTGACTGGACTTTACACCAGATAAAAATAACTTTTTTGAGTTGTTAATTAATAACCCAAACGTAATTGATCACATTTCAGAGAGCAAATCTTGATCTAAAGAAGTATTTTTACTGAGAAATAGACCTTTATTGTTATACAATGTCATAATGGCATCATTTTTGTTTTGGTTTTGGTTAAAATGTATACTTCTGCATGCACTTTGTACAGTATGTTGTCCCTGCATTTATATACATTCCCTCCTAGTCTACAAATATGCTTTGAGGTTAATTAAAATTAATAAAATCTCTCATTATGTGGATGAATTCAGCAGGAGATTTTTGTCCCATCCATGCTTATATCCCATGCTGTGGACCACTGTGGACTCAAAATCTCCCATGATCCTGAATTAGATTAAATAGATAAGGAAAGTGGATCTAGTTGTGTCCTAAGGGTTTGGATAGAATTTATGTCCTCCCTTGCCCAAGCTATTAAACTTTATAGCATAACACCAATTCATTAATAATATTATAGATAGCCCTACATTGCTGAAAAGTCACCCCATCCCTGAATACTTAAGATTTTATTAGCGAACTATTTTATTAATGAATAGAAAGTAAATTAAGATTTTGGCTATTACAGAATAAATGGAGACTACAGGGAACTCCACGTCCCATTGCTATTATCAACCAAAACACATTTCTGTTGTAAAACTTTTGGGATTTAATTGCAGTAGCAATCTTGTCAGGTATTTTTAATAAGAAAAATTGAGATTGAAAAAGTTTCTCAAAATGTCATTTTTGTCTTTATTGAGTGATTTTTAATTAGTTTTGAGCTATGCTATCATAATTAAAATGAACATAATTAAACTCATTTCACTTCTTTCTTTGTACTGATCACGATTATGCAAAACTAATGAGTGCTGTCAGCAGGTGAAGCAGAGTTATCTCAGTTAATGTAACAAGATGAACACATATGCCTTGGAGGTTATGCTATTAAAGATCCGATATTTTTTTTCTGTCTCTACTGATGTCAAGAGACTTTTTCCCCAGGTAACACTATGCTGTTCAAGTATCAGACCATAAGGCTTCTTCATTGCATGTTTAAATGCTTAGTTATAAAATTGCCTTATGACCACATGCATTGACTGTCAGTGTTCCTAAAGTACAGCTGTTTCAGACTTCAGACACCAATTTGATGATATGAAATTGAATGATGTGACAAATACCATTACCTTCAAAATTGTGGTCTTTATACTTGCAGTTTGGCAATTTGGTTGGTGAATTTGTATTTGGTAGTTTCTATAGCATAAACATTAAATTATCTTTTTTTTCTACATGTTGCATTTGCAGAATATCACTGTAACCGTCACTCACACATTCTTGAAGAATAGTCATTTTAATGGTTTCAAGATGCTTGTGAATAGCAACAACAGCAACATTTATTTATGTAGCACATTTTCTTACAAATGGTGTAGTTCAAAGTGCTTTCCAAGATGAAGAAAGAAAAGTTTATAAAAGATTAAAATAACATTTGGCAATACTAAATAACAACGAATAAAGTAAGGTCCAATTGCCTGGAGGACATAAAACTATACTGCACATGTACATGTATACTGTTTTCATAACTGAACAACAGAGTTCTTTTACTAATCTGTTAATTTTCCTTGTTAAGTGTTTAGCTCTTATAAAATTTGGAAAACTACCTCTTCCACACAGTAAATAAAAAATAAGTGGTTTAATGAGCAATAAATTTTCTCAGCCTGCCAAATAATTACCCTAGGCTGTGTTTTAGCAGTTATGAAAGACTGTATAAAACATTACATGGTGAAATGCAGAATATTTCACAATTATTAGGCATATGAAAATTGTATGGCGTTCCACATAGTGTTGTGGTGTTCATCAAATTATTTTATTCATTCATGTTGCAAATCCAGCACATGGAGTATGAATAAGATGTAGAGAATACACATAGGTGAAGACAGAAAAGTGGAAGAGATTTTTTTGTTTGTTTTCAAGCAGATTTTTAAAATTTCATTAACTTTACATTACTAAGGATATACATTATCAGTATCAACTCTAGTGAACAATGGATGTGAAATGCTTAGGCTTGTACTATTTGTTATCCAAATCACACAGATGAAAAAAGTGGTACTCTGATCAAACTAGCCATATTTTAAAGAGTGTGAACACAATGTGCCCCAAATAAAATAATATGAAAGAAGCTTGAAATAATCCCAAAGGTAATCCTAACATGAAATTGCATACAACAATATCATACTAAAATAACAAATTCAGTGGTGTTAAAAGGTTCTAAAAACCTGTTTGGTCAGCATTATATTTAATTGTGTGTACTCATTAAATGAAAATCAGCATTTCAGCATGTCAAGAGAAAAAATATTCAGGTAAGGTAAGATGAATGGCAATTACCAGAAAATAAGAACACGTTTCATTTAAATAAACAATGCGAATTTTGGTTTGTAAGACAGTAAATGTAAAAGAAGTTTGAAGGCACTACTCTATTATACATTTTTCATGTAAATGTTGTAGTGACTGTTTCCTTTCCACCAGTCTCTCATCCTTAACACTAAAATTACCAAAGCCTATGAAACAACTCATAGTCCCGGGCCACCTTAAATCCCTTCGCACCTCTCTGTCAGCGTGTTTTCTCTTGTAAATGTGTCGACAATACAAGTAGCCTGCTATCCTATCCACTCATCCACCGTCGTAGCTCAGTTCACAAAGAATGTTCTCAGTGCCCAGTGTTTATCTTGGAGTGAAGTGCTGGAGATGTAGAGGGTAATAGACCATCATTGTCTACAACAATCTATGTAAACACATCGTTAAAACAAATGTTTTTCATGTTATAGTAATAAATTACAAAATGTAGACATGAAATGTATAATGTGTGAAGCCTAAAGTCCAAATATCAAAAGGCACAAGTGTAATATGATAACTTCTGTGGTGCAGCAACTGCTCACTTGTAATCAAGAGGTCACTGGATCGATTATAGCTACCACCCAAATTTACAATTTTGAGTAGTGAGCTGCTGTTATTGTTAATATTATACAAAGAAAACATACATTTGATTTGCGTGTGTAACAGCCGGTGTAAATTTATAGTACTTGTAAAAGTTAGCGTTTTTTTTTTACCTTTAATTCTCTTAGTCACAATCATGATGCAACCCCCACCACCCCAGATCTGACAATGTTAGTTTTTATTTAAAACTAGGAATAAATGTAGATGTGAGTGGTGTTTTGAGACAATGGAATTGGACATTCTCTGATCTGGAGGGATAAAAGCTGACACACAAACTCTGGTGAATCTGCCTTCTTGGTATCTCATTGTCAGTTGAATTTTTTTATTCAGTTTTATTGAGTGAATTAGTACGCACCTTATGATCCATGATGTTAAAGCCGCACTGACAAAAAAAACAGAGACATAAGTATCTATACTAATAAAAGGCAAAGCCCTCACTGACTCACTCACTCACTCAATCACTGACTGACTCACTGACTCATCACTAATTCTCCAACTTCCCATGTAGGTATAAGGCTGAAATTTGGCAGGCTCATTCCTTACAGCTTACTTACAAAAGTTGGGCAGGTTTCATTTCGAAATTCTATGCGTAATGGTCATAACTGGAACCTATTTTTTCGTCCATATACTATAATTGACCTCTGCTCGATGCCCATGGGAGGCGGAGTTATGCCTCCCACATAATTTAATGCCTGCCCATATAAGGCCGTCCGTCAGCGGCAATCCAATAGAAACACTGCCGCTAAATATTCACGGGTGAAGGACTGTGCTTATGCAGAGGAAGATGAGATGGTCAGGGTGGTGTTTGGCACAAACTCAGCGAAACTGCGAGAAAAACTTTTAAGTGCCGGGTCTTAGCTAACATTAAATACAGCCGTGGACATCACACGAGCACAGCTGAGTAGCTTCGATGCATGTACTCCGAGCGGCTTACATGAAATGACGCAGTGCACAGACAAAAAGCAACAGTTCCAAAGAGTGCTGAACAAAAACTGAATTACACAATTGAGAAGGCAGCAAAAAAATATGAAGCGTGTGATACATACAAGCATATTCATAAGTGCAGCTACTGCGGAAACAAAGCACACGGTGGAAAAAGTCAATGTCCCGCTAAAAGGAAGACAGTGTAAAAAAAAACCCGTGCACGCAGTGTGTCACGTCTCAGATAAAGAAGAAGACAAGCTGTTTATTGATGCAGTAAGAAACGAATTGATGAATGAAACCTGTTATCTTTAACACTAGAATTACCAGAGCCTACGAAAAAATTCCGTCCCACCTTAAATCGCTTCTTAAAATCGTTCACAGCTCTCCACCAGCGTCTTTTGTCATCTAAATGTGCTGATAAAAATCAGGCTGCAAGCAGCCGGCTATTCCATCCCCCCACCGACTTAGAACGGGCACAAACTTTTCCCAGCTCATGCCTTGATTGATTATCTGGGAGTGAAGTGGAGTTTTCAGACTGGAAATAATAGATCATTATTTGGAATACACGCATTTCACGTGTGTTCCGTTTCTACAGTAATCCGTGTAAACACATTTTTAAAACAGAAACGTTTTTCATATTGTAGTAGTAAATGACAAAATGTTCGTTTTCAAATAATATTGCATGTTCTTAACTATTTTAGAATAAAAACATACATTTGATTTCAGTCTTTTTTTTATTCAGTTCCATTCTCTCAGTCGTGTTCACGATTCCCCATCTGACAATGCTGTTTTCACATAAAGACGCGCTATAACTCAAATGTGATTTATTTGGAGACGCGCTATACTCGAATGTTATTTATATAGGGAAGAAAGTACAATGCCAGGTGCTCATTCAGTGTAATAGTAACCATAGCCCAGAGAGATGTGTACACTGCAACAAGTACACATGTCGTGAATGTAGGAAGGGTGTGTGGAAATTGTTAATATTTGAATGTGATGATTTTATATAGCACGGATCGGAAATCAGCAGTTCTTAGCATTGCACCACGCAAGCTGTCGTATCAACTGCCTACTGTAACTTGCTTTATTTTTTCTTCACTTATAGTCTAGAATAAAAGTGCACTTGTTTTTTATTCTTGTACACCAACATATGTTCCTGTGTTTGAGCGACACGGGCATGCTCAAAAAAATAGACATGTAATGCCACGAAAAGTGCACGCAGGCACTTCAGTTCGCAAGCATTGGTACGAGAATGCAGTCACAAGTACGCTGCAGAGCTACAGCGCATCTTTATGTGAAAACAGCATTCTCAGATGGGGGATAGGGAAGGATCCTGAACACGACTGAGACTGAGAATGAAAAGTGAATAAAAAAAAAAAACTAACCTTTACAAGTATCATAAATTACTGGCTGTTACACACTGAAATCAAATGCATGGTTTTATTCTAAAATAGTAAGAATAAGAACAGTTTACTTCTCAAAACTGAGCCATGTGGGATCGAACTCATGAGCTTTTGAATACTAGTCAGCGGCTAATACCATTATACAACTGTGTCAGCTGCAGTACGTACGTTTTTCTGCAGTTATATTTTTGAATAAAAGCATACTTGTTCTGTTATATGTGTACCTTTTGTGAAAGTGTTTGATATTTGGACTTTAGGCTTCATACATTATATAGTTTATGCTTACATTTTGTCATTTACTACTACAATATGAAAAACGTTTCTGTTTTAAAAATGTGTTTACACGGATTACTGTAGAAACGGAACACACGTGAAATGCGTGTATTCCAAATAATGATCTATTCTTTCCACTCTAAAACTCCACTTCACTCCCAGATAATCAATCAAGGCATGAGCTGGGAGAAGTTTGTGCACGTTCTAAGTCGTTGGGGGGATGGAATAGTCGGCTGCTTGCAGCCTGATTTTTATCAGCACATTTAGATGACAAAAGACGCTGGTGGAGAGCTGTGAACGATTTTAAGAAGCGATTTAAGGTGGGACGGAATTACGAGTTTTTTCGTAGGCTCTGGTAATTCTAGTGTTAAAACGATTGACAAACACGAAATGTAACTTGAACACAACACATCCTACAAATATGAACCTGATTGAAAGAAATAATGATAATCAAATCCTTGATGACAGCAACACTCATAACACAAAACAATTACTGTATACAGTGGAACCTCGGTTCACGAACGTCCCGGTTCACGTACAACTCGGTTCACGCACCAAAAAGATCGCCAAACTTTTGCCTCGGTTCACAACCACACACTCGGTATACGAACAAGCCAGGTTCCCTTGCCTGCCTGCAAGCTGAGCTGAAAGAGAGAGAGAAAAGAGAGAGAGAAAGGGCGAGCGAGCACGTGCCTGCTAGGGAGGTGGAGGAGGAGATTGCTTCACGTGTTTGCTGAACAAGCCAGTTTCCCTTGCGTCCTCAGTTGAGAGAGAGAGAGAGAGCGGCGAGCACGCGCCTGCTGGGAAGGGGAAGGAGGAGATTGCTGCACGTGTTTGCCTGCCTATCTGTAGGCTGTAGTGCAAGCGAAAACATCCCCCTCCCCCCACAGGCAGCCTGAGAGAGAAAGAGAGCTGCCATGCTTTTTCATTTAAGCAAAGCCGCTCCTTGTTCATTGTTTTCAATAAGACGTGCACTCTCTTTGTGCTCTACAGTATTTCGTGTGCTTTTGCAGTTAACTATGGCTTCTAAGCAAGTGGAGAGTTGTCAGAAGAAAGTTTTGAAGAAAATTGAAATCGAAGTAAAGAAAGAAATTACAAAAGGTGGAAAAATGTTTACCAGTTTACTCATTTACCAATCGGAGAACCCTCGTGCTTTCAAGCAGCATAATGTAAACAAAGCCAGACTGCCAGTAATGTGGAGGGTCACAAGAACGCTCTTTTGGAATGGCTGCATGAGGCTTTCACTCCCACCAGCTAAACAGCTAAAAGCACCAGAAACCCAAGAAATCACAAGAGAGAAAACACCTGAAGGAAAACACTTCATGCCAGAACTCGTTTCATGCAAGGTTAGTTTTCTTGGTGGTTTTGTATTACGGATTTTTCAAAAGTAATTTTTAGTTCATAATGCGATTTGTTGCAATGTTATTTTTCTCTTTTTCAAATGTTCGCTTTTTTCCTTGTGCTTAAAACTCATGAAAGGTTTACAGATGGAGTTTTTCATAGCGCGATTAGGTGCGATGTTACATTTCTCTTTTTCAAATGTTCGCTTTTTCCTTGTGCTTAAAACTCATTAAAAATTGTTTACATGGAGGACTTCATCGTGTGATTTGTTGCAATGTTACTTTTTTGGTTGCTTGCGAGTTGGTTTTTAAATGACGTTCGGATTTGTGCGATGTTTTTTCTGCTGTGCTTAAAACTCATTTTAAAAACATTGTTTACAGCGATCAGGCTTTAGGTTTAATAGCGTGATCTCCTGCAATCTCGCTTTCTTGTTTGCTTGTGAGTTGGTTTTTGCAAGCGCTTCGGATTTTTTTCTGCTGTGCTTAAAAGTCATTTTAAAAACATTGTTTACAGCGATCAGGCTTTAGGTTTAATAGCGTGATCTCCTGCAATCTCACTTTTTTGTTTGCTTGTGAGTTGGTTTTTGCAAGCGCTTTGGAATTTTTTCTGCTGTGCTTAAAAGTCATTTTAAAAAAAATGCTGTGCGAGCACGTGCTACAGAGAGATTAGAGAGCCGGGCAGCTGGCAGGGAAGGGATTGGGGGGACGGATAGGTGTGTGTGTGTGTTTGCGCCGCTACACAGAGAGAGCGCGTGAGCGAGCCAGCTCCTGTAGCTGATCAGGGAGCCTGGGTGTTTTGTGTCAGTGTTATTCAATGTTTTTACATTAGTTTACTATTACACTGTGGATTCTATGGTGTAATTAACTATATTTGTGCTTAATCTGTACATATTTTTACATATTTACATACAGTTTGTACGGTCTGGAACGGATTAATTGTATTTACATACAATCCTATGGGGGAAACTGCTTCGGTTCACGAATTAACTCGGTTTACGACCAAAGTTCTGGAACGAATTATGGTCGTGAACCGAGGTTCCACTGTATTGACAATCATGTTACGTTATTTTTAAAATGTTCCCTTTTCTTTTTCATAACTTCTTTAACACACTACTTCTCCGCTGGCTGGTATATATATATATATATATATATGTATATATATACCTCGATCTACATACTCTCAAATAGACAAACCACGCACCGTGGCGCAATGGTAGAGACTTCGCCTCTATCGCCGAGGTTCGACTCCCGACAGGGGGTGCCCTGAGTATGTATGTGCGCTTCCCGATTCATTTTACCCTTGCATCCCCTTGGTTTGAGACGTATGAAAAAATATGCGGTTAACACAGAAAGACAGATCACCAATTGAAGCTTTATGAATAATGGATACAAAGCGCGTTCCTAAGACTGATCGGAGGCAAATTTCATTTCAAAAGACTACCTGACAGAAGCCTTGATAAAAGCGTGGTTTTGTGCAAACTGTCCAAATACGAACCTGATTGAAAGAAATTAGAATCAAATCCTTGATGACAGCAACACCCATGACGGTCACAAAACTATTACATTCACAATCATGTTACGTTATTTTTAAAATGTTTCCTTTTCTTAGCACAAGCACAACTGAGAAGCTTGGATGCATGTACTCCATAACGCGTTAAAAAAGAATAACGCATTTAATCACACTTTCAATTCCAAGCAAAGGGGAACTTTTGTCAATGCATGATTTCCTGGTATATCGAATACATTGATGCACACATCAGAGCTACAAAAATGTTAGAATCGGAATAAAGCGCATTCCTACGATTGATCGGAGGAAAATTTCATTTCAAAAGACTGAAGCCTTGATAAAAGCATGGTTTTGTGCACACTGAAAAGCAAGCAAAATTAGATGCATTACAGAAAGCGGACTTTGTGGCTCTTACTGGGGATCATTGGACTTCCGTGACCGTTAGTAATTCTAATTACATCTAATTACAAAATGTTCAATGATCACACTGTTTTAGCCTAATGTACAAAATAATTTTGGCTAAGGTTACTCAGAGTTTAAAGGTGAAGCTGGTCAAATTACCTTTTCATGTTTCTGCCTTATTTTTTTAAGAAGAAAAACTGCACTTTATGTTGAAATTGTTGTTATTATTTTTTAAAGACAATACCATTCTGAAAATGTACCTAAAGTACTTAAAATACCACTTTATTTTTAAGTCTGCCCAATTTTAGCCAGGGATGATATTTTTGTTTCTGTTTTGAATTGAAATGCAGTTTAAAAGCATTTTTTTTCAGAAATTAAATATATATTAATATATATATATACAGTATATATATGCCAGCAACACTCATGACAATGACAACACAATTACATTGTCAATCATGTTACGTTATTATTAAAATGTTTCCCTTTCTTTTTCATTACTTCTTTAACACTACTTCTTCGCTGCGAAGCGCGGGTATTTTGCTAGTATATGATATTTAGAATAATTCATTTTATGACCTGTATAGTCCATTTGGGAAAACATTGTGGCACTGATGCAACATTATTCCTATTACAGTAGAGTCTCGCTTATCTGACATAAATGGGCCGGCAGAATGTCGGATAAGCGAAAATGTCGGATAATGGGAGGTGTTAAGAAAAAGCCTATTAAACGTCAAACTATGTTATAATTTTACACATTACGAACCTAATACAGTGGAACCTTGGTTCATGAATGTCTCTGAACACGTACAAATCGGGTTATGACCAAAAAGTTCGCCAAACTTTTGCATCTGTTCACAACCACATACTTGGTATACAAACGAGCCAGTTTCCCTTTCGGTTTGTGTGCGCCGATGATTTCCGCATGTGTTCAGTCTCTCCCTGTGCATTCCCTGTGCAGCAACAGAGAAAGAGCGCGAGAGTGAGACACAGATAGACAGACAGACACACGCACGAGAGAGAAAGAGAGACGCACGTGTGAGAGAGACACAGGCGCACGCACACACATACACACACACACGAGAGACAAGTGTACCTGTTGCACACCTCTCTGTATGCTGTGGTTCCTATTACATTAAAGGGGCACCTGACACTGACTGAGTTTGCTTTCCTGGGGGAAGCGGTGGTCTTGGAATTGAAGCTTGTCGATGTTGCATCCTCTTTTTCTTTTTCCATGGCCTTTTCTTGTAAGAAGCAATGACGAAGTTCCTCTGCAAGGTGAGCCAAGAACAGTCCTCTTTTCTCAATGGACCCAGCGCATGCCTGTTGTAGCACACAGCATCCAGCCACCTGCGTGCTCCTGTTCGCACTGAATAAGCTCACTCCTTTTGGTCCATGATGTCAATGCAGCACCAGGAAAAAAATGAAGAGACAAATATATGTGACATTTTGACAAAATCATTTTATAACCTGAATAGTATGAGTCAGAAAACATCATCGCGCTAATGCAATATTGTTTGAAAACGAACAGCGTCAGATCGGGTGTAAATTTATGGTAGCTTTTTTCAGTTTTATTCTCTCAGTCACATTCACGCTCTCCCAAACCCTCCCTCCTCCCTGGATCTGACCCTAACTAACAGAATCAGCATAAATTTACATCCAATCTGACGATGTTCTTTTTCAAATAATATTTCATTAGTGCGATGATGCTTTCTGATTGCACCGATTTCAATCACTAAGTATAAAGTATGATGAACTCTTATATCACCTTTTCCTAATGCTATGTTAGATAACACCTACATTTGGAAATCAGCAACGTAGTACAGAACAAACACTGCAGAGCCTTTCTACACACTTCTCTACCAGTGCCATTCAATGTGATAATGATATCATAATTACCGTAAGAAGCATTAGACTGAATAAAAAAAAATACATTATTTGTGGCAACAAACGACCAAGCCCACAGGGTACATGGCCAAATATGTACAATATATACAATAATGTGAATACAAAGCTACCACTGCTGCACTATACATACTGTAACTAATAGTACCTTCAGAGTGTGCATATACACTACTGCCAATGTAACATTGGCCAAGCAGTATGTCAGAAGGTGTAGTAATGCAGTCTGTTCCAACTCTGCTTTAAGAAAGACAGAAGTTTTTGAAGTAATCAACACGTTGAAACATCTGTGCAAACTGTTTGCTTCAATTTAAAAGGCTTAATTTACTTTAATTGCTGCAGAACATCTTTAGGTGGTAACCTATTAGTTGGTCCCTGAAGAAGGCCCCTTTGTAATAGTCTGATATTTTCATTTTCAGTGTTTGTGAAGCTAAATTTAAAATGTAAACCTCTGGCAGTTTACTGCTTCTCTTTTTAGCATTTTAGGTCATTGATTGCATTTCAGCTGATTAAATATGAAGAAAAACTAAAACTGAGGTTTTGTTAAACTTTTGAGGGGTAGTGTATATCCATCCATTCATCCATTATCCAACCCGCTATATCCTAACTACAGGGTCACGACGGTCTGCTGGAGCAATCCCAGCCAACACAGGGCGCAAGGCAGGAAACAAACCCCAGGCAGGGCGCCAGCCCACCACAGGGTTTGAATACATCCATTCAGATATATACATTGGTTTACATACTCTACTTGAAATATAAATAAATTGATTTGTATAGATCCGTTCTGATATATATATATACATTGGCTGAGATACATCCGTTCAGATATAAACAGTGGAACCTCGGGTCACGACCGTAATTCGTTTCAAAACGCTGGTCGCAACCCGATTTCGTCATGACCCGAACTAAAGGATATATAGGATTGTATGTAAATACAATTAATTCTTTCCAGACTGTACAAACTGTATGTAAATATATATTTTTTAAAGATTTTTAAGCACAAAAATAGTTAATTATACCATAGAATGCACTGTGTAATAGTAAACTAAATGTAAAAATATTGAATAACACTGAGAAAACCTTGAACAGAGAAAACTAACATTGCAAGAGTTCACACTACAGCCTTAGGAACCCTTTGCTGTAAACATTTTTTTTAATGAGTTTTAGGCACAGGGAAAAAAATGAAAATTTGAAAAATCCTTAATTTATACAAAAACTAACCATAAACAACCAAGAATACCTTGCAGCAAATCGCCATGAATCTTCCTGGCTTTCTCACATAACATCGCCTCGCTTACGCTATCCCCTGCAAGTTGCTTCTCGTTCAATCATATTAGCAACAGTTTTTCCACCTCTTCCAGCACTTGAGGCCTCTCCTTGGTTAACACTGTAACTCCTTTTGCAACATCAGCTGCTTTAATGCCCTCTTTCTGCTTTAGAATTGTCGAAACCGTGGATTTTGACTTCTTGTACTCGGCGGCAAGATCAATAACACGAACGCCACGCTCATACTTTTCAATAATTTCTCTCTTTAAATCGATTTCAGTTTTCTTCAAACCTTTCTTCTCACCAACACTACCACTCTTCACTTGCTTAGAGGCCATGGTTAATTGCAAAATGAATGCAAAAGCACACGAAATAGAGCACAAAGAGTTCACAGCGAATGCACACACGTCTGAACTTGAATGATATTCAAACTGTTATCTGGGCAAACAGCAGTATGTAAAAGATGCAAGAAATTGCAAAATGCATTAACAATTAGAAAAGTTTAATAAATATATTCTGGTGTTGCTAACAAATGCAAAACTGGAAATGAAATGAACAAAGTCAACCACTGAACACTCTATGAATTTGGTAACTTTCATGATCCTAAAACAAGCAACTGCACACAGTAGAGGGTAGGTCATGCTGTTCCAAAGCCAGGAGAGTTTTTGATGCCAAAATCCATATCTCTCTTGAATTCTGACAAAGACTGCTTCACAGGGATCCTGCTCACATTATCACATGTATTGGCCTATGGAAACCTTGAGCCATCATGCAAGAATTATAACCACGGTGTAGGACAAAATCCAAGTGTAGGGATTTTATCACTGCCAGAGATGAAAATCAGCAAATCTCCCTTTAATGAAATGCTTTCAATACGGAATAACAGAAATCACTTGGCGGCTTTCAGTCAATGATAAACCAGCGTCTCATGAGGTGAAAAAATGGGACATACTGGGGTTGCGATCAACGCTTTCCGGTAACTCGGCTTTTGAGAAGAATCTGTAATGGGAGGCACAAGAGGGAGCGAGTGAGGCAGGTACAATGAGACAGGGCGGGGCGAGGAGGCGGGTATCTGTGCGAGTGTTTTTAATAATGAAAGGAAAAAGTGCTTTGAAATCGAGGACCCCCAACCAAGACGGCTTACGAAAACAAAACATGACAGACAGGCATATGCTACTTGTATAAAATATGCACAATAATGACAACAATGTTGAAGCAATGATAAAACAAAAGGGAGATGCTAAACTTGGGTGGCCGCGTTGTACCTGCCCGTAAATCCCAACCAATCTATTCAAACCGACCTATATATCCAAACGGATCTATCTGAACCAATATATATACTGTATCTGGACTGATGTATATATCTAAACCAATCTATTTAAACTAATATATATATCTAAACCAATGTATATCAACCAATAAATATATCTTAACCAATGTATATACTGTATCTGAATGGATGTATTCAAACCAATGTATGTATCTGAACGGATGTATCTCAACCAATGTATATATTTCAGAACGGATCTATGCAAACCAATTTATATATATCTCAACCAATGTATCTAAACCAATGTATATATTTGAACCGATATATATATCTGAACCAATTTATATATTTACGAACCAATCTTTTTTTCCCTGAACGGCCCCTCATAATTAATGTATATATGCTTATGCATATTTTGACCTAAAATTGAGTTTGGTAGGCAGTATTAGTCAAAATTGGGTTTGGTTTGTAACATATATATAGGGCAAAGCCACACAATGTAGGAATTTGACATAGCTGTTAGGCAGGGTTTAACCAATGAGTTTCAACATTGTTATTTAGCCTGAGCAGTGAATTGAGTACAAAGGCAAGCGATAAAGCGTCTGTGCCTAATTCTACCCAACAGAGCACCATGGAGGCAACTGAGGGAGTAGAGAAGAAGAGACACAGAGCAAGATGAAGGTCTCATTGAAGGAGACAACGGATCTCAAATGAGATGCAGGCAACACTAGCTGACCATGTCATCAACCATGGCTTGAACATGAGAGAGCAAGGTCAACATGTGTAGGCCAATGTGCCGCATTTTACAGTGGCTGGCATAATATAATAATTTGAAAATGAAGATGAGTACAGTAACTGTGGCCTCTGCAGTGCAATACTTATAGTAACTGTAGATTCAGACATGGTACATTTCCAAAAAATACACAAAGATGAGTAAATGTGTGCTTTTTCAGAACTGCAAAAAGACTCTGAAAGAGGGAAAGGCAGCTTATATTTAATCCATAAGCAGCAGACCGCAGAGTTAAACATGGATACCAACAATTTCACTGCACACTGAAAAGCAAAATGGATTGCATTGCTTTGCATTTTCCTATTAGTGTGTTGTTGGTGTTTAGAATTAGCTATTCATCTAATATTTTGATGTAGAGTTTTGATATAAAAATACCATTTTTAGAAGAGTTAGTATGGTTGAATGAAGTGTGTGATTTACATGAGATGTCTGACATGTTTTGGATTATGTGAGTGTGTATGGGTATTGTGTGTTGAATTTGGATAAAATGAGCTGTACTTTCAGAAATTAAGTGTAAGCAGTCAGAAAGAACTGTAAAAGAATGTGAATTGAGCAGCACTGCAGAATAATGCTCAGAGACACTATACTCTAGGTGTTCAATTGTAAATCTTAGTTTTTCAAATCTTGAGAAAATGCAATGACGTAAATTTATTATGCTTATTCTGGGGATCACTGTTTGTCAACATCTGTTGGCGCAAGAGGTGTCAAACTTAAGGAACTTTTAGTAACTGCAGATTGGTTTGAGGAGTGTGGAGATAATAAAAGAGCGGTTCAGTGTTGAGAGTCAAGTAACGGGTGCACCCTTTGTGCAGTGTCCATGTTTTCCCTGTGTGGGTTTTCTCCAGGTGGTCTGGTTTCCTTTCACAGTCCACAGATGTGCATGTTACTTGGATTGTTCATGCTAAATTGTCACTTGATGTGTGTGTAGCTGGTGCCGTTTGTTTCTTGTGCCTATGACTTTCTGTGATAGACTCCTGTTTCTCTGCATTTCTGTTCTGGATAAGCAGGGTTAAGGATTGATTTCAGGAAACAATTGTAAATTAATGACTTACCTGAAGATTACATTCATGAGGTATGGATGGTGGCAGAAGAAGTGTACTGGTACCGATTTTTAAGAATACAGTAAGTGAGATGTGCAGAGCTGTAGTAACTACAGGGGGATAAAATTGATGAGCCACGACATGAAGTTATGGGAAAGAGTAGTGGAAGCAATGTTAAGAAGGAAGGTGATGATTAGTGAGCAGCAGTATGGTTTCATGCCAGGAAAGAGCACCAAAGATGTAATGTTTGCTCTGAGGGTGTTGAAGGAGGAGTAGAGAGAAGGCCAGAAGGAGTTGCATGGCGTTTTTGAAGACCTGGAGAAAGCATATGACAGGGTGTCCCGAGAGGAGTTGTGATATTGTATGAGGAAGTTTGGAGTGGCAGCGAAGTATGTAAGAGTTGTACAGGATATGTATGAGGGAACTGTAGCAGTGGTGAGGACTGTGATAAGAGTGACGGATGCATTCAATGTGGAGGTGGGATCACATCAGAGATCAACTCTGAGCCCTTTTTTATTTGTAATGGTGATGGACAGGTTGACAGAAGAGATTAGACAGAAGTCCCCATGGACTATAATGTTTGCTGATGATATTGTGATCTGTAGTGAGAGTAGGGAGCAGGTAGAGGAGACCTTAGAGAGGTGGAGATATGCTCTAGAGAGGAAAGGAATGAAGGTCAGTAGGAACAAGACAGAATACGTGTGTGTGAATGAGAGGGAGGTCAAAGGAATGGTGAGGATACAAGGAGTAGAGTTGGCGAAAGTGGATGAGTTTAAATACTTGGGATCAACAGTACAGAGTAACAGGTATTGCGGAAGTGTGGTGAAGTAGAGAGTACAGGGAGGGTGGAATTGGTGAAGAAGAGTGTCAGGAGTAATTTGTGACAAGTGGGTATCAGCAAGAGTGATAGGGAAGGTCTACAGGATGGTAATGAGACCAGCTATGTAATATGGGTTGGAGGCGGTGGCTCTGACCAGAAAGCAGGAGACAGAGCTGGAGGTGGCAGAGTTAAAGATGCGAAGATATGCATTGGGTGTGACGAGGATGGACAGGATTAGATATGAGGACATTAGAGGGTCAGCTCAGGTGGGACGGTTAGGAGACAAAATCAGAGAAGCGGGATTGCGTTGGTTTGGACATGTGCAGAGGAGAGATGCTGAGTATATTGGGAGAAGGATGTTAAAGATAGAGCTGCCAGGCAAAAGGAAAAGAGGAAGGCCTAAGAGAAGATTAATGGATGTGGTTTGAGAGGACATGCAGGTGATGGTGTAACAGAGCAAGATGCAGAAGACAGGAAGATATGAAAAAGGATGGTCCACTGCTGGAACCCCTAATGGGAGCAGCCGAAAGAAGAAGAAGAAGGTATGGATGGTGGTAGAGCATGGGGTCATCCAACAGGAGACAGACTGTAAGTTGTAAAAGTGACCAGAGAGAAGAGTGCATGAGAGGAAAGGCCGGAAAAGAGCAACATGTTGTGAAATTGTATTCTCTTTTGAATTTGGAGGAAAATCTTCCTTTGTTACAATATTAATAAGAAAAATGAAAAGCTACTGTGTTTGTCAAATGTGCATGTATCATGTAAGAACTGAACCCTGGCCCCCAAATTAACAACTGTGCTCTCTTTCCACTATGTGATTTAAACTGTTTGCTTGTGAACATGGAGTTGTGAAAGTAATCACAGAAGAAGTCAAAATCATGCAGAGGAGGACGGAATAAGGTTATAAGAATACTATTTCTTGATCAACTGCTGAAATATTGTCTTCTAATATATGACAATTAAATGAAGCTGTAACATTTACTAAGTTGTACTGTAATACAACATGGATTCCAGCAGCTTGACACTTAACATCACAGGTGTTTAATCTGAACATATTGCACTTTGCTGTGCTTTTGAACTATAAGAGATGTTGGTGATGATTTGTTCTTGTGGCTTCTCAATGCGAATATCAGGAGTGCACACATAAATGTGGATTGGTGAAGCCTTTAATGAGGTAATGAAGAACATATTTGGTGTATGCAATTGACTAAGCCTTGACTGGAAAACAAAGCATAATCAAATGAGATACAGTAAACCTAAAAAGGAGTGTCATGGAGGAATGACAAATATGGATGAGGTTTTTTTTTTATTTTATTTAATTCAAGGAAAGAAAATATTGTCGGTTATCTGTGGGAATGGAACTCAGAGGTGTTGGTTCATAGAAGTGTATCCTATCCACTATGCTACCATTAAAACTGGTGAGCACCACTTTCTCATGTGATACTGTACATTATACTGTATAATTAGAACAAGGAGCATTAGACTGAGATGGAAGATAATAATGTAATGTTACCTTATATATATATATAATAAGTTGTAAAAGTCACTTTTCATTATTTTTTCGGAGCAGGTGGAGGTGATTGTCATGAAATTGTAAAGTTTTATCTGTGCCAATAACTCACCAGAAATTTGTGGTGTAGTGGTTAGCATATCTGCCTTTAAATGAAAAACTATGTGGTCAAATCCTGCCCATGAAGGATTTTTTTTATTTCAAAATCTGTCATTGGTTGTTTTGTAGGTGGGTGGGGTCATAGTTTCTCAGGCATTACCTAAAGTTACTTAGGAAGCAGGTACAAGGTGGCAGTATGAAAAAATGTCTTTTTGTACTTATGAACCATGAGAGATGTAAGCTGACAAGCAATGGCAGGCAATAATGACAGGTATATGGAAATAATTGTTGATCATTAAAGGAAAATGTCTAGGTCATGCATGGGACTTGAATTGCAACTTCTTCGTTGAGAGGCATGCATGCTAACCACTACACCACCAGTAAGCCTGGTCTCCTTTTCATTTGATACTGTATATCAGACTGTATTACTTGTACAAAGAGCAAGGGTTAGAAGTGGAAGGAAATAATGGAACTGTGGCTCATATGTGGATTGAGTTCTAAAACTCACTTTAACTCTGTTTTGGAGGCAGCAGGAGGATGCTGTTTAACTTAGAATAATTAGAATGGTGTGAAATGTTTCTAAAGAAGCTGTGGTATAGAGGTTAGCATAAATGCCCTGAAAAGAAAAGTTTTGGGTTCTAATCCTGGCCATGATGTATTCATTTTTATCAGTATGAAATATTTCTCATTCTCTGTATTAAATGTGCAGAATTATATTTTTTCAGGTGTTGCTTATATGTTATTTGGGGAGCAGCTACAAGGTGTCACCATGGAAACATTTCAATATCCTGGTAAATATAGAGCAATATGTTGAAATTTGAAATTGCAACAGAATTAGTTGTGATTTTGGGGCCTTAACAAATGGAAATGTTGAAAATGGTATGTGTCCATTGCTCTATGGGTGTTTTTAAGCGAAAATAACAAGGAACTGTACTGTATATTTGGGAGAAAAAATGAAAATTTAGGTGATCTTGCAACACCAAGACAGATGATGTAGAGGTAAGTACAAGTTGTTTGTAAGTATATCATGTGTAGACTTAGACTTAGGTCCACCCATGATGCTAGGCACATTGGACAGCAATCAGGTGCTATTCTGCTCTGTTCAACACAGTTTCTGCAACATGTTTCCTACTGATGTTCACATGCTGGAGATCTTCATGGAATGTATTGCGCCAAGTCTTTTAAGCCACCCTGGTTTTCTGTTGGTGTCCAACTCATGGCTATCTTTGTATATCTGCCATTTGGTAACAGCAAGATGTGGCCAGCCAAACAATATCTTTTGGAACCAGCCCTACGGAAAAACTCTTCATTTGGAACATGAATGGTGTATCTGACATGGAGTATTCTTTCTAAACACATCAAATGGAAGATGTTCAGTTTTTTTGGCACAGTGACTTTCCATTTTTCACTAGCATATGTCACAGTAGGGAAGATGAGAGAGTTGTACAGGCATAGTTTGATATTGGTGTTGATACTTGCCATTGACTATATTGAACACATTGGTTGAAAGACCACTGCAGCCTTCCCTATACTGTAATCTACTTCAACTTCATTGTCACCATTTTTGGTCAGAATACAGCCCAGTTAAGTTGGTTGTTTTCTTCAACTGGTTTTTGGTTGAGTACGATTTGGGATGCTTTTGGTTGGCTAACACTGATACCCATGGTCTTAGTTTTATCACTGCTGATTCATAAGCTAACCTTGCCTGGAGCCCTTTCTAAATTAGTTGTTACATGTTAAAGACTGTTTTTTGTTTCTGTGAGCAGTACGATGTTGTCAGCAAAGTCAAGGTCTGTCAGCCACGATTGTCCATTTCATTGTATACCACACTTTACCCCGTTTCCTTCTTATGCATAACAAAAGAGACGCACAACTGTAAAAACTGGAAAGTAGTCAGTTGTGCCAATATTGATTTTCACATAGCAGCTAGAGTTTCTGTTACAGACGCAAATCAAATGTATGTTTTTATTGTACTGTAAAATATTAACAATAAGAGCAGCTCAGTACTCAAAACGGTAAATTTAGAAAGCAGCTGATATCGAAACTGCGACCTCTTGAATGGGAATCAACATTTCTTAGCATTGCAATACGTAAGCTGCCGTATTAACACCCTACCGTAACCTGCTTTCTTTTTTCTTCGTTTATATTCTTGAATAAAAGTGCACTTTTTTTGTTTTACTTGTACCTTTTGTGAAAGCGTTTATTTGATATTTGGATTTCAGGCTTCACACATTATTCATTTCATGTCTACATTTTGTCAATTATTATAAAACGAAAAACATTTCTGTTTTAACGATGTGTTTACATAGATTGTTGTAGACACAGAACACACATGAAATGTATGTATTCCAAATGACAATATATTTTTTTGCCATATAAAGCTCCAGGTACTTCACTTAAACACCAAACACTGAGAAACTTCTTTGTGACTTGAACTGTGACGGTGGCCCGGGTGATGGTATACCAGGCTACTTGCTGCTTGTGGTTATCGACACATTTACAAGACAAAAGACATTGACGGAGAGGTGCGAATGGAGTTAAGGTGGGCCAGGTTTATGAGTTTTTTCATAAGTTTTGGTAATTCTAGTATTAAAAAATATACGGAAGCAGATTTTTATATCATGTATGTTTTGCTGTCTTCTGGGTGCTGGCGCTGAAAAAGGGCATGTCTGTGAATGCTAGATCCAAGACCTATTATTTTAATTATTTTTTGTACTTTGTGTTATACTGTGTTTATAATTCCTTTACTTAAATAAAAGCACATACCCTTTTGGCATATCATGTTTCTTTGTATTATTCCTTGTGTGCAGGGATGCTATGAGGTTGTTATATTTTCATTAATGCATAAACAGCAATCTCTCATAATTTCGACTTGCAGCATTTAATTCTGTTACACTGGTTTGGAATTATTGGTATAATGTTACAAAATGGAGATACAAAAACTGGGGGTAATTGTATTTCTACAATTTAACTTTGAATTTGATTAGTTCTGTGAAAATAGCATGTTCTTCTAAATGTCTTTGAAGGTGTTAGGACAGCATGGGCAATTAAGGTTTAAAATTAAGACCAGCAAATACTATAACAAGCAATAAATGCATATATATATATACTGTATACTACATATATACACTTAGTCATTTTCTAAACCGCTTAGTCCTGAACAGGGTCGCAGGAGGTGCTAGACCCTGAGCTCCAGGCCATCACAGGGTGAACAAACATACCCACACACACACACACATACACACTCATGCACACACCAGTTTAGGATGACCAATTCACCTAACCTACTTGTCTTTGGACTGTGCATTCTATGTCTGCCTAAAGTCTCAAGTCCATGGCAGGTTTGTACCCTACTGAAGCTTTACCATGCTTTTGCTGCAGCTGTCTTCAAGTGTTGCTTGTTTGTTGAACTTTTTGACTTCAGTTTTGTCTCAGAAAGTGAAATGCATGTCTTGTTGGGCTGAGGCCAGTTGATTGACTTGGTTATTTCAAATCCATTTTGGTGGCCTATATATCTAAAATTATTAACAAATTGTGTCATTGTCCAAATACTAAGTATATATATACTAAGTATATATAAATATTAAGTGTATACATATACTCCACTATCCTACTTCCATTTTGAAAGCCTCTTAAACCCAACACCATTGATAGTCATGACCAGTATGAGCTTGGCTGATGAGGACAAACACGCACAAAGCAAGAGGTAGGTGCATAAGGTGCTAATTGCTTTTAGTAAAAAAACAGTCAAAAATCAAAACAGTGCCCTAAAATTATGCAGTGCAAAATGTTCAACAAATAAATAATCCCATAAAAAGGTGTTTAGTGGAGGTTAAAAATTAATATTCCTTTAAAAACAAGGTTAAAAACACATCAGGAAACTGTCCTTAAAAACCATGAGCCCTATTAAACCATGTACACTACTTAAAAGCTGACGTCTCTTTGACTTATATTAATATTTCTGCTGAAACTATATGATTGATAGAGAAAAAAGTTAATTAAACAAGCAGTTTACCTTTAATCTTGGCTCGAGCAGCTGTATTTAAAGTAAATTCACATAAACTATTAGAACTTCTTGACAGATCCTCAGTCTGCTACAAATGACTTTTTGAAGAAGTTAAAAACATTTCAAAAGGATTCTTGAATACTTAATCACTTGCATGGGACTAAATTACTGAGGAAACCTACCCTTACATCAAAAAACCAGGTAATGAAGAGAGGCATAAATATCCTTTGTGTTTAGAGTTAAAATATAAAAGCAGAGATTCAAACTTAAGTTATATGAAGTTGTCAAAATGAATATTCTGATAATTAGAAAGTTTTGTCCTACTTTGATGCCAGCAGGGACAAAAACTGTTTTACTTTGCCCTTAGAGCAACCTGAATTCACTGAACTTGTACAACTCTACATTGAAGAAAGATATTCCCATCGGGTCTGTCAGAACAGTTAATTTTGCATTGTTTATTCTACTATTCATAAAATAGCACAATGCAGATATTATTAGAGTCATTTTAAAAATATATCATATTTTAATTATAATTTAATAAATACAAAATTGGAAGAAGGCATTCAAGATTTGTAGCATCTGGCAGAATGTTGAAAAGCATTGTCAGAAGGCCAATCAAGGCAAGGATAAAAATTAAAGAAGGTATTGTGACCAGCTCCATCATCTAATGGAAGTAAGAGTTGTATTGTAAGAATGCTCCATGCTCTGTGTGTGTGTGTGTGTGTGTGTGTGTGTGTGTGTGTGTGTGTGTGTGTGTGTGTGTGTGTGTCTATCTGTGTGGGTGGGTGGAATGGGGAGAGGGGAACATTCAAATAAATATTGGATGGATATGAGACCAGCCACACACCTGCCATTTTGCAACTTTCCTACTACTGTACAACGTCCATTCTGTTCAGAAGATCAGATACTTTGAAAAGTCAATGTTTTCTACAATGTTTTGTAAACTTATTATTTGATACCAAAGTAGAAAAATGGCAATAATAGAATATACGTTTTTCTTTATTTTCTATGTTGATGGCTGGCATTGTTCTTTGGCTTCAATCCTTGTAATACTGTGTATGAAGTTCAAATGTTTTCTCCATGTTTATTTGAGCTTTCTTAGGGTATCCATGATTTCATTCCTCTAGCATTAGGCACATGGAAGACATTCTTTTAGACAGCACTCTAATGCAAATGAAATATACCCTCAGGCTTAAAAACACTTCTATACAGCATTTTAATGCAAAAGAAACACATGCTCACAATGGCAATTGTCAGTCCAGATATGGCCATACTGAACACAAAGTACTCATCAGAGATCACAATGAGTCTTTAAAGCCAGTTCACTCACTTGTTGTCCTGTGCAGGCTGCCTCTGACACAGTCTTAGCCTCTGCTGTGCCTTCCGCACTACAGTCAAGTCCTCTCAAAGAAGACACCTACGAGTTCTTTTAAAATCTGTTTTGCTATGTGTTTGAATTAAGGCTCCATTATTGAATAAAGCTTGAGTGCTGTTCCAGCAAGTGCCAATTAAAACATTCTCTTTTCTCAGTCCTCTCCAGTTTGTCTTTTCTGTAACGCAGCAGCCCAGACATGACAATGTTAACTGAAATAAAGACAGTTGCCATCTTTAGTACTGCTTTCTGGTACATAGATTGTGTGCTGTCTGGCAGCCATTTCTTTCAGGGACATCAGGAATTGGTGTATCTCTATTTCTGCTAACTTACAATACCCAGACATTTACAGGAATTTATATTACATTAGATTAGATCTTTATGTTATATATACTGTGAGAGCATAGTGAAATTCTTGAACTACTGTTGGGGACATGGGGTGCAGGAAAGTATATACCGCCAAAAAGAATATGTATTTATAAATAAATACAATACAATAAATTAGAGTAGCAGAAGAATGTTCTGAGTGCAAAGCAGAACTGTATAAATATATCAACTGTTTTAATCAGTAGTGGAAAAAATAAAAGTGCAGATGGCAGAACAGATGCAACTTACATTTGACTTATACATAAACCAGCAGGTGGGTACAGTACAGAGCAGGAAAAATCAGATTACCAAGAGTTTCATGAACTAATGGTTTGGTGGAAGAAGCTGTCACTAAAATGGGTAAAATGTGTGGTGAGGTTCTGGTAGTATTTACCAGAAGGGAGAAGTGAAAAATGGGGATGAGCTGGATGGCTCGCATCAGAAATGATGGATTCAGCCCTCCTCGGAGATCTGGCAGAGTTGATTGTATGAAGCTGTGGAAGGTCAGTCCCAATTAATTTGTAAGGAGTATGGGCAGTCCTTTGAAGGATCATGTGAACCTGGCAATTCAGGTTACCAAACCGCACCATGGTGCAGAAGTTAACACGATGGGCTGATAGTTGTTAAAGTAGGATATCTGGTTAGTAAAAAAAGTAAGTGCTCTTCTGATGAGGATGAGGATCTGTAATACATATCTTTCTAGGGATTTAGAGTGAAGATTAATAAAAATTCACCAAAAAGTAAAAGAAAAAACTAATTATAAATGATTCACAGTAGTTTTACAAGTCATCCAGTTCATGAGCAGTAAGAAGAGAGGATGTTTCTATGAATAACAATAAGGGTGTGACTATAACTAGTACAATATTTTGTTCAATTATGTGAAATACTTAAATTAGTGTTATTATAAAAAGATAAAAAGATCTTTATACAGTATATCTTATAATGAAATGTTTGCTTTAGATTATACATACTTGTCATTGTTTGTTAAAATTAAATACTTACTACATTATCTTCTTTTAGTTTAAAGATAGCTGCCTCCTTAAAATGACCTCATATAACCAGTTGTCTCCTTCATCTGTAAAGTCCTGCAATTAATGTAATTAATAAATCACTTACACTGTTTGCACAGAAAGTTCCCTTAAGGCAAAAGCATCCTGTGGGACAAATATTTACATTAATTGTCTCTATCTTTAGACCGTTGCATTCTTTCATCTCTAGTCCCACAGCTTTTTACAGAGACTATGATGAATTGCTCAGTTGTGTCTGGTAAGGCATGGCAATGAAACTGATGAATGGTGAAGTGAGCAGTTCAGAGCCAGATGGTAATAGAGGTTATTGCATAAATGCTACCTTATAAGTTTTTCCAAGTTACAAAATGCTCTGTTAAAAAAAATCACAACACTTTTACATATTAGACAGTTGTGCTACTATATTGAATGGTAATCAAATATGCAAACTATTTATCATAATTATTTGGATACTAATTTATTATGGGATACCTGTGATGTGCTTAAAAACATTATATACTGTTGCATGAAAAATAAAATGGAGTAAATCCTTGAAACAGGAGGGAATATTTTAATATTTTGACCTTTCACTTGTGAGTTATTCTAGATTTTATTCAACATAATTATATAGATTAGTATTAATATACTAGCCACGGTACCTTTCAAAGACAGGCAATAAAATAATGTAAAAAATATTTACTACCAGTTGCCCTACGTATAGTTTCAGTGCTTTTCCTCTGTTATCGCATGTGCCTGAACCTTCATCTTCACTGAGTATGTTCCCGTAAAGCCTTCTTCTCAGAGTCAGGCATTAATTTTGAGGCAACTTTCTCGCTTCCTGCCCAATTTTATAATTACTGTCTTTAAAGGCAACTCTCACACTCACACTTCCTCTTTTGTTGCATCATCAAAACTAAACTGACCAATCAGAATTCTCTGAGGAACTAAACATGCAGACCTAAGTGTTTAATTATATAGTAGATAGATTGCAACTTAATTCTACTGCAACTGGCAATCCATTTATTCATTCTTTGATTTTTGAATCTGTTAAAACAATTCAGGGTTGTGGCCTGGACTTGACAGTACTTGGTCTAAGGTAAAGCCTGGACTGGGACACCAGTGTGCTATTGTTCAGTTGTTATATTAAATATAATTAAGAAGAATGCAGCAAACTACTTGAATGCAGGTAGTTGTATATCTTCTTAATTTTGATATATGGTATGACTGGGCACTCTGTATATCATTGAGAGGAGTCACAGTGCACAGCTTGGTGGCAACTCCAGTCTGTACCAGGAGCAAAGCATTATGCACACCCAAATCTGTTTCTCAGAGATTCACAGTCAGGATGGCTGATGGAATGGTCCTTACGGATGACACTGCAGTTGTGACCCATTGGGCTGGCTACTTTGAGCAGTTGTTCAAAGCTGATCCTCCGGCTAGGACGTTGGATATCTCTGGGTCCACGGTTATTGAGGCTGACCCTCCAATTAGCTGTGAACCACCCAATATCCCTGAGATTGCACAGGTGGTGAACCAGCTGAGAATAGGAAAGGATGCAGGGATCTGTAGCATCCTGGGTGAACTTCACCAGGCTGGTCTTCCTGGCATTGCAAGCAATCTTTGCTTCCATTTGAGAGACTGGCGTCATCCCAACTGACTGGAAAATGGGACTTGTTGTCCCTATCTGTAGAGGGAAGGGTGAACACCTGGATTGTGGCAACTATAGGGGGATAACACTGCTCTCGGTGCCGGGTAAGGTCCTTGCTAGGGTTGTCCTCAATAGGATCCGTGATCACTTGCTCACCTACCAGTGACTGGAGCAGTCTGGTTTTACGCCTAAGAAGTCTACCATCAACCACATCCTGGCGCTGAAGATTCTCATGGAGCACAAACGCGAATATCGGCAGAGTTTCTTTGCAGCTTTTTGTGATTTTCATAAAGCTTTCAACTCTGTTAATCAAGCTGTCATGTGGGACATCCTGAGACTTCGCAGGATACCCTCAAGGCTATTGGATATCATGGCCAGCATGTACACTGTTACTGTGAGTGCTGTGCAAAGTGGAGGCGGAACCTCTGTGTTTTTTCCAGTTGATTCTGTGGTTGGTCTGGGGTGTTTTCTTGCTCCTACTCTGTTTAATGTTTGCATGGACTGGGTGTTGGGCAAGGTCATGTAGTCCAGCGGCCTTTAATGACCTCTTATACACAGCCATCAGCAGTGTGTCTGTCTGCGGAGAGAGTGTTGACCTTGTCGAAAGGTTTACTTACCTCGGCAGTGACATTCATGGCTCTGGTGACTCTTCCTATGAAGTCAGTAGACGGATTGGGAGAGCCTGGGGCATGATGAGGTTGCTGGAAAGGGGTGTGTGGTGCTCCTATGCAAAAGAATGAAGGTCCAAGTTAGAGTCCTGGTGCTTCCTGTCTTGCTATATGGTTGCGAGACATGAACAGTATCCAGTGACCTGAGACAAAGACTGGACTCCTTTGGTGCTGTGTCTCTTCGGAGAATACTTGGGTACTGCTGGCTTAACTTTGTGTTGATTGAGTGGTTACTCATGCAGTCCCGAATAAGGCACATTACCTGCATTGTGAGGGAGCACGATGTGGCTGTGATCTGGTTTGTAGGATCCTCATTGTTGAGGACCAAAGAGGTTGGACCAGGCCAAGAGGAGACCCATGTAACACCTGGCTGTGGCAGTAGAGGGTAATTTCCAGAGGGTGGGACTGGACCACATGTCTCTCTGGGAGGTTTCCAACCAGGATCCCAAGCTATTTCGTCGTGTGGTGCGCTGTACCAGTGCATGCTCCCCAAACTGACCTGACCTGACCTGTATGACTGAAATATAACTGAGTGATATTCTAATACACTGAAACAGTAGTGAATCAAAAAGGGAACTTTCTTAATTAATTTCCGTGATACATTTTGTTTTAGGCTAATTGATATTTCTAAAATTTGTTATTTTTTATGAGGGTGTGTGAGTGTGCCCAATAGTTTCCTTTCTTGTAGCCATTTAAAGGGAATAGACTTATAGGAGGAATAGATATAAGCTCATTAGAATCTTTGTTAGCAGGGGTTGTCATAGTGCCATGATGCTTCCAGGCTTACAGTGCAACCAGTTTTTTAATCTTAGACTTTTTGCCATCTTTTATATACTTAACTAACATCTTACTTATTTCTGTAGTCTGTTTACTAGAGGCTAAAGCCTGTTTTTTAATGTGGCTGGTGTTGTTCTCTATTTGTTTTATGTGAGGATGTGAGATTAAATAAATTAGCAAATTTCCCACTATTTTTGTGTTAAGTTTTGGTACACAGAAACAGATGTTTGTCACTGTTTTGCCATTTTTACAAAAGGCTTTAAAAAAGCAAGTGACATACATCTGTAATAGTTTTGCCCAATCAATCCAATGAGCACCCTTAAAGTTTTATCAGCAATTTGCAATTTCTCTGATATAGTGGAACATTTACTCTTAAGGGACAGTAGAAACTGGTATGGGGAGTTAATTATACCTGGAATCCAAAGAAAGTCACAAACTAAGACTTGACTATGGAATTAGTACAATGACATCCAGCCGGCTCAGCTCAGCACCAGGGCTGGAAGTGAGTGCTACTGCTATCTAGGAACTTTTTACAACTGAAAAAAATGAAAAGACCAAGTCTGACCTGCCATTTAACAAAAATATAATCTGGCCGAAAGTTTCTCAAGCTAGTTATGGAAACAGAACCACATCTGCTTCCAATTAACCCACATGGCCCAGACTAATTTCTAGTTAAATAGTATAATTGGTCCAAGAGTTTGTTAATGGTGTTTTCATTAGAGAGCCAAGATTCAGCCATCTCTTTGCCACTCTTGATTTTGGCCCTAAATTTAACTTTCACTGTGCCCCAGTTAAACATGTGTCCGGTGGAACTTGTATGTGTGTAAATCAGAGACAGTGGGTCTTTCCTTCTGATGGTTCCTGCATACATGTTATGAGAGTTTTAAATGTTTATCCCATGTATACTGCTGGGCATGCATTGCATGGAATGCTGTTAGCTGAATTTCTTGTCTCTGTGGTTGACTTTTTGCTTTTGGCATTGAAAAGACAGTTCTTAAAGTGTTTGCTAGCTGTAAAAGTGTAGTATTTTTCTCTGCACAACATTCCTTACGATTAATATTCATAATTAATCCGGAATGGTTACCTCTTTCATTGCAAATGTCAAGGAAATTGATGCATCCCTTCATTTCTTTTTCCATTGTGTATTGGATTATGGGGAATACTGAGTTGATGTGGCTGTAGAATTCATTCACTGCTGGCTAGAAACCTGGTGTGCAAATAAAAGCATAGTATTTGTGAACAATTGGAATGATTTTTGGGAAATGCCTGGATTTTTCAAAAGAGATGGTCTTCATCCTAACTGGAGGGGATCTTATGTATTATCCCAAAATATACCAGCAAAACTGCCTGACTTACTGATTAGAGCACCATCCAGGCCGCAGGCATGTGATCTTAAATCACAGGCTGTTGTTTATGCCACCTGTTACTATCCTGAAGCTGTTACCCATAATCCCTGTTGTGGGGCATCCAGTAAATTTAGTCTTGACGCAAACCTTAAATTACTTGATAACCAAAAAATAAGGTGTATAATTAGAGCAAAAGATAAAACCAGACCCTCCACCAGGGGCATCTGTAATAGAAATTTACTTCAAATTCAAACAAAAAATATATCACCAGTTCATAAAGAAGCATGCAGTTTTAAATGCTGCTTATTGAACATTCACTTTCTTGGCAGTAAAGTTGTTTTGGTAAATTATATTATATTAAGTACAAAATCTGATCTGTGTCTTCTCACTGAAACCTGGCTTAGTAAATATGACACTGTTTCCCTAGCTGAGGTGTCACCAAATGGATACTCGTTTCTTCATAAGTCTAGAGATTCTGGTCGAGGAGGAGGCCTTGGAATAATTCATTGTAACACGATGCAAATCACGTCTAAAAATTTACACGACTTTACATCCTTTGAGGCGTTCATTTTAAATATTAAAACAGATTCCAACACAATTATAGTGCTAGTCTACAGACCACAAGGGCCATATTCATTGTTAATGACTGAATTTAGCAACCTTTTATCTGATTTGGCTATAAATTATGATCACGTACTATTGATGGGGGATTTTAATGTACATATTGATGTGGAAACTGACACTTTTAGCAAATGTTTTACTTATTTGTTGAATTCAGTAGGATTTTGTCAGATTATCAAAGGTCCAACTCATAATCATAACCACACATTAGACTTAATTATAATTTACAAAGTTGAAATTCAAAATTAAAATTTTACTCCATTAAATGAAGTTATTTCTGATCACTACTTCATTACATTTGATTAGGTCCTACCCTTGCCAACGCACTCACAGATTAAAACAAAGACAGTGCAACAAGTAGATTGTAATTCTGCTTCAAAATTTATAGATACTTTGAGTAAGTTGAGTGTAATTGTGGAGGTGTCTCGGCTGGGCAAGGATATATATATATATATATTGTCACAGACGGCTGGGGTTCTTACCCGGCCGGGATGCCTAAAAGGACCGGACGGGGGCAAGAATAGCTTCCGGGTCACGAGGGGGCAACCGCCCTGGAACAGGAAAGGACCACGGGAAAAGAGAGAAAAGATTATAACTTGTTGGGACCCATGGCCACCGCCAGAGGGCACCTTAAACCTCGTGGGACCTGGAAATAGTTACTTCCACCACACTCTGCAAGATGGCGGAGGAACCTTCCAGAGACGCCCGGAGTGCTTCCGGTGCAAAGGACAGCACTTCCGCCACACCAGGAAGTGCTGTGGGATGGACGTCATCAGCCACCTGGAGCACATCCAGGCAGGAATAAAAGGTGCTGCTTTCCAGCATTCGAGGAGCTAGAGTCGGGATAGGGAGCAGGACGAAGCTCCCAGGAGGAGATTGGCGGCCAAGGACTGAGAAAAAGAAGGATTATTGGGTGATTATTGCTTTATGCATTGTGTGGTGTTTTGGACTGTGTTTATTTAATGAATAATAAACGTGTGACTTTTATAAAGATGTGTTCTCTGACTGGTGGTGTCCGGGCAAGTCTCACAATATATATATATATATATACTGCTCAAAAGAATTAAAGGAACACTTTTTAATCAGAGTTTAGCATAAAGTTGATGAAACTTATGGGATATTAATCTGGTCAGTTAAGTAGCAGAGGGGGTTATTAATCAGTTTCAGCTGCTGTGGTGTTAATGAAATTAACAACAGATGCACTAGAGGGGCAACAATGAGATGACCCCAAAACAGGAATGGTTTAACAGGTGGAGGCCACTGACATTTTTCCATCCTCATCTTTTCTGACTGTTTCTTCACTAGTTTTGCATTTGGCTACAGTCAGTGTCACTACTGGTAGCATGAGGCGATACCTGGACCCTACAGAGGTTGCACAGGTAGTCCAACTTCTCCAGGATGGCACATCAATACGTGACATTGCCAGAAGGTTTGCTGTGTCTCCCTGCACAGTCTCAAGGGCATGGAGGAGATTCTAGGAGACAAGCAGTTACTCTAGGAGAGCTGGAGAGGGCCATAGAAGGTCCATAACCCATCAGCAGGACCAGTATCTGCTCCTTTGGGCAAGGAGGAACAGGATGAGCACTGCCAGAGCCCTACAAAATGACCTCCAGCAGGCCACTGGTGTGAATGTCTCTGACCAAACAACCAGAAAGACTTCATGAGGGTGACCCAAGGGCCCCATATCCTCTAATGGGCCCTGAGCTCACTGCCCAGCAGCATGCAGCTCGATTGGCATTTGCCATAGAATACCAGAATTGGCAGATGCACCACTGGTGCCCTGTGCTTTTTACAGATGAGAGCAGGTTCACCCTGAGCACGTGACAGAAGTGAAAGGGTCTGGAGAAGCCATGGAGAACATTATGCTGCCTGTAACATCATTCAGCATGAGCAGTTTGGTGGTGGGTTAATGATTGTCTGGGAAGGCATATCCAAGGAGGGTCACACAGACCGCTACAGGCTTGACAAAGGCACCTTGGCTGCCATTAGGTATCAGGATGAAATCCTTGGACCCATTGTCAGACCCTATGCTGGTACAGTGGCTCCTGGTGCACGACAATTCCTGGCCTCATGTGGTGAGAGTATGCAGGCAGTTCCTGGAGGATGAAGGAATTGATACCATTGACTGGCCACCACACTTTCCTGACCTAAATCCAATAGAACACCTCTGGGACATTATGTTTTGGTCCATCCAATGCCACCAGGTTGCACCTCAGACTGTCCAGGAGCTCAGTGATGCCCTGGTCCAGATCTGGGAGGAGATCCCCCACAACACCATCTGTCATCTCATTAGAAGCATGCACCGATGTTGTCAGGCATGTATACAAGAACACAGGGGCCATACAAAGTGCTGCGTACAATTTTGAGTTGCTGCAATTAAATTTTGGCAAAATGGACTAGCCTGCCACATAATTTTTTCACTCTGATTTTTGGGGCGTCTTTGAATTCAAGGCTCTGTAGGTTGATCATTTTCATTTCCATCAAACGATGTGGCATCCTTTCGTTGCTAACACATTACCCAGTCTATATCAGTATAGATATCCAGGAGGATTTCTTTTTCCCATTGAGATCTGATGTGTTTTCAAAGTGTTCCTTTAATTTTTTTGAGCAGTTTATATTGTGGTAAATAACGTTGATACAACAACTCAAAAGAGTTGGGGAATAGCCCCATATATTTCTTGGATGCAATACGATGGTCAAAGTAAATGAAATAAACTCAAATATTCGACAGACAGTGATGGTGTAATGGTGGCTTTTATACATGAGACAACATGGCTGCAGGAAATGATCAAATGGGAAGTGACATCATCAAAGGGGAACCGGAAGTGATGTCATTGCCAAGAGCCAGAAGTGCCGTCGTCAGTGAGGGGCTGGAAGTGACGTCATCACCAAGAGCCGGAAGTGGCGTCATCAGTGAGGGACTGGAAGTGATGTCATCTCCAGCAGCCGGAAGTGATATTGCAGATGAGGAAGTGTTTGATGTCTCAATCTCTGAGTTATTGTTTATTGAATGAATAGTTGTATTACTTTTCTTCTTTGGTTCTATAAGGTCAGAGAGAGAGGCATTAGTACCCTGAAACAAACCCCCATCCGTTATTATATCGTTCACCTTAGGACTTGTTGACTGCTTCCGAAGCGCACGTGTGTGACATGAGCCCCTTAGCCCGGACCCATCGGGTAGGGCGGCCTGTATCGAGAGGTCGAAGGTCCTGGAGAGAGCATCAGCATTGGCCTGAAGAGAACCCCAACGATAAGTGACCTGAAATCTGAAAGGTTGCAATTCCAGAAACCATCTGGTGACACGAGGATTAGACTCCCGATTCAGAGCCATCCACTGTAAAGCAGCATGGTCCGTAACTAGAGTAAATTCCCATCCCAACAGATAATAACGAAGTTGAGTCACAGCTCATTTAATCGCCAAAGCCTCTCATTCCACCGCTGCATATCTGGTCTCCCTGTCCAACAGTTTCCGGCTCAAGAACAATACGGGGTGTTCAGCACCATCAATGCATTGGCTCAACATGGCACCCAATCCTGTGTCTGATGCATCGGTCTGGAGAATAAAAGGGTAAGAGAAGTTAGGAGATTTCAATACAGGTGCTGATGTTAGGGCCGATTTTAAGTCACAAAATGCAGCTTCAGTATTGTCATCCCATACCACTTTTAAAGGAGCACTATTCTTTGTAAGGTTGGTAAGAGGCGAAGCCCTTTCAGAAAAACGAGGAACATAACAACGGTATTAACTCGCTAATCCCAAGAAAGACTGTACCTGCCTCTTTGTAAATGGACGGGGCCATTTGAAAATGGCATCAATTTTAGAACACTGTGGCTGAACTGTACCCCCACCAACTAAATAGCCTAAATATTTGACCTCGTTCAAGCCAAAGAAACATTTCTTTGGGTTGATCCTCAAGCCTGCTTGTGCTAGTGTAGAAACAGCCAACACATGCTGTATATGATCCTTCCATGTGCTGGAATAAATGACAATGTCATCCAGGTAGGCAGCACTATAGGAATTGTTGGGGCGTAACAGTGTATCCACCAGATGCTGAAATAGAATCCTAACTAGGAAAAGAAAATCCAAACACATTTCTCCAGTTTTAATGTCACTACACTGGTTACCTGTGTCATTCAGGATTGACTTTAAAATTCTGCTTATGGTTTATAAAGCCTTAACACTAGAATTACCAGAGCCTACGAAAAAACTCGTAGGTCCGTCCCACCTTAAATCGCTTCTTAAAACCGTTCTCATCTCTCTGCCAGTGTCTTTTGTTAATTTAAATCTGCTAATAAAAGAAAAGCTGCAAGTAGTCGGCTATTCCATCCCCCCAACGACTTAGAACGTGCACAAACTTCTCCCAGCTCATGCCTTGATTGATTATCTGGGAGTGAAGTGGAGTTTTAGAGTGGAAATAATAGATCATTATTTGGAATACACGCATTTCACGTGTGTTCCATTTCTACAGTAATCCGTGTAAACACATTTTTAAAACAGAAACGTTTTTCATATTGTAGTAGTAAATGACGAAATGTAAGCATAAACTATATAATGTATGAAGCCTGAAGTCCAAATATGAAACACTTTCACAAAAGGTACAAATATAACAGAACAAGCATGCTTTTATTTAAAAATATAACTGCAGAAAAAAAACGCCTTAGCATGCCACATTGACACATACATACTACAGCTGCCATGGTAGTGTAATGGTATCAGCTGCTGACTAGTATTCAAAAGGTCATGAATTCGATCCCCACACAATTCAGTTTTGAGAAGTAAACAGCTCTTATTCTTACTATTTTAGAATAAAAACATGCATTTCATTTCAGTGTGTAACAGCAAATGTAATTTATGATACTTGTAAAGGATTCTCTCAGTCGATTTCAGGATCCATTCCTACCCCCACCCCCCCATCTAAGAATGCTGTTTTCATATAAAGCATACTTGTGACTGCATTCTCGTACCAGTGCTTGCGAACTGAAGTGCCTGCGTGCACTTTTCATAGCATTACATGTCTATTTTTTGAGCATGCCCGTGTCGCTCAAACACAGGAACATATGTTGGTGTACAAGTATAACAAAACAAGTGCACTTTTATTCTAGACTATAAGTGAAGAAAAAATAAAGCAAGTTACAGTAGGCGGTTGATACGACAGCTTGCGTGGTGCAATGCTAAGAACTGCTGATTTCCGATCCGTGCTATATAAAATCATCACATTCAAATATTAACAATTCCCACACACCCTTCCTACATTCACAACATGTGTACTTGTTTCAGTGTACACATCTCTCTGTGCTATGGTTCCTATTACACTGAATGAGCACCTGACACTGTACTTTCTTCCCTATATAAATAACATTCGAGTATGGCGCGTCTCCAAATAAATCACATTTGAGTTATAGCGCATCTTTATGTGAAAACAGCATTGTCAGATTGGGTGGGGGGGGATCGTGAACGCGACTGAGAGAATGAAACTGAATTAAAAAAAAAGCTAACCTTTACAATTATCATGCATTTACAGTGGCTCTTACAGACTGACTGAAATCAAATGTATGTTTTTATTCTAAAATAGTTCAGTACATACAATATTATTTGGAAACGAACAGTGTCAGATCGGGTTTGAATACACGCTGACGCTGTTACAGAAGAAGTCAGCTTATTCAGTGCAGCAGTTTCAACGCACAGTACATGCAATATTATTTGAAAACGAACAGCGTCAGATCGGGCGCATATTCAAACCCGATCTGACGCTGTTCGTTTTCAAATACTATTGCATTAGTGCGATGATGTTTTCACATATATTGTCTCTTTCATTCATCTTGCGGTTTGTAATCAGTGACTGCGTGTTTTTTCCCCGATCTTGCCAGTTCGCACATGTTGCTGTATGATGGTGTTTCTTTTGTACTCCAGGACACGCAGAGGACAGAATAGTACAGAGCAGTAAGTTCTGCGCTATATGCAATCAGACAGGCAGACAGACAGGCAGAGAAGGCACTAGATATATAAATAAACAGGGAAGGCACTGTATAATAGATATATAAAAAACAGTTAAGGGCATAGATATATAGATAGGTAGGAAGGAAAAGCACTATATGATAGGCAGACAGGGAAGCTCCTATATAATAATAAAATTACTGTTATTACTATATAGATAGACAAGGAGTTCAAGCAAGCAGGCAGAACGGCGTAGGTTAAAAATAAATACATTTTCTTCCCAGTGGGGATTCGAACTCGGATCTCTTGAGGTACAGCAAGTCTGCTGCACTCTAAGTGAGAGAATCTTACCAGTACACCACAGAAACTGTTGCAAAAGTCTTTAACCTTGTATGAAAGTGTATTTGCTCTTTGGCTGTCAGGCTTCACACATTTTATAGTTTATGCCTACATTTTGTAACATTTATTACTAAAATATAAAAAAGTTTCTGTTTTAACATTGTGTTTACACAGATCACTGTAGAAACGGAACACACATGAAATGCGTGTGTTCCAAATAACAATCTATTATTTCCACTCTAAAACTCCACTTCACTCAGAGAAGTTGGTGCACGTTCTGAGTCGGTGGGGGGATGGAATAGCTGGCTGCTTGCAGTTTGTTTTTATCGGCACATTTACAGGACAAAGGAGGCTGGCGGAGAGGTGAGAACGGTTTTAAGAAGCGATTTAAGGTGGGACGGATTTACGAGTTTTTTCGTAGGCTCTGGTAATTTTAGTGTTAAATAATCTTGCCACATTGTATGTATCGGAATGTCTGACACCTTATATTCCAAATCGTAACCTCAGATCCTCAAATGAGTGTCTCCTTAGAATTCCAAGAACAAAACTTAAAAGAAGTGGTAAGGCGGCCTTATGCTGCTATGCACCTAAAATCTGGAATAGCCTGCCAATAGGAATTCACCAGGCTAATACAGTAGAGCAATTTAAAACACTGCTGAAAACATATTACTTTAACATGGCCTTTCTATAACTTCAAATTAACTTAATTTAACTTAATCCTGATACTCTATATGTTCAATTTCCTCATAATAACTATTCATGGTGGCTCTAAAATCCGTACTGACCCCTAATCTCTTTTCTGTTTCTTTTTCTGGTTTCTTTGTGGTGGTGGCCTGCGCCACCTCCACCTACTCAAAGCTTCATGATGCTCCAACAATGATGGATGGATTAAAAGGCAGAAGTCTACGTGACCATCTTCATCAAGCCCTTCCGTGAGAACCCTAAATCCAAAGAGGACTGTTTCATTTATGTTAGGTAGAATGCCCAGAGGGGACTGGGCGGTCTCATGGTCTGGAATCCCTACAGATTTTATTTTTTCTCCAGCCGTCTGGAGTTTGTTTTTTCTGTCCCCCCTGGCCATTGAACCTTACTCTTATTCGATGTTAGTTAATGTTGATTTATTTTGTTTTCTTATTTTGTCTTTTATTTTTCTATTCTTTATTATGTAAAGCACTTTGAGCTACTGTTTGTATGAAAATGCGCTATATAAATAAATGTTGTTGTTGTTGTTGAAATGTTGCCGGAGCCCCGTGCAAACCAAATGGAAGGACTTTATACTGCTAGTGTCCACTAGGTGTACTGAAAGCGTTTTTTTCCTTAGCGGAGGACGTTAAGGGAATTTGCCGGTACCCTTTCGTCATGTCAAGAGTAGTTAGAAACTGAGCATTACCCAGTCGCTCAAGGAGATCATTCACCCGAGGCATAAGGTAAGCATCAAATTTAGAGACCTGATTGAGTCACAGGAAATTGTTACAAAATCTCCACAACCCATCTGGTTTAGGAATTAAGACAATTGGACTAGACCAAGGACTATAGCCTTCCTCAATAATGTCCATGTTCAGCATTCGCCTAATTTCCAGCTCTACTTCAGTTTTCTTCGCCTCGGGATATCTTTATGGCTATTCTCGAACAATAACACCCAGGTCTGTTATTATGTTATGCTCAATCAGCATAGTGCGACCAGGTTGCTCGCTCACGACTTCAGGAATGAACAGGATAGCATCCTCTGATTCCTGTCATTGTCTCCAAGACAAATTAGAACTAAAATTAAGGGGTTGATAAGTAACGAAAAGAGAGCGTGGCTGACCGGAGGTAGGCTCCTCCCAGTTTCTCTCATCCTCGCTAACTACCTTGTGCAACATCTGTTTAAGTGTCTGGTTAAAACGTTCAACCAGTCCATCAGTTTGTGGGTGATAAACTGACGTTTTCAGGCGTTTAATATTCAGTAACTTTGCAACCTCCCTGAATGTCTCTGAAATAAAGGGAGTTCCTTGCTCTGTTAATACCTCTCTGGGAATCCCTACACGCGTGAATATCCCTACTAGTTCCTGTGTGATATTTTTAGAAGTTGCTGAGCGCAATGGGACAGCTTCAGGTAATCGCGTGGCGTAATCTACTAATACCAAAATATATTTATGACCTCGTAGGGAAGGTTCAATGGGTCCTGTGAGATCAATTCCAATTCTTTTAAAGGGAATATCAATGAGAGAAAGAGGAATAAGAGGAGCATGGTCCCTTCTAGGAATCTGACGATTCTGACATTCTGGACACAAAGTACAGAAACATCTGACCTCCTCGTTTATTCTGGGCCAATAGAATCTAAACTTAATACATTCTAATGTTTCATCGGTCCCTAAATGGGCTCTGAGTAAATGAGAATGAGCTAATTCACACACTTGCCGACGATAAGTGCGTGGAATTAATAATAATGTTCTTATTTCACCTCATGTTCAGCTACGCGATACAATAAATCATTTTTTATTACAAAGTAAGGCATGGTAGTATGGGATCATTAGACGTTTGTCTGTTTACTGAAACGACTGCATTTCTTGTAAATTTCAAGGAATCATCATTCCATTGCTCCCTTTTAAATGAAGAAGGGGTAAATTTAAATTGAGAAACTAATTCTTTCATGGGGTCCTGTGCTACCTCAAGGGGCGGAGTTTCAGTTACTGCAGGTCCTTCAGAAGGTGGGCTGCCTCCTGTAGTGCCTGATGTGCCTTCATCTCCGCTATCTATACTATCTAAATTAAGAGTATGGGAGCTATTACACGGCGTGGAAGCAGTTGGAGTAGTTTCTTTACTATCCATGACCAAGCCCTCTTTTATTAATGGGAGAGTAAAGACAGTACCGCATTAAATATTTGATCAGTCACGCCCCAGTATCACTGCGTATAGTGGATTGGTCAACATGGGCACTATCATGGATCGCATGACATTGTCCACGGAGATGACACAAGAGGCGGCCAGATAATATCGAATGTATACACCTGAGACTGATTTTATGGATTAGCCATTGTCACGGTAAGACATAACGGCGAGCAACAATAGAAATGATACTCCCGGAATCATACATAGCGGTAACTTTATTTCCAGTAAGAATTACTGCTCACGTATACGGCAAAGATAAGGGATTGATCACAGCACAGTACCTCTCTACTTTTCCCAAAGAACAGACCATCGGCTCCGGAGATGGGCAGGCAGTAAACAGGTGTCCTATTCCCCCATCAGTTGAAACAGCGCAGAGGATAGACTGGTTTCTCTTTTTTACGGGTAGAGATGTCAGAAATCGATCGTTCAGGCTCATTAGAAGCTACATAAACCTGTCGGGGTGGGCGAGAGTACCATTCTGACCCTTCGGACTACCCAATGACGCTCCACTATTTTTACAAGATTATCGATAGAGGTGACCTCTTGTTTACGGACTTGCTGGGCGACTTTTTCGGGGAGACCGTTAATGAAAGTCTCTATTGTCAGGATTTCAGCCATATGTTGGGGACTGTTTATATCTGGCCTTAACCAGCGTCCCACTTTACCACACTTGTGTACGGATCGATCTGCTCTGATCAAACTTTCATTCTCTCCACTCGCCGTAGCGCTTAAAGATTTTTCTTTTTAGAGTATCATAATTGGCAGTCTGCTCCTCTGTCAGATCGTAGTAAGCCCTCTGCGCTACCCCCTTCAAGTAGGGTGCCAGAATGTAGACCCATTCCGATTGTGGCGAGGCATTACATTTAGTGTTCCTTTTGAACACCAGAAAGTAAGTATCAACATCATCTTCTTCAGTTAGGTAGGTTAATAATGAAGGTACTGACCGTGATGTTTCAACCACTACTGCTGCCGCTGCACATGCTTCCGACTCTGCTAGACGGGTCCTGGTGTCCCCTAGTTGAATCTTCACCTGCTGAACTTCAGCAGCTAAAGTGTTCAGAACAGAATTGAGGTCTTGTCCCTCGCTCATCCTGGGACAATAGTATCCTGCCGACTACGCCAATTGTGGTAAATGACGACACAACAACTGAGAAGAGTTGGGAAATAGCCCCATATATTGTTTGGATGCAATACTATGGTCAAAGTAAATGAAATAAAATCAAATATTCGACAGACAATGATGGTGTAATGGTGGCTTTTATATATGGCTGCAGGAAATGATCAAATGGGAAGTGATGTCATCAAAGGGGAACTGGAAGTGATGTCATCGTCAAGAGCCGGAAGTGACGTCATCACCAAGAGCCGAAAGTGGCTTCATCAGTGGGGGACTGGAAGTGGCGTCGTCGCGAGGAGCTGGAAGTGACATAATCAGAGAGGGACCGGAAAATGACGTCATCGTCATTATTCCTCTTCCCCCTCCTCTCATTCCTGTTCTCCTCATTGATATTCCCTTTGAAAGAATTGGAATTAATCTCGCAGGACCCATTGAACCTTTGCTACGAGGTCATAAATATATTTTGGTATTAGTAGATTACGCCACACGATTTCCTGAAGCTGTCCCATTGTGCTCAGCAACTTCTAAAAATATTGCACGGGAACTAGTAGGGATATTCGCACGTGTAGGGATTCCCAGAGGGGTATTATATACAGTAATCCCTCCTCAATCGCGGGGGTTGCGTTCCAGAACCCCCTACGATAGGTGAAAATCCATGAAGTAGAAACCATATGTTTGTATGGTTATTTTTATATATTTTAAGCTCTTAGAAACTCTCCCACACTGTTTATAAATATTCTCTGCACAATTATACAGTAAACCCTCGTTTATAGTGGTTGATCTGCTCCAGACAGATAAATGAATTTCCAAGAAGTAGGATTCTTTATTTATAAATCTAATATTTTCACAGTTAGAGCATTGAAAACCTGTTTACGACCTTCTAAATACGTTTTTTAACATTATTAGAGCCCTCTAAACATGAAATAACACCCTTTAGTCAAAAGTTTAAACTGTGCTCCATAAAAAGACAGAGATGACAGTTCTTTCTCACAATTAAAAGAATGCAAACATATCTTCCTCTTCAAGGTGCGCGTCAGAGAGAGAGAGTAAAGTAAACAATCAAAAATCAATAGGTGTGTTGCGCTTTTAAGTATGCAAGCACCGCGATAAAGCGGCGCAATTAAGAGATCAATGTGAAAGTAGCCTTTCAGCATTTTGCGTCCGTATCTTCTAAGCAAAGCCACTGTGCAAACAGCCCCACTGCTCACACCCCCTACGTCAGGAGCAGATAATGGGGCCAATCATGCGCCTCCCTGATGGTATTGCATGATGGATAAGTATCTGCATGTATTTCTCAGAGAGAGTGATAGAGACAGAGAAAAGCAAACAATGAAAAATCAATACGGGCTGTTAGAGCTTTTAAGTGTGCGAAGCAGCGCGCGGGAAGCATATCGTATATCATTGAGGAGTTTTATTTAATACGTAATACGTGCTCTGATTGGGTAGCTTCTCAGCCATCTGCCAATAGCGTCCCTTGTATGAAATTAACTGGGCAAACAAACTGAGGAAGCATGTACCATAAATTAAAAGACCCATTGTCCGCAGAAATCACGAACCAGCGAAAAATCTGTGATATATATTTAGATATGCTTACATTTAAAATCGCAATATAGCGAGGGATCACTGTATATATATATATACACACACATATAGTAGTTGTCAAGGTGGTGCTGGTGCCTTTCATGGCCAGGAGGCCATTATCTATATAAACGGGGATTGTCTATCCAGAACAGTTTCTTGGGGTATTTATGAACCACCAAGACGTTTACCATTTTCTGGAGGATGTTGTACTTACTGTATTTATGTGATGCCCTGTGTATTGGCACGCTTACACTCAATCAGACTCTGGATATCTGGAGTCATAGCCTAGCAGATCAGTGGGGGAGGAAACTGAGCCACAGACCAAATGTTTTTAAAACACAATACGTATTTCATTCCAGGAAAATATTCCAGTGTCATGCACTCAAATGCAAACAAATATTATCACAATGACTTAAAATATACATTTACAAATAACAAAAATGAGTGTTAATGATGCTGCACATTATATACAGTGGTGCAAACTCAAATGATGCAGAAAAAGAAAAAGAAGAAAAACAACCAAACTCTTGATGAAAAAACAATAATGAAATTCAAACAGTGAGAAAAAACTCAAGCACAGCTATAACATATACTTCAACACGCTCACTCTGCAGCTCTGCTCTTTTATTGCCAGACTGTCAATAGATGACCCCTGCTGGCTCTCTTTCAGTTTCATGTGCAAGGCACTGCTTACCCGGCCAATTTCTTTATGCTACTACCTATTACAACCAATCTAAAAAGGCGTTGCAATGTCCACGTTGTATTACCCTTTCCTGTGTTCTCTGTAACTTTGTGCTTTCATTTTCCAGCATGCACATGGGCACACATCTCTATCACTTGTGTAACTTGTCCTGAATTTTTCCTCAGTATTTTGACTTTTGTATGGCTCTCCGCACTACTGGCTTATGTGATCTCTCTCTCTCTCCTCAGTTCACGTAAATTAAGTGGAGGTCCTTTGCATGGCGGCCACAGAGTTACAATGAAATGAACCAGCACAACTGGATCTCCATCCAAAAAGCATCTTCGTGTTGTTGCCCACCAATTTCTTCCTGGAGCATTTTTCACCACTGCCTCATATGCTCAAGGTAGGTGAACCTATAACTAATTATAAAAAGAAAAAAAGGCTACAATTAGTTATAATACTTAACAAACTAAGTCCTGTGATACAGCCTCTCACAGTATATTGTATATCTGTCTGTCTAAGCGGTGTAGTTAGTGGCATTCCTGGGTACAAAATGGAGTGGGAATGTAAACAGAACAGAGAGACAAACACATTCTATTTTATATACATATCAGTTTGCTTAGTAAGGATGTGACATTAGCCGCTGCAATGCTGTTCACAGGATAGATTTTTCCTTATGGTACTTTAGGACTGCTGATGACTTGCCTTGAAGGGATAAAAATCCATTCTGCCTAGAGAAAACCTTTGGGAGCACCAGTCTTGATCTTGTTCTGTAACCTAGTTTTCTTTTCTTAAAGCACAAGTCAATTGATCTAAAACTTTGCTGGCATATAGTATTAACTATGTACTGTGAAGCTTATTTTGAGGAGTGTTGCATTCTAAAAGAAAAAGAAGTCTGCTAGACTTCACCACATGAAACATAATTGAGATATTGTGCACAAAGTACATTTTCTTAGTAACAGAATTATTGTAAATGAAACTTGCCATTCTTGTACCATGCAATATACCATACCAAAGAAATTTGTGAAAATAAAAAGTTGATTGGTGCTCTGGTTTCAAACAAATGCCTTTGCTTGTGTGTTCCCTAAGGTCCCCAAGAACTGACGTCTAATCTGAGCACCATTAAATGTTTTTAAAAAAAAATCTCTAGGAACAGTCATCTGTGCCTGAGATTCATTCAAAGCTAATAGCCACATGCAAACCCCAATATGTTAAACTGTCAATTTTTAGAACATATTTTTTCTGAAGCAGCTTGTTCAAATAGCCCTAAATCAGTTTAATTTAATCTGTTTGATGGCAGAAACATGTTGGAACGTCAACATAACAGCTCACCTTGTAAAGCTATTATTATTAAAGATGTCAAAACCTCTTTCAAGACATTTCCCCTAGAGCAGCCGATGCAGATTTAGGTAAAAAGTTTGACTGAAGATTGTGACTGTATAAGCAAAATTATTAGCCTGAGCTATCTTACAACAAAATACATAGTAGGCATGTTTTCCAAGTGAAAGAACCTTAGTACAAGGAAACTTGCCATTCTTGTTATAAAATGTGTTATCAAGAAATGCTGTATCGTATATTAATGAGATTAATTAAAAACATGAAATCATCTATTCCATTGCTATGCCCACATCCAGTATCTTCATATTAAGTTTTTTGTTGCATCCAAATCACAATTTAGGGCCAATTTATCATTAAAATACTACTAAATTGTATTGTAGGCAGTAAAATCCATGAATGTCTAAGTAAACACCATTTATCATCATTAAACAATACAAATCCTGGAATCAGATCTGATTTTTGTCAAAACTAGTATAAGATTATATAATTTTAGAGTACACACTACATTAATTGCCAAGTCTTTTTTAAGCAATGATTTTAAATACAGAAGCACCACACTCACATTATGTGGAAGGTGTCTTCACTGAAGATAATTAAAGTAAAGTAACTTTTTTCACTTTTTCTTTGCAAAATCTGACTGATTCCACTCTTTCCTAAGTCTGAAATATGACAATTGGGTCCAGACAAACAACTGGAAACTTTAAAGCAATTTTTGTCCATTGACCATTTACTTTAAGGTAACATAAATTATTAACAAATAAAAGCAAAAAAAGGGTTAAAATAAGTGTTATGAAAACAAATAATTTAAGTCAAATCATATTTATCATTCCTACTATAGTTTTTTTTATACAAAATCAACAGTTTTTAAATTAGGGTAAAACCTAACTGGAATCCAGTGGAAAGTGTAAATAGATGAATTAGCTTCTTTGTATTCTGCATAGTGAACAAAACACCGTTGTTTTCTTAGCTGAAGAATAGATATTGCATGTGGATGCTAAAGACTAGTTCAATGTAAAAGATCAAGCAAAGTCTGTATTTGGATGCTGATATGATTCTGCCAATCACTCCCATTATTTCAAATTCATCCGAGTTGAAGAAAAAAATACACACAATTCACTCAAAAATATTTAATACCACTACTGGAGGATTATGTTTAGGTTGTCCACATATAGATGAAAATTGTTTTTCAGTATTAGCAGTAATCAGTAATGATCTTAGCATTAAACCCTGTAGTATGACAAATATAGTTTCAAAGTGAGATAGAGTACTAAAATCATATTACAAATAGACAATGATTTAGCTAATGCTGCATAGAGGCAACAGTGGTTAGTGCTGCTGCTTCATGAATCTAGCATCCTGAGTTTGCATGTAGTTGTTGTCTGCATGCAGATAAGACACCGTTTTTTTGGCTTGTATATTTAATTTGTTATTTTTGAAATTTGGCACTATGTGGACGTGCATGTGAGCAGGCCTGCTTTGAACTTGCACCTGTCCAGGAGTGATTTCTACTTTGTGCCAGATGTTGCCAGAATATGCTGATACTTCCTTCAAACCTGAATTTGATTAAGCAAATTTGTAAATGTTACCCTGGTTTCATCCCACATCCAACCTGTTGTATTAAGACGGCACAAACTCCGGACCCAAAAATACTGCATGAAGTTCAGGAAAATATGGTTTAACGCAGCTTCACTCTTGAACACAGAAAATAACCTTTATCTTAGCAAAAAAGCAAAATGCATTTTGAGCCTGAAGCCTGCTGTGTTTAATTTCATTGGTTACTTTAGCAATCACTCAGCTGAAGTGAGCTAGAGCTGATTAAGCCAAACACCACTTGAATACTAAATACTGAAAAGAAAAATGTTATTTTGAATGAATGAAATTGCAGTTGCAAAGGATTGCATTTTTCACACTCATTTGTTGCTTTGAAGCACCTCTACCACATATTTTCCCAAAGAAAATGCATGCTGCTAATCATGACTCCTAAACAGCATATTGTGGCATTTTTAGAGCCACGCATTTTATAATTATGTTATAGTTTAGGGAAGAAGACATGTAGTGGTGTGTATGTATGCTTACATAGTAGTCTTGTACTTTAAAAATGTTTTCTGTATGAAATATTTAAGTGTTCTGCTGTTTTAAATATACATTTACTGTAACCCCACACACTGTAAAGTAGGACGCCATGTATGAAGCACTATATAATGTATACTTTCAGCTCAGACTTTCTGCTTTGTGCACATTTTATGACAGACTGCACACAATCTTTCAGACTTACGAGGGAGTTTCAAAAAGTTTCTGCACTTTTATATTTTCATTGGAAACGTTGAAGGTGGGAGGAGTAGTGATTGGTCTTGTCTGAGAGTGTCATGTGACTAGTTCTGTCTGGCAAGTCGGCTGCCCTTGCAGTTTAGTATAAGAGTTGTCACCCTGTGGTGAAGATGGCTTTAAAACTGATAAATTGCACCAAAGAGGAACAACGTTTGGTGATATGCTTTTTGTGGGCAGAAGGTGTGCTGGGAGCACAAATTCATCTCTGCATGTGTGCTTAGTATAGAGATAGTTCTTTCTCGTAGAGTCGTCTATGAGTGGATTGAAATGTTTGAAAATGGCCGTACTACTGCGATGAATGCAGAACTCTCCGGACATCCAGCTACAGACACGACCACAAGGAATGAAGAAAGAACCCTGATGTGAAAGCAGCAATGCATCAGTGGCTACGCACTCAACCAAAAACATTTTTTCTGATGGCATTAAAAAGTTGGTACAACGCTGGGAAAATTGCATCGCAAAGGAAGGTGACTATGTAGAAAAGTGATGTAATTTGTTTTTTGAAATTCTTAATAGAGTTAAAAAAAGTGTGGAAAATTTTTGAACGTCCCTTGTACTAAGTCTAAAAGATCTGGATAAATGCTTCATCACTTCCTTATTTTATCTGCTGTACTATGCAGGCAATGTACTGAACTAGTTAAGGATCTGGACTACAAACCCTGATGCTGTAGGTTCAAATCCCACTACTAATACTGTGTAACCATGAGCAAGTCACTTCACCTGAATCATGTATTGTTGGTATGCTATGCACTAGGCTTCATGTAGGACACATTTACAAGATGATTAAGATTTACAAAGGTAAATTGTATAGAAATATGTGTATGCCAGGTTTTATAAATCAGATTTTTTTTGGCATACACATTTTCATGTTTCTTGGCGTATGCATAATTTCATGCTTATTTGCAAGCAAAGTAATATAAAAGAGACCCCTAATGAGTAATTTTCCTCTTGTGTCAGCACTGAAAATATTTCAGATTTTGGAGCATTTCAGATTAGGTATTCCTCAAGTTGTAAATGTATTTGTAATGAAACCACAAAGAGAATAACGAGTTGGAGCACCACCTGGTGTCCATGTTTATTAACTGTAAAAGAACAAACGGTTCTTCTGAGAGAAATCACATTAAATCAGATGCAAGTCCACAACGCGACTGATTCCAGATGGCAAGAGCGCTTTGGTTTTATAAGATAATAAAAAAGGGCAGAAGGGTACGGGTCTAGGAAGGCAGACAACAGAAGTGACATCAGTAATGTGAAATGGCTGTTAATTATCCATTCTGGGGAGGGAGGAAGTGTGGAAGAAAGATTAAGCTTAGGGATCTCATAGTCAATTAGGATAAATTGCTTTGATATGCTTTACATATTAAAATGTAGCATTCTTCTTAATGAAATAACATAAAGGGTTAATACATGTCAGAAAACTGTTCGGTGAAGTGATCAGCAAAATGTACTGAAAGATGACTAAGAAATCAGCAGATGTCCTGTAAACAACCAGAATGGACAGTCGTTATATACTGTACATAGAAGGGTGATGGCTCAACCCAAAGAGTATAAGAAAAACCAGAATGTATCAAAAAGAACTTAAATTTTACATACATCATTTGGGTGTAAACAGTAAATGTATGCATTGATAGACATTGAATATAAATTCAATACTTTATAAAATTAACCTGTCTGCTTTGTTCATGCCTAATTACTGACTAAAGGCTATCTGACTTGTCTTATTAGAGGATAAGTTTCTTCTTTAATTAATATGATTAATTTCGATCACAGAAGAGAGAAGGCAACAGTGCCATCCCCTGGTTTGAGTCCTTAAGGTGCCTCCTACGCACATGTGCGTGACACACACATAGTATCCCTGGAACAAGTTATTGCATGAGCTTTGCACATTCTCCATATTGTAAGGTTAACTGGAGTCTCCAGATTGGTCCTGTATACATGTAAGTGTGCCCTGCCTTTTGGATAATCTCAAGTTCTCCAAAATTGTCAACCTGAGTAAATAGCGGTAAGAAAATGGATAAAAGAACTAGTTTCAGAAATTAAAAGATGAATTTGTGAATTATTTAATATTTCTTTGTGTAGATCTTAATTTATTTTTCTTATTTTTCAGAATGAGGTTTTTGTATGTTACCACAAGATTTTTGGTATTTTATTGATTGTTAGTTTTTACTTTATTTTAACAATATTACTTTTGAAATGTATTCAGAGCTCTAACCTTTCAAAATAAGTTATATCAAAATTTTACTTTATTTTCTTGTCTGTACTTTAATACATGATGTTGATTTCAGGAAATAAGCATTTTTGCTGATGCAGTTAGTGGAGACCAATTTGTCATCCATCAGCAACTACTTCATCCATATTTTTTTCATTTCAGTTCTAATTAAGAACCATCTGCAAATTGATAGTCAGACCATGTTGCTCCTATAGTGCGTGTTGTTTATTCATTCTGGTGTGCAAAACAATGTGTAATCTTGCTAATGATGATGTTGTTAGACAGCATAGTCGTTCTGCATATTTTTCAGCAGAAGGGTGACAGCTTATTTCACTGAAGTTTTTAAAGCTATCTGAAATATTTAGCACATAAAATCCAAGTGCATTAAATGAATCCTTTTTAATTTACCTTTGAAAATTTTAAGAGAAAATACTCTATATAACTATGAATCCTGAGGGTACAAAAGCTCTTGAACTCTACAGACCATCATGTAATTCATTATAATGGAATAACTTCATTAATAATGTATATAAGGAAGTAAAGTGATTTATTTATTTTTTTTAATTAACATTTTATTGAATTTATTAAAAGGAAGTAACATTCCATGCAAGCCAGTCAAACTTGACAAAACTAAATTCAAAGAGATTTAAAAAAAAATAAATAGCAGTTGAAAGGATAGGATGTCGAAGCACACTGCAAAAAAGTAGTGTTTGTAGTTCTGAATATTGCAAAGTGTGTTCAAACATTCAACTAGAAACTGAAATTCTAAGGAGTATAAAAAACTAAGGCCTCCAGAAATAAATATGTAACCACATTCAGGGAATTGGTCTTTAAAATGTCTGCACCACAAACCCAAAGAATTATCTCAAGAACTTCAGGATAAATGTGGAATCTGGAATCTAGTGTGAGTATTATTATGGAAGTAGGCCAAGCACTCTAAAATGTGGTGTGGGGATTATGCAGAACTAACCTGGCCTACAATTTTGTGTAGCCAGAACTGAACAGAAGGTATTTCCAAGCATATATATATATATATATATATATATATATATATATACAGTAGACTATACTAAATGGGCCGGCAGAACGTCGTATAATGGGAGCTTATAAGAAAAAGCCTATTAAACGTCAAACTATGTTATAATTTTACACATTACGAACCTCAGTTCACGAACGTCTCTGGACACGTACAAATCAGTTATGACCAAAATGTTCGCCAAACTTTGGCTCGTTCATATACCTAGTGTGTGGTTGTGAACAGATGCAATTCTCCCTTTTGGTTTGTGTGCGCCGATGATTTCCGCACGTGTTCAGTCTCTACCTGTGCATTCCCTGTGCAGCAAGAGAGAGAGAGCGAGCGAGAGAGAGAGACACAAACAGACACACGCACACACAAGAAAGAGACACACGCACGCACGCACACACACGAGAGAGAAAGAGAGACACGCGTACACACGTGCGCGAGAGAGACACGCATGCACGCACGAGAGACACACACAGGCGCACACACATGTGCGAGAGAAAAAGAGACACACACACACAGGCGCGCGCATGCATGCGAGAGAGACACACACAGGCGCACACACACACGCATGTGAGAGAGACTCAGGCGAGAGCGCACACACACACGCGCGCAAGAGAGGGCTGGCCACATAATCCACTGTAATCATGTTTTACAACAAAAAAACAGAAAAATTTAACTGAAAAAATGAACTTAGCAACTAAAAATAGACTATGCTCACACTCGCAACTTGCAGTTCTTGTTGCCGATTGATGCGTTTTTTTTTTTTTGCGGTGGGACGTTGAATAATACAGAATGTTGGATAAGCGAGACTCTAATATATATATATATATATATATATATATATATATATATATATATATATATCCATCCATCATCCAACCCATTAAATCCTAACTACAGGGTCACAGGGGCATCACGGAACCAATCCCATCCAACACAGGGTGCAATGCAGGAAACAAACCCTGGGCAGGGCACCAGCCCACAGCAGGGCACACACACACACACACATCAAGCACACACTAGGGACAATTTCGGATCATTAAACGCACCTAACCTGCGTGTCTTTGGACTGTGGGAGGAAACCCACGCAGACACAGGGAGAGCATGCAAACTCCACACAGGGAGGACCCGGGAAGCGAACCCAGGTCACTATCACTACCATAAATACATACACACAGTATATATATTCTCCTCGGCCACTTTATTAGGTACATTTGTTTAACTGTTTGTTAACACTAATATCTAATCAGCCAATCATATGACAGCAACTCAATGTATTTAGGCATGTAGACATTGTCAAGATGACCTGCCAAAGTTCAAACTGAGTATCAAAATGTGGAAGAAAAGTGATTTAAGTGACTTTGAACATTACATGGTTGTTGGTGCCAGACAGTATTTTGAGTATTTCAGAAATTGCTAATCTACTGGGATTTTCATGCACAACCATTTCTATATATATTGTGAGGGACAGCTGACATCTTTACCATGGTCTGGGCACCACCTTAAAGTAAGGACAGGGGTGCCATCTTCCCTGTACAGTGGAACCTCGGTTTACGAGTAACTTGGTTTACAAGTGTTTTGCAAGATGAGCAAAATTTTGACTTGATAAACGAGCGATTTCTTGAAATACGAGTAGTATGGATACACTTTGTCTGCTGAGCGTCATGTGATCACAACTGAGCTGATGGTTATTCTCTCTCTCTCCTTATCTCTCTTGCTCGCTCGCGCGTCTCTCTCTCCTTATCTCTCTCGCTCGCCTGCGTCTCTCTCTCCTTATCTCGCTCCGCGCGTCTCTCTCTCTCTCTCTCTCTCTTCTCTTGAGGACAATCGTCTCCTATTCTCTGTCTGAGCCTGTGTGCCTCACTCATATAGTCAACATCCGTACGAGTGTATACTGTTTACTACAGCATTGTGACTGTGTGTGTGTGTGTGTGCGCGCTGTGAAGTGCGAGTCCCCATCTTGCGCCCCAAAACACGAAGCTGAGTCTCAGTACTTTAACAACACCAGCTTTATTCAGCTTGAAACAGCAACAGCGCTGTTATTTATTGCAGCGGGACCTTTATAATGTTCCTTGTATCACCCATCGACGGCAGGTGCTTATAGCATGTCTGCGATCTTTTTGGATACACTTATACAGCGAACTGCTTAAGCGCTGGGAGACTGCGATTGCTTTGGGACACTCTTCCACGTGTCGTCCCGTTGGGTGGAATCCCACATGAGTTTAGAAACTCACTCACACGAGCCATGATTATTTTTAAGGGTAAAGTGCAGGTTAATTTGTTTTATGTATTTTTACTTTATATTTTGTATTAATCACTTTTATATGAATAGCTTTGGGTTGTGGAACGAATCATCTGAGTTTCCATTATTTCTTATGGGGAAATTCTCTTTGATATACGAGTGCTTTGGATTGCGAGCACGTTTCCAGAATGAATTATGCTCGCAAACCGAGGTTCCACTGTATAGCTATTTGGCACCTCCCCTGAGCTGCAATGGTGCCTCGGATTCCAACAGGGCTGTATGGGAATTACTATCTGTCGGCACAGCCCTGTGGGGTTCCATGGATGCTGCCAGGGGGAGCTGTGGGAGCTGCAGAGCCTTACCTTGGGCTTCCACCACACCTGGGAGTCATTTCAGACCTCTCTAACGAGCCACCTTGAATACTCCCAGGTGCTGCTTAAAAAGGAAGTAGCTGTCTCACACAGAAGAGCATGTCTCTGGAGAAAGAGGGATGAAGCTTGTCAGTGGGGAGGGCAAGGCATAAGGAAGGTAAGAGAGAGAAGAAGAAGTACTGTGTGCTCTATTCTTGGGCTGTACTGTAATTTGTGCCAGTGGAAAATGGGTGGAAAATGTTTCCAACTGAATAAAAGTCTTTTATTTTGTGGCACTTGTGTCTGAGTCTGTCATGTCGGGAGTTTGTGAGTGCCACGTGGGATGGATGGGTATCCCTACCAGGTCAGGAATAAAGAAAGGAAGGAAGGAAAGAGGTGGGGTTGGAATCAGAGAAAACCTGTGCTTTCACCACTGCACTGCCCTACCTCCAGTCGAGTGTTGCCTTCCTTCCTCCCACCTCCAACTCACCTGCACAAGGGGCACAATGGAGCCAGGGCTGTTGCCTGTTGGAAGTAAGTCTGGGTTACACAGAAGTCCCACATGATAGGGAGTACCCCTCCCTGCAGCGGAACTCTTGCAACACCCACGAACCCTAGCAGGACTACTGTGCCGGACTACAACTGCTGGCATTCCCTGTTGGTTCCCAAATGGGCGCCAATATCGGGGGCTGCTGTCATCTAGCGACTGGAAGGAGTAAACACCTCCCAGAGACAGTCCTTCCCTGTCCTTTTCTATCCCACACATACACACGCTTCTGAAACTTCTTCTTTTAGTTTTTCTTTCCTTTTGAATCTTTTCCAATTCTCTCTTACTTAGCCCATCTCCAATTTTCATATCACACGCCAACAACATCCACTAAACAGCAATCACCTCTTCAAAGTGAATGTATATGTATGCCCGGGCCGAATAACCAGCAGGCTAAGTAAAAATCTAAAACCTTAATGAATTACCCCACTAAGACACACTCCACCACAGCAAATGCTCAAACCACCCCACAGAAATAAACAAAGACTCAAACAAAATGACCTTTTTTGTTGCCTTTTTTGATACAGTGTGATTCGAAATGTATTAATTCCTTTCCTGTGTTATTTTAAAGTACATCAAAATTTTTATTATTTTATTCTCTGATTAAGCAACCTTACAGTGTTAATACTATAACAGAGAAGAGCCTGTGGCCATAACTATTCTACTTCAATTCAAAAATATGCTTTTCAAATTTTCAGCTTTTATGAATCTGATCTTTTTTGACTCAGCATGTTGTGTATATTAAATACTTTGTTAATATCATGGATACCTAAAAATTACATTTCTGTCTTAAAAGGAAACAGTGCTTTTGTTATATTAACCTGTTCCCACATATTTTAATTGTTTTCAGTAATACAATTTACAAAGAAACTGGGAGAATAAACAATTGTTTAACCTGGATGCCAAGTTTACATAGAGTGTAGGACCCCCTTACTTTTTTCTCATCTCACATAAAATATCAGTATTCACCATTTGTTCATTTTTTTTTATTTGTAAAATCTTTAACATGAAAGGAAATGCATGGCTTTATCATTCCTTTGTTATACCATTATGAAGAGAATAAGAGCAGATGGTGATGTGTCAAAGAGAGGAATATAGAAATCTTAAGAAGATGTATTGATTTTCAAAGCTAACAGATGTTTCATTTGACACAAGTAAACAAGATGTGGATGAACTCTTCATTGGAATATTTCTTTATTCAATAAGCAATATTATTGAACAAAAACAGTATATAAATACCAGACACATGCAGTATTTTGCCATAAACTCAATATAAATTTAAAAAATAGATGTAAAACCAAAACTGTAAGTGTCTGGTTGAATGCAATGTCAGTCATGGGCAATGCAAAATATCACTTTTATTTCTCTGTATTTATTTTTTTCTTTTTCATGATAAGCTTTCATTTAGTGAAGTACATGAGGATATTAACAATGTGAAAGCATGGATTTTTTTAACAGATAAAAATGGACCAAACAGCTCCTAGTCCTTAAATCTAATAGAAACTGTGCAAAATCATAAACATTTTCTCAGAAATTTAACTCAAGCATTGTTTAGCATAAGACACAGTGCAGGATTCATCTGTGGATGCATTTCATGACACACTCACTCATTTACACAGCCACATTCATTCATATCATGCCTATTTAGAGTTGCCAGTAAGTCCCAGTGATTATGGAAAAAGATGATCTGCTGTGACAACCCTTAATGGGAGCAGCCGAAAGAAGAAGAAGTAGAAGAAGTAAGTCCCAGTGATGTGGTTAGGAAACCAGAGTATCCATAGAAGGAACAAATGTGATTATGAAAATAATTAACTTTTCAATATGTATAACAGAATCCTAAACAAATAATTACTCGATATCTTTGTGCAATTTGAATGCACTGATCTCATAGTCTGCATTTAAGTTGCTAGTTTCTTGGTCAGTATTGTTGTGAACTTATCTACAATGTTTTAAGCACTTAGTAATCATGGGAAGATCATGTCTGTGTCAAGACAGAAGATTTTATTTGTAAAACTTCTTTAAAATACCGGACATATTATGGGTAATAAAAATCATAAACATATAGTTACACTTGGTCAGGTTGTTGATTAAGATCCTTAAGTTGGATAAAAATAGATCTAAGCAGTTAATTCCAAAGCAGTAAATTAGAAAGGCTTTGAAAAAGATAAAGAATAATCAATTCAAAGTGAAGTGGGTTGGAACTGTTGAAGACAGCTGCCAGCCTTGACATTTAGTGACTAAAAGACTTTTTAACTCAGTTTTATGATCAGGCGATATTCAGGTAGACTGAGCGAGAAAAGTTATTTTTTCAGATACAAAGTAAAAGTACAGAAAATTCCATTCGAGCAGGATTCTTATTGAGCAAACTAGCCTTTGGAGCTAGCATTGAAGTTAACTGAAAGAGGGCTAGAAAAAGACAATCTAAGATCTGGATAGTAATGTGAGGTAGGTTTCATGTGTGGGAAAAGTACAAACAAATTCAGTGTTTGTTCTGAATCAAGTTTCTGAAAAAAGTTAAGTAGTGTAGAAACTTGGCATGCACGCAAATGCAATATAATAGAAATGAATAAGGAGGATTTTCCAAATGAGATAATTTTGAGCAGCCACCATTTTGGTAGAAATTCCAGTTAGTTTATTGACTACTAGAAGTGCACTCATAAATAGAGTGATATAAAGGGGTGCTATGTGTTTTTCATAACTGTGTGAGAGAGAAGTGGAGAAAAAAACTGAATGGCATATTCTTTATTTCAATTCTTATTTCATTATGTCTTAACATTTCTGTTGAATTAACTCTCATGGCATTGACATAAAGTGAAATAGAATGAAAGGATGGGTTTCTGTATGGCTCAGAAACTTTCTAATCTAGAAAAGATACTTAGTTTTAAAAAGTTTGCAAGATAAGTTTTTCGCTTCTGTTCTAAAAGTGAGAAAAAGAAGAAATGCAGCCCTTGAATCACTGGTCCATGAAGGAGTGGTTGAAGCAGGTGTAATAACCATTACTAGAAGTTTAGCTGGCGAGAGCAATTAGCTACTAGTGACAGATAACACATATGCAGCATGATAAGCCTGAGCACAGGCAACAGAGAAAAGGAGTTTTCAATCAGACTGCAGTTTTTAGAAAAACTTCAAAACAACATGACTGTGGAAGCTCAAGGCTATAACTCCATGTAGTATCACACAGAAGAGATTGATTCATTTCTTACTCTTATCTGGATAAAGAAAAGTAAGGTATGTGCCGTATGTATACAATATCATGTCAGTGATCTGCTGCATTAAGGACAGCAGGAAAAGAAAATCACTTTTATATTTGTTATATTTAGAAAGAAGACCCCATGCTAGTTGCAGCAAGACAGAAGCAATCCTGCATAAATAGTTCGGTAGACAAGTGGTATCTACTTGTATAGGTGGATCGTGGCAAGAGTATTCAAATGCACTAAATATACTGGACTAACATACCTGTATATAAAATGATCATCCTACTATCAATACAATCAGAGGCCAGAAGGGCACATAATGTAAAAGACCAAGAATGAGGTTCAGGCACTGCATTACTGGACAAAATATGTCATTATTTAGTTTTTACATATGTGTATTTTTTTTATAACAGCACCTAGGTTTCTTAAGCTATATCAGAATTAAATATAATTTTGCAGACTACAGATACAGTGGGAATGCTAGCTTACAACTCAGCCCTGAATTTTACTCTGCTCTCCTTTTTCTGAAACTGCAAAGATGCATTCTACAGAGTCTGCAAGTAAATCAAGCTGTTTGGGCAACATAGTCGTTCACTCTCACAGACACTGGGCCTTTACAGTATCTAGAATGAGAGATAGAAGATGACAATGGACAACAGGTCACTTGTATAATTCCAGTGATGTTTAATGCATTTTTTTAAAAAATCCCCAATATTTTGTTGCTTTCTGCCTGCTTCACATATTAAGTGAGACAGACTCTACAAACATGTGACACCCCGACAATGGAAGGACTGGGGGAGAGAGCTTTTTCAGGACATTTTCTCCCCCAGACCAATAGACAGCAATTCCCTTGGCTTACAGTAGGACCATGGGTTTGGAGCTTGGAAGTTCAACCCTGCTGGGGCCTGTGGTAACTGCCAGGGGGCCCTGTTTGGCAGCACTTCTGCCACACCAGGAAGTGCTGCTGGAAGAAGGTCACTGGACACCAGGAGTCACCACTACTCAATGGCCAAAGTTGGAAGAAAGAAGAAGGAAGCTGCTGAGGAGGACTGGAAGCAAAAGGACTGTGCTTTGGCGCTGTGTTTTGCCGTGGATATTGTACTCTTGTGGGGAGTGAAGAAAGCGCTTCCCACCGTGAAAATAAAGGAGTATTATGCAACATTTGTGTCTCTGCCTGTCTGTGTGAAGGATAGGGTTGCTGGAGCACCTTTATGTATTCCACAATGTATAATTAAATATTAACAACTTCATTTTGGGGTTATCTATTCCACATGTGTATCATTTAATGTAATTAGAAATTCAATAAGATATACTATATTTATACTATATATATTATATTTTCATTTATGAAAACTGAAGAAGTATTTTTGACTTTGCATTTTCTCATCTTGTGAATGTATCCACGCTTTGCGGTTGGCTGGCACCCTGCCCGGGGTTTGTTTCCTGCCTTGCGCTCTGTGTTGGCTGGGATTGGCTCCAGCAGACCCCTGTGACCCTGTAGTTAGGATATAGCGGGGTGGATAATGGATGGATGTGAATGTATCCATTGGTTAGCTATAGTTTAACATAGCTGGTTGAACTTTGGACATCCCTCAGAAGTTCCTAGCTCCTCCTGGTAGATCCTAATTTATAAAATAACATTCTCAAGTGGCCGGGGGGGTGAAGTTTATTCCAGCAATACCAGGCACAAGTAAACAAACAGCCAGATAGGGCAGTAGTGCATCACAGGACACACTTATATACACCCAAAAATTTAAAGTAGCCAATCAACTTAATCTGGAAAATGATAGGTCTGCCATTTTGAAATAAACAAATCCTCAAACAAAAGATTTTTAGTCTCAAAAAAAAGATTAACCTTTTCCTTGTTGAAACAAACCATATCGGGTGCTGGCCACCAAGACAGCATGCAGCAAGTGATCTCACGCAGGGTGGCATGCCCATAATTTACATGCTTGTAAATATTGGCTTTAGCATGGCAAACCACAAAAAATAAGCCATATGATATTGCAAGAAAACTGGACTACCCATAGGAAATCCACATAGATATAAGAAGAACATGCAGACTGAGTGCGAGAGTAAAAACCTGGCTGCTGAGTGTATGCTGGGCAATGGGTTCAGAAAGAGATATGCAGCAGTCCTTAGCTGTTAAGACCTGCCTTTTCTGTTGTTGATATGCATTTGATGCTTATTTTCTTTTCCTTGTTGGATTTAAAGGAGGTGTGGAGGAAGGAGCGGAGATAGGGCTGGGGTCAGGAGTCTTCTTTCAGCTCTTTGTCTTTAAGGCTATGGGCAGAAAAGGAAGAAAGGTAAGCAGCTATGCAACATCCAAAGTCCTCTACACTGTACTCTTCAAATTTTTCCCCATAAAAGCCTGCACATTTCACAAAGCAGTTACTGTATTTACAGTCTCAATTAAACTAGTTTCTATTAATGACAAAATTAAAAATAATTAAGCTTTAGCAAACACATTTACTTTTATCGAGGTGTAGTTTTGTTGCTGTCCCAAGGTTCTACTTTGCAGACGGGAAAAATATCCTGTCATAGACTGTAATTTTAAAAAGGTACAGGGGAAAAAAATAAATGTATAAGACATCATTTATTAATCAACTAAAAGTACACATTCTCTATCAGCACTTTTTGGGTGGATACTTTTAAATATTTTACCATCATGATATACAGTAATCAAGGTGTTTAGCTCCATATTTATTTTCTGGCACCAATTACACATGGCTAATGCAAAGGTTCCTCAGTAAAATAAATGTGACATTTCTTAATATCACTCATTTTATAATGCAGAAAAAATCTTGCTCGATTTAGTGCACAATTATTCAGTAAGTCCTGAACTTTGACAGGTATCTGCACATTATTCATTTCTTACCCTTAGGATGCAACTAATAAATGCCTCCTGGGATCCTAATTCTTTCCTCTCCCAGGTGGTCTGTTCAATTTGAAACTGCCAAAACTGAAAACACGGGTCACAGACATTCCATTTACAAATTAGGAAACATTTTACAAGCAACAAAAGCTGCAAGAATTGGGCATAAGCAGTTAAAAAGATAGATCTTTTGTGTACTTTTGACAGTGCTGCTGGCAATTTAAAATGCAGTGCAGATAAAATTAAAATCCTAAAATATGTGTGAAACTGGCTTTATTTCAGTTCAATTAATTGTTTGAATTATCGAGTTCATTCATAAATAACCAAAGGATAACATTATATAAATTAAAAATTTAATAATGATGCTATATGTCAAAAACAGATAGGGGTTATCACTTATCTTTTCATTAACTTCTTGTCTATACAGAATAAACACTGGGTATGCTAGTGCTGCCTATAGTTTTGAATAATCATAATTTCATTCATACATTTTACAAATTTAAAATATTAGACCAAATGCTTTAAAAAGTTTTTTATTTTACATTTAGTTTTGCCCCCATAACATGAATTTACCATTAGTGATGTAAATAACTAGACTGTGTGGACGAAATCTCAGACCCGACAGCAGGTGCGGTTATAAAGCAGCTTTATTTTTAGAGTCACGGTGAGCAGAGTTTCAGAAAAGCAGACAATCAAATATACATGACAGCATCAGGGCTCTTCTGAACCCCGTCTGTTGGGTCGGGCAAGTTTTTATACCCATAGAATGTGTGATTTAATATCATTATAAAATGTAACAGTCAACACTTTATTATACACAATCCTTGAGCCCCTTCAACACCACTTGTGCAACTTGATTTCTTGGCCCATTTTGTTATGGCGTTCAGATGTAAGCTAAGGGAAAACGTGATAAGGCAGACTCATGTGTGGAATGCTCAGACCTTGAGTCCTTTGCACAAATATTTTTCTGTTTGCTAAAACAAAGCATGCTGTTACTTGGTTTCGTAAAGCTTACTTCTCAGACATGAATTAGTACAAGGGAACTAAGAGAACATTCGTCTTCCACAACTGCATTGTTAGGCATTGTTATTACTGTAAGGCACTTAATTTACTCATGTAATAAAATGTGTACCCACATCACAAATCTTTTAACTAAAGTATGAATTTAGAGAAAAATTAATTCTTAACAGAATGCTCCACACAAAAATGATGTTTTTCAATATGTCATTTATACCATATAGTTTGTAGTGTGATGGCCAAGAAAAAAAATGTATCTCATGTTTTTATGATGAAAATGAATGACAAAGATTCTGAGTGAACAGGGCCCAATAGTGATTTTTGCTGGACAACAGCAAACAAAGTGAACAACATCCAGAAAAAAAAGTTTTCATGTAACTCCGTCATCCATTTGTATGCGCAAAAAGTGCAAAATACAAGCATTTTATGTTAAAATATTATTAATACTTTGGGAAACATGAACACTGAAGATGTTTCCCACATATGTGCTTTTGATTTGAAGAAACACTTTTTGTCAAGATTTCTGTCTTTAATATAAAAGCATAGAATTATCGGAAAGTATCTCTGCTATTTATCTGGTACACTGGAGTTTTCTCAAGTGTTTATATACAGTTTACATGTTTTGCATATACTACTGGGTAACGGCCATTTAACCTTGTTTCGTCATGTTACCCTTTCTGGTTTCTCGATTCCTGTAGATGAACTTGATCGAATGCATCCTACATGTAAAGTGTAGCTTCGAGTTTTTTTTCTCTTTCAAATGCTTCTTTAGGACAGGAATCACCAAGATTCTTCCAGCAGAACTACCACAACACATGGCTAACAGCTCAATAAAACGTCTACATATGACCGGAAACGAGTCCAGTGATTTTTTGTTTTCTACTAGCTATCTTTATATAAATGCTAAATGGAATTAATGCATGCAAATTCTTTCAGACAGTACAGGACTGAGCACCTTATTTCTTGCATGAATTTTGCTAGAAGCAAAATTAAATTTGCTTTGTGAAGGTTTTTGTGAATGAATTTATCACTAATGCCTTGGATAGGCACAGGCTTCCCACCAACCTGCACTGAATGGGCATGTTAGAAAACCGTGTGCTTAAAACCTGGACCAGGAACTGTTTGTATCATCAATAGAATATGTTCACCTTCATCATCCTGATTGAGATACATATGTATTTTATAATGTGTGTAATATTAATGAAACATAAAAATAAACCTCTCAATAAAAAGAAAACATAAATAAATAAGGAAAGAATGTAAACTATAAATTTCTGTTCTGGGGGGGTCGGCATGGTGGCGCAGTGGGTAGCGCTGCTGCCTCGCAGCTAGGAGACCCGGGTTCTCCCTGCGTGGAGTTTGCATGTTCTCCCCGTGTCTGCGTGGGTTTCCTCTGGGTGCTCCGGTTTCCTCCCACAGTCCAAAGACATGCAGGTTAGGTGCATTGGTGATCCTAATGTGTGCTTGGTGTGTGTGTGTGCCCTGCCCGGGGTGTGTTTCCTGCCTTGCGCCCTGTATTGGCTCCAGCAGACCCCCGTGATCCTGTAGTTAGGATATAGTGGGTTGGATAATGGATGGATGTATTTTGTAATGTGTGTAATATTAATGAAACATAAAAATAAACCTCTCAATAAAAAGAAAACAGAAATAAATAATGAAAGAATGTAAACTATAAATTTCTGTTATGGGGGTTGGCACGATGGTGCAGTGGGTAGCGCTGCTGCCTCGCAGCTAGGAGACCTGGGTTCGCTTCCCGGGTTCTCCCTGCATGTTGCATGTTGTCTGCGTGGGTTTCTCCCAGGTGCTCTGGTTTCCTCCCAAAGACATGCAGGTGACTACTATAAAGAATAGTGGTGTGCACCAGACATGTCAATATAAGTGTTTTTGAAGTGTCAGCTCTACTTTCAAGCATGACAGTGTTGTAGTTAAAAGAAAAATGAGCCACATTCAAAGAAACAGTTACCCAAGTTTATGGAATCTGATAACACAAACAAATCAATATAATGTCAGTGAGAAATAAGAAGGTTCACTTGCATTGGCCAAAAAAAACAATGCAGGAATAAAAACAACATTGACTACACCCAGAAGGACCATGATATTTTAAAAACCACATGAAAAGATGCATAATCAAGCAGCGTGTTGTAGTTTTTAAGGCTTTGAGCTCTGAAGTTGTGTGTTCAAACCCTGTGTGGCCATCGGCAAGTCACTTCACCTGTCTATTCTCCAACTGGAAGAAACAAAAGAACTGTAGCCAGTTGTATCTCAAATGCTGTAAGTCATCTTGGCTCAGCCAAATAATTGTTCTGGTTGGGTGTCAGACATTGTTGCTGATCAAACATCCTTCAAATCTGCAGATACTCTTTTTCAGCAGGATAATTATTTGTGTAACAAAGCTAGGAAATTTTTGAAATAATTCTAAGACCATTCAAATAAATACAGTTAAATGCATGGTCCTTCCTGTGATTGGACAATTGTTGAAATCAAGAGTTTGGTACCCTTTCTGTATGGAGTGTGAGACTGTATGTGTATGGTTCTTCTCACAGTTCAAGGTAATGCAGATAAATGACTGGTTACCTTAACTGGCCCATGTAAGTTTAAGTACTGTATATTTTTGTGTTGTCTACAATGATTTGGCATTTCCTTCTGTTGTCTTTGTTGAGGTGGGCTCATGTCACATCTCTCCACAGACCTGCAGTGCAGAAGAGAAGTTTCAAAAAACTTACTGAAGAATTTTAATTTCACATTCATGATTTGGGGTATAATGATTTTTAGCTTGGCAATATTTCTAATTATGAGAAAATGTAAGAGAGCATTTCAAGAATAATAATTGGATTGCTGTTTAATAATAAAATAATCCATTCAGCTCTATTTCTAGTTTAACAAAATTACATTTTTGAATAGTGACAAATATGGAATGGACAATAATGGTGCCATCAATTTATGTAGTTTAGTATTATAGGATTTTTTAAAATATATTTTGTATCCAGAGTACTATTTAAATAGTCTCATTTGACCTTGATTGATAAAGCTGTCTTTTGAAAGTAATTTTCTAGGAAGTAGTCTCCTTTGCTGCACTCAGAAATAAGCCCCTGGGAATTGCCTGCCCTGAGGTCATTTTGAAGTAATATGAAATTCTGCAGTCATTTTTTGCTATTATATTTTAGCAAGATTGTATAATAGCGTGAAGCCTTTATAGTTAGAGTGACATACTTGAAACATCTCATTAGAAGACTGGAATGCAGCTCCTATGATACAATGTTTATTTAGAAAATTATATGGCTTATTTGAAATACAGCTTAGTGAAGATAGATTATAATGCTGTAATGCCAGTTTTCACTGCATATTCAGCAATATAGTTCACTAAATAAGGTAAAATATTAATGGAAGCACTAGGTTCTTTCAACATTTTAAGATTTTTATTGGAAGGAAAAAATGTACCTCCCCAAACTAATATTGGTTGCACTTATTGATGTCATCCTTTTGACAAAGAGCAAATTGTAGTTTTATGCAATAATAAAGTGTACACCTGCAAAAATATATATATACAGTATATATATATATATATATATATATATATATATATATTCTACACATTCCACTGACCAAAGAAGGCAAATGAGAATGACAGAGGATAAACAAGTAGAAGGAGTGTCAGTTGAAGTCCATTAGGAACCATAAGAGAAAAGGGGGTGCTCCTCAGTGTCCATAGTGGGTAGTTAGTATTTGACTTCCACAACTTTGCCCCTCAGTGTCATAAATGCTATCTCTAGTGTACATACCACTAAACATAAGGTGCAAGTGCCCCTTACCTTTAATAAACAGTATTACTAGACATTGACAATTGGTCCCCCTTGGTGTCCACAATGCACAAACCTTCAGTTACATAATTGACACTCCTTCATTGACTTTACCGCGTGCATTGTCCTTAATGTTAATAAGCACTCACCATTCCAAATTTTTTGTTGCGAGCACCCTATGCCACTCCCAGCAAGATGTTGCCCTGGGCAGCTGCCCATGTCGCCTAGACCTAAATCCTCCAGTGAATGGAAGCTTCAACGACATATAGGCACAATAAAATGCAGCCCAACTGAATTTTTCTGTCCAACAGTTATAGTCCTTTAGTATCCCTTCAGAGTTATTAGTCCACTGTGTCACATCCTCTCCAAAACCCACCATGTCTTGTGGTGAAATGGTTTCAGACTGAGGTAACAAAGCAGTTTCACAGCTAGACATTTCATAAAGTTAAAAGTATAAGGACATGACATCTTGAAATGATTGGAAAAAATATTCAATTTAAGCAACATTTTCAGCAGGACCTCGATCGACATGTTACTGTGTTGTGCATCATTCACTAAGCATGACCTAACTCTACCTTTTCTTCCTTTTTCTCTTTTTTTCAGTTTTATAATTACATCCCCTTCTTTCTCCCTTGCCAATTACATTTAGTGTCTAATAGGGTGGGGACTCGAATTCTTTAATTAGATAGGTGCTAAATAGTTCTATTTTGAAAAGATTCCTGATTCTAGCATTTTAAAATGTTATTTATATTTTTATCCCAGTTTACTAATTTTGAATAATCAGTTTATTAATTACTGTTAACAACTGTGTTCTGCTTATATATAGATATTAATAAACATATTTTGCAGTTTGAATTCAGAAATACAACTTTGTTAACCCACTGGTAATGTCAAGCTTCTAATCTATTAACCCAGACAGCAAGGGACCTTGCAGTCATACAATTAATTTTTTACATAGCGTAGTATTTTTTAAAGCTTACTCAGTACACATTGGCTCAAGGCAAAAGTGTATAAGGCCATCGTTCGATCAGTTGGCCTCTGCAGTGAAAAACAAGAACAGTCTCTCCGTACAAAGGAGATGAAGATGCTCCGACGGTCTCTCGGATGATCCTCTTTTGACCAGCTGGCATAGGAGAGAGAAGGTAGCTGAGCGATTATGATAGAGTGATCTTTCTCCAACATTCCTCTATACAGAGTATTACTTGATTTTTTTATTGACTTTTCTGTGTTTTGTGTTTGTGCTGTTTTTCATTTTCACTTTTAATTTTGATGACTGTTTTTCTGTCCTCTTGATTTTTGTCCTGGGAAAAGGAGGACACAGAAAAATGGTCTAATTGTGTGTTCTTGCTATTTAACCCTTTTTTCAGCACCTTTATTTTTGAGCCATGTAAATACCAGATCCACCTTCACTTATTTTTGTTCATTGTTGTATATATGCAAACAGTATCATTGCAGAAGACTGCATCTAATTAAAGAGCTTGACATTGAAATTTTTTTTGTTTTCTTACTGGCACTTTAATAAAGATTTGTTTTCTTTTGAATATTTTTGTTTCTATGCCTCCGAATACACCACTGATCCATTCGGTTATGCTGCAGACACCCAGAACTTGAGTGTGTGCAGAGGTGCCAGTGCATGGGGCATCAAAAGTATACATTATTAACAATGATATTAACAACAAATATAGCTGTAATCCTACTGCATATTATGCAACAGTGGACAGTTGATTCCCTGATCGTTTTCCGTTTCAGCCTTGACCTGATTTTCCCTGGTTACAATAATTTTTGCTTTGCATTACCATATCCTTTACTCACAATAATCCCTCCAGCAGTATATCATAATGTTAGATGTATATCAAGGTGACTGAAGTAAACCAAAAAAAAAATCTAAATCCAAATGCCAAACTCAGAAACAAATCATAAATGGCAAATATACCAAAACTAAACTGAATGGTCCAGAGGCTGCAAAGAAAGCCAAAGACAGGAAAAATTGAACAGGCGAACACAAAAAAAATCTTTTCAATGTTACTGAAAACCTGTAAAAGTAAAACTGCAAAATCTTTTAAAGGTCCCAGTAAACTACAAAGAAGACTAAGTGAAGCACCTGAGTTACTTGATGAATCAAGGTCCTCACTCCACAGCCATCAAAAATAATACTTATATAAATAAGATTGTGTGTTGTTTCAATAACATTAAATAACTAACAAATGCTATTGAAAATCAAATTATAGAAACAAAGATACAAAAGAGCCACTAAACAAATCCCAGGGGTGAGACTCGGGTAAAACCTTGAAATTTGCTACCTGGGTAGAAAGGCATCTGAACAAAGCAAAATAGTCAAATAAAAAAAAGACCAGCAAAAACAAAATGCAAAACCAAATAAAAAATATTTTTCCAGCTTCTGTAGCACCCATATTCATCCAGGAAAGACAGAAAAGTGGACAAATATGTGATTGAAATTTATTCTGGGAATTTAGTAAAGATGTATGGAAGTGATTTCTATCTAGCATTTTAGAATTTTGTCGGAATTAAAATGTATTGTATTATTTATTCTTAACTGTCAATTGCTGTTGTACTATTGTAAACTGCAGATAAATATTAAGGCTAAAAGTTAAAATGCCTCTTTATGCATATACAGTAGAAATCAACACATCTGTGCCATAAAGTAACTTTGAAAAAGGCACAATCTACTTTTAAAACAGCACTAATCTCATTGATGGTGTACATCTTTTGCTGACATTAGGCAATGAACAATATTAACAATATATCTTTATAGCATACAAGGTCTGCCCGCATAATATTGAAAATGGGCAAACTTTAAAAATCAATTAAAAAATTTAAAAAAAAAGTCATTTGTTTTCTTAGAATTTAAATTGATAGCTTTTGTATCCAAGGGCCTCTTCATATACAATATTTTTGGTTTTGCTATGAGCGGCGAGAATGTAGCTGTGATCTCTTTGCCATAAATGTGAAAAGTTGGCAAGATATCTTTGGTATCTCTGGCGAAGTGCAAGGTACGTACGGTCCAATGTCAATCGTTGCCACTGTATGTGATCGTGTTCAGCACTGATGGGAGAGCATCCCCAGTGTGGAGAGAAGGGCACGTGGCCGTGATATCTCTACCAATGAGCAGGTACCGTCTAAAACAGACATAGCTGTGATCTCTCTCTCTCAAAAACGTCAAATATTACTCTTTAACAATCCCTAGATGAAAATGTCTGCTGAGCAAACAGGTGTCACTAGCTAAGCGGAGGCAAGGTCCGCTCCAACACGTGGCGAGAGGTACAGTGACTCGAACAGAGTCTGGTGTGTGAGTGAGGATGGCCACGCCCAGCTCCCTACTCCTGAGGTTCTGCCTCCCACTCCCCTCAGCCTGCAGCCAGTCTCTCAGATTTGCACAAATAAATTAGTGCCGCAACTAAACTATAATACTTAGCGCAATGAGACAAATTGCAAAATCAACTGAAATGTTCGAGCAAATTATAGAAGAAAATCTGATCTAAATCAGTTCTAAAATAGTTCTCTCATGAAAAGCAGACAGACAGACAGACAGACAGACTGACAGATGTTGGATTTTATATATATAGAGATGTAAAATACTGGTGTGGGTGCAAACTGCAGGTACAGTTTCAGCATATTCCTTTCCATGCTAAAGATGACATTTCTCTTTTTTGATATATAGTGCTCAGTTCTCTTATTGTTGTTTTCTGAGGTCTATCACCTTGCTGCCAAAAGCAAGAATAAAGACTAGAAGACTAACCTGATATATTTATTAACATACAAAACAGTATGTTTCAGGCATCAGAACACACAGCCACTCATCACTCAGTCTTACTTTCTGGTTAATACTGTACTGTATGAACATACTGTTCCTGTGAGTCCAGTCCTTGTTATTTTAATGGGCCACTAACAGGAAATGATGCTTAATCCTAATACAGGGCAGTCTTACACCAAGAATAGCTTTTCTAAATTCTGTGGTCAGCCCTCCAATGCCTCCTTTGATGTCTCAGTGTGCACCCCAATTCTTAGTTAGATAGCCAGGTATACTGAAAGGTGAGAACCCCTTATTTAAACAAACACGGTTGGCTTGTGCCTGGGAGTTTTCTTTTATTTGCACCTATAACTTATTGAGACTCTGTAGTTTAAATTCTAATTTCTTATTTTAAAGGCACACTTCCTTAAGGTCTCTCAAAAGTGTACATTCCAATTTTAAGGTACTGTGTTGCTCTGATGTCCTTTCTTGTCCTAGTGACACCTTTTTAGCCAGTCAACCTTGTCTCAAATTTACATTTAGTTTGTAAACTATAAGAGCAGAATGAGAAATATACTGAGCAATATGCATTTCAAATATAATAAACCCAGTTTTAAGGGAAGGAGAACATTGTTCCAGGATGTGTAGTACTATTCTAAAAGAACTCTGTCTTAAAATCTTGGTTCCCACTTGGTGACATAATGCTTGTTTGGATCAACATGATGGCTGATATAACTAACATGACATGCTAAAATGTGGTTCCAGATGTTCTTTAGACATTAGCTGACATAATATATTTACATAATGCATTTTCTATTGTATGCATACTAATTAGTCAGAAATGTCAAACCAGGTAATTATGCATTTTTTATAAAAGTTTAACTGTAAATGTACGCTTTTTTTCATTCACGTGAAACAGTTCATGTTAATTATGCCTATGTGAGCAAATTAGCAGAGCATGTTTCCCTGTAAAACTTTTTGCTGTCACTAATTAGATCTGGTTATATTACAATATTTTTACTGAACATAATGGGAAAGTTAAAGGCCAAAGCATTGTAATTGCACTAGATTTAAAAAGTAGCTTGTGTCACCGATTTAGAGGCTTAAAAGAATTATTTTCTCATTGTAATTGTGGAGAATGTTTACCAAAACATTAACAGATGTATATAATTGAGGTATTGTAGGAGCAATTTTAAGTTTAAATGAATATTAAACTCAGTGTATGCATATTGAGCACAACATCGTACAGTGCTTTAGTTAGTTTACGTTTGTGGTAAAGCTATTTTTTAAGAATAATAATTCTTTACATTTAAATAGCGCTTTTCTCATTACTCAAAGCTTTTTAGTGAGTTAGAAGCCACTTCAGCCACAATAAATATGCACCAGCACACTAACTGCCTATTAGCTATTAGGTAGTGGATAGATAGCCAAATAGAGTTAGGGGATGATCAGGGGGTTAGAATGACCAGGCCATGGACATCGGGATATACCCTGCTGTTTATGAAGGATGTCCAGGGATCCTTTTTGATCTCAGAATCAGAACCTTGATTTTACATCTTATCCGAAGATGGCACTATGTTTACAGCACAGTGTCCTCATTATTACACTGCACTGGGGCATTTGGATCCACATTCAGACCACAGGGTAAGCACCCCTTGCTGGATGAATTAGTATGAATAGCAACTACTCCATAGAAAATGATATTCAACTAATGTTTGTTTGTGAATTGTCCAGTCATTAAGTCTGCATGACCACTGAACTGATGAGTATTTTATAAAAGTTTTAAGACTATACGGGGAACATGTCTTTGGGAGGGAAGGCCAGATGGAGATGCCTTGTCTGAGCTGATACTGGATTGCCACTGCCAGGCCTAAGATATGATCTGTTGCACTTCTTCTGCATCTGCTTTCCATTTTTTTTAACACAGAACATGACCCCAGAGAGAAGTGGACACAAGTTATCAATAAGGATGAATGGATAGGGGAATTCTGAGCTGATGTCAAAATCCAATCATTTCTATGGGACTAGATCTGTGTGGATGAGAATTATAGAAAAACATTTAGTTTTATAGTCCTTCTATAATCATTAAAATAAATGGTATCTGCTGAACCACATTTGACTGGCAACCTGGTCCTTAAACAGGGAATGCTTCTGCAGGATCTATTGTTAAATACTGCAGAACATGTGTATATGTTTTTGATGGAATAAAAAAATCCAAAAGTAAGGTAATTAAAAAAACAAGGGTAAAACAATACAGTGTTCAAGAAATAAATAACACCACTTAACTTAGTTGTAGATTAATGGGTTTCCCACTGCCACTATGTATGATTAATTAGTTGCCACTTAGTGGGAAACTGGGTGTCCATGGTCCGGTGACTTTTTCTCCCCCTCTCTGTCATTTTTCTTTATTCCAATGGCTCTGTGTGTTTTAGTTGGGCACCATATAAAGGGAGGAACTTTTATTATTTTTGAATTATGCTCTGTTTGATTTGTTTATTATTTTATTTGCTTTTCAAATCAAAAATTGATCATAACTTCACTTAATAATAATAGTAACTTTTAAGACTATTTACTATCATTAAAATACATGGCATCTGCTAAACCAGTCTTGCCTGGCTACATGATCCTTATACTGGGCATGCTTTTGCATGCTGTAACATTCTTTTTAATTTTGAAGGAAAAAAAATCTAAAAAGAGATGAAAAAAGGAAAATTAAAAAGAGGATAAAATGATACAATGACAAAGAAATAAATAACATTTTTTTTTCTGGAAGTGCATCATTCTGTTGCTTTAGTAGAGTTTGGGTGTTTTTTCTTTACAAACAAGAGGAGCTCTGATTTGTTAGAGGAAATTCTATTGCAAAATTAAAACAGCAGGTACACTTCAAGGATGTGATGATTTTTGGGATGTTATGAAGGGCAATGGAACTGGTTGAGAGGGTTTATAGAGTAGTTTTGTGCACTAAAATGTGTACAGCTTGTCTCAATCTTTTCATAGTTTCTTGTGCTCTTACAATTCTCAGTGGTTTAACACTAAACCTTTCCACAGGCTGCTCAGGAATCTATTCCTGTTTTGAATGGTAACCGTTTTAAGTTCAAGCCCCAGGTGGTTCCTTGTGTGGAGTTTTTATGTTCTTCCTATGTTAATGTAGGTTTCATATGGCTGCTCCCATTTCCTCCCACGGTACAAAGACATGCAGGTTAGTTGGATTTACAATGCTAATTCGGCCCAATGTGTGTTTTGTGTGTGTGTGTGTGTTCACCTGTGATGGACTGGTGTCCTGTCCAGTGTTTGTATGTGTTTTGCACCCTCTGCTTGATGGGATAGGCTCCATCTGCTAAGCATCTATGCTCAGGAAGTAGCAGGGTTTGGAAAAATTATTGTTTTAACAATATGTTTGTTTTGTAGTTTTCTTTTTTAGTAATATGAGATATATGCTTAATAGGAAACTAAAGCATTTACTTTTTTAATTATAAGGCCAATGTTACTTGTCTTTTTATGACTCAGCTGTCATTCTGGTAATAATCCTCTTCTTTGGTCCCAGGATGATACCAATTTTCTAATGTGGGTCCTCGGATGAAAAAGTTTAAGAACCTCTAGTAAAACCCGTTTAATTCATGATACTTTCTAGCTGGAGCTAAATCATCATCGACAAATGACAAATCTGTAATAACACATTTACAGTATATTAAATGTCTTATTTTGTTCAATCAGTTACTAGAATTGTTTAAATAGAATATATAAACACAATAGTACACTAATACATTTATAATTCTTAAATAAAATGGCATGACCTGTACTATTTTTGTATTCAACACAATATGCATACAATAGTCATACTTAAAGCCATGTTATGCTGTTGCATCAGGGAATACATTTAACAAGTACATTTACTTCAGTACTTTGAATATATTTACAAGGAAATACTTACTTTTACTTAAGTATAAAGGTCAGCGGGGTATATCCACTTTACTATAGTTCATTTTTGCGTATTTATTTGTACTTTAATTCATTAAATTGTTTGAGTACTTCCTTCACTACTGATGAATCTCAATAGGACAGCAACTATATGTGCTCCACTGTTTGTGATGGACATTTTTTTGTTGCTTAAGAGCAGAACATCAGTTCTGAAAAATCCTGAGTTCCTGAAATAGCATGTTGTCGCCCTTCTTCAAAGTTTTGATATTCAGTCAGCATTGGCGAAAGCATGACAGCAACAACCTCACAGCTGCCATTAGAGAAGTAAACAGTTACGGATGACAGGAAGTAATTACAATATCTCTCCATCTAAATACGAGCTATGACACATAGCTGTCTCTATGATGATATAATATCAATCACAAGCACTGCTCTTAGGTTCTGTGCTTTTACACTCACATATGTTTTACATTCTGGTATCATTGAAAAATATGGCAATATTGTATTGAGGCAGAATTGCCAATTTCTCCTGCTGTGTCAATCAAATGTTGCATAAATTCAAGAAAACAGTTGCCAGACATTGTGTCATATGATTGAATATTATTGCAAATAAAATCCAAATACTGTATTTTGGTTATTTGATTCTTAAGGTCAATGGGTGTTTTTGTGTATGTGCATGTCAGTTTAGTTTGCTTTTTGATAATGGTGCATGAATTACACCCCTAATGTATAAATATCTAACCAAGAAAGTAAACAGCAGATTGTCTTCTTTCTCATCATTAATGTCCAATTTTTATCTGAATACAGTATTTTAATAGCTTTAAAATTCACCATTCTCAATAGCCTGTTCAATAAGACTAAAATTCTTTTGGCTGCCTTAAGCCAATGTCCAATAGTTGGAAAAATGTCAGTTTACATGGTTGAAAACTGCTGGCCTGGTCACATTTACCAACAGCATCACTGAGTATATATTTCACATAAGATCAATTATATCAAAATTTCTGAAAACTTGGATTCTGTATTCATTCAAATTTCTGTTAGAGTAAAAAGTTTAAATTCACATAGCTTGACAGAGAATAGCTTAACAATTAGTAAAATAATACACTTCTTTAATCTTCTAATCTCTTATGTCCTTTTACTTTATTGTTTACTTTATTATACTTTTTTGTCCTTTTTGGTATTTTGTCTATTCTGTAAACATAATCACTTTAGTAGATAACAGCTTGGGTTACAGAGTTACACAGGAGACTGGTAAAAAGGACCAGTTTCCAAGGCAGAAAATCTTTGTTGAACTGACACAAGATTATCTTCAGCAAGCAAGCACAAAGGTTGCAACTGGCAAACATTGTGGTCCAGAACCCCTCTCCTGCTTAAAGGAACGCAAAGTCTTCCTCATCAAGTGGGTTCAGCGTCTTGGAAGCAGCAACTGGGGCAGACACAGTCTGAGGGAGAGAGGACAAGGAACATGTGCCTTTAGGCTGGTCGAGGCTGGGTCTTTTAAATGTTCTAAACCTTGTGTGGGGAGCACATTACGTGGTAAGCCTGCTAGCCTGCAGCTGATCCCACAAAGGACAGGTAAGAGTGTGTGTGTTTTTCATTGTAGTTCTGTTTACGAGGGAGTTTCTGAAGGGCAGCTGTGTTTCACCAAGGTAAATTTATGACCACACATGTAATAACGGAAGGCTTCAACAGCCCATTTAATCACCAAACACTTAATAGTCAAGTAATTAAATGCATGATGGGATGTTCCTCACCATCAAAAACCTGAGATAGGACAGCACCCAAATCAATGCACTAGCATCCGTTTGGAAAATGAATTCCTTAGAAAAGTCAGGATTCCTTTAAAACTGGTACAATGACAAAGGGGTCTTCAAATAAGGACCATTCACAATCATCGGACCAGAAAATGCAATGCTTCTTTAGGCCCTTCGTAAGAGCAGCTCTATATGCAAAGTTTGAGATGAATCTCCCCTGATAACCAATGACTCCCAGGAAGGTGCAAACCTGCTTTTGAGTTTACAGAAGGGAATATGCAAGCACCTCAACTACCTTCTTGAACAGAGGTCTAATCAAACCTTTCCTCATTGAATATCCCAAATAGTGTGGTTCGGACATAACCAAATTACATTTCTTAGGGTTACTTGTCAACCTGGCCTGCCTCAAGCTGTCAAGCACAGCCTATAGGCATTGCAGATGTGTCTGCCAATCATTACTGAAAATAACATTGTCAAGATATACCCCAGAATATTTGGAATGGGGGTGCAAAATCTGATTCATCATACACTGGAAAGTTAAAGGTGTCCCAGTCCAAACAGAAGCCCATTAAATTTAAATAATCATTCAGGGGTGGCGAATGCTGTTTTTTCACAAATGAAAGCCTCTAGAGGTCCCTGCCAGTATTTCAAGTGTAGAGATATATAAGGCTTGACCTAGTTTTTCCAGTAATTCATCAATATGTGTCACTGGATAGGCATCAAATTTGGACTCCTGATTTAAGTGTCTAAAATCAATACACAACCAAATGGAGCCATCTGGTTTCGGGACTAATACGATTGGACTCTGCCATTCACTTCACTTTCTCAAATGATGTCTAATTCAAGCATCTGCTTCACTTTATCGAGCACCACATTCTTCCTTGCCTCTGGTATACAATATGGGCACATTTACACTTTAACACCAGGCTCCTTTGCAATTTTATGCTCAACAAGTTTAGAAAGACCAGGCAATGGGGAAAAGACATCAGTGTTTCTTTCGATCAAAGACAGCAACTCCATTTTCTGTGTGTCTGTAACACTTGGTCTTGACTAGCACAAGTATATGCGGACACCCATTCTTACTCTTAGGGAGTGGGCAGACAATATCCAACCCAACTCGCTGGAAGAGGATGTCTAAAATAGGCATTGGTGAAAGGCGAGCCCTAGGAGGTCTGTGAGAGGATGACCTGACAGTCAGGAAAAAACTTACAGAGCTGCTTGACATCCATCCACTGGCTTGCCCATATTCAACCATTAGCACTGTTTTGAGACTCTGTCTCTAGTTTCTCAGCACCAAGAACGTGCATGAGAGCAATTTTCAATACAAGCTCTCTCTGATCAATCAGTACAACCAGCTGTTCGATTAGACCACCACCTATTATCACCCGATATAGGAAGCCGTTTTAACCAAAAAGTGCAACGTTTTGAAGATGACGGCCTCATGTTCTTTATAGTAGGAATCATTTGTGGCATAAGCTTGTTTAAATTCAAACTCCAATGAGCTTCTGGCTGTTCACCAGCCGATGCTTCCAGAGGGGACAAAGCAAGTGCTCCATCTAAAGACATTAAAGGAGCAAGCATTTGCTGTGAAGGACCAGTCAGCTGTTCCAGGAAATCCAGCAAGATAATCCTAACCATTCTCACTAGACAAATCAGGTTCAATTTCCAAGCTGGTTTCCTGACCTACTTGGCCAGCTACAAGCCTTTCACTTCCTACTAAAGGGGCAAATGCTTTGTAGTCAGCTAACAGCCGCGGGAAAAGGGCATTCCTCTTCCCAACCAAGAAAGGCCAGGAACAGGAGTCCGATATAGCAGTTCACACTATAAAGTTTTATTTTAGAGGAAGAAGCACAGTCTCGTATTCCTTAACATTGGCATGAACAAAGTGAATGCTCACTCACTCTGTGCCAGAACTGGGAATCTCCTGGAGCCAGTCATGTTGGATCACTCAGCAGTCACTACCAGAGTCTAGTAGGGCAGAGATCTTGCACTAGGCCAAGGTGATGGAGACCCTAAAATTATCTTTCTTCAAGGCTTTAGAGAGGACCTTAGAGCAAATACTGTTTAAGAGGGAGTTTCTGAAGGGCAGCTGTGTTTATTTGCCATAGGTTTACTGTTTAACAGAGAGACAGCTTGCAGTTAAGAGCATATAAGCTTGTAGCTGCTGGCACTATGCATTAGGAAAATGGAGCAGGGGAGCTACTGAACTACCTATGAGTCATGATCGCTGCAATTATGGGCAGCTAATTGGTGGTGACGCTGGTCACAATATAAAATAAATGCAATATTCAGTTCTTCAGTATGCTGCATGGCAATGTCGAAGTATTCCTTAAGTCGCAAAGATTGTCCAAGCTTCTGTGAAAAGTTCTGCTGCCCTGGTAGTGGCTTTTTTCTCTTCAAATTTGGTGCCAATGACAAACTTCAAAAAAATTATCTCTACAGTATATCTTTAACTCAGTGGTGACTTTATTTTAGGTTCATCTATCATAAACAAAGACTTTACTTAAGTAAAATGTAATTACATAAAGCCTGGAGTAGTGATATAGTGATGTCTACAGGCCCTAGACATCATATTACAACTGTAGAACCCTATGCCTGTCTTTCCAACTATAACAACAGAATGACCCCAGATTATTACACCTCAGTGTTCTGTTGATTAGGGAAAATAATCAGAGTCTTTGTCCACTACAGGTACAAGGACAATCCTAACCACAATAGACATTACCATAGGTAGTGATTGGCATTTAAAGACTGAAAATGGTAGAACATCCAGCTCCTATATAAACATTAGAGATTCCCCAGACCAATATGAAGAGTATTTTTATGACAAGTCATCACTAACTTTTGATAGCCTGTAATTACACCCAGTCCCAGTAGAAGGCTGTTATTAATAATAGTTCTTAGACCAATTCTCTGCTCACTGTTGTGGATGTACTAATATGGATCGAAAGGGTAATTACTTCTGTCCCTAGACATTTCATCCACAAGCATCCAATCTCCAAAAGTGACTGTACAGGAAAGAAGCCCCAGACTGCATGACACGAAATGACAGAGAAAATTTGCCATTATAGTTTAACTAGGAGGAAAGCTGAGGACATCTGTGGAATGGAGGCTTCACCCTGACTTATTTCTAGCACCTAAATTCCTTTTTTATTACCCAGAATTAAGTTCTTGGGAAAGTACAATGCAGCCTGCCATTACAAGAATTCTGCAATAATTTGAATGTCATATTAGCTTCACTCCAAATCACCCATATCAACACCAGATTGCTCAATGATGGCTCCAGGCACTGGCTAGTCATTTGTCCTGAGCTCAAGGTGTCAGCAACTTATTCATCAATGCCATTGGCTGCTCTGGGCTGCTTAGAAATCAGAACAGTAGCTTGACATGAGCACCAGAGCGTAGTGTGCTAATGTTTTACATTTCTAATAAGGCCCCCTTGTTGGAACTGCTGGGAAAGATTTACTGCCTGGTAATATGGTGATGGCGTATATGACTCATCTGTAGTTTATTCTGTGTATCTTTTTTAAGATCCTGCTAAAATCATTCAAAGTTTGTCTTTGAGTATATATCCGGCATCTACTATATTAAATGAAAGAAATGAATTAGACTTCTTTTTACAGTATTATGGATATTGCCATTTTCTGAATTATCTATCAAGCAATAAAGTTTCACTAACATGATCCTTTTCATAGTTCTTCTTCCTCCCAACAGCTGACATAATTCTAAGAATAACTTGGCCACCCATGTTTGCGAGTGAGACCTTGGTTTAATCTGTAATTAAACTGAACATATAGATCTCTTTGGTGTTGTCAAATAAAGATTATCTAGAAATAGGAAATGCTATCACCTACAAACAGCTTCATTTTTATCCCTTGTAAGTTTTTTTTTTCATTTCCCTTCATTCACCTAATTTAAAATGTGATTAATTAAGGGCGATGGTCTATGTGGAAACGTGAAATTTGATGAAAGGAGTTTCATTGCTTACAGCAGATACAGTGAAGAGCAGCCATTTAATCGAATACTCTCATGTGGGTTTATTACAGTTTAGAAGTGACCAGTGAATAAAACAGCTTTTTGTTCTTTCAACATGTAATTTTGAAATGTGACAGATATTGTTCATGAATTACATTTTTTCACAATGGAGCTTAAAATGCTAAATACATTGTATAATATCTGTGTGGTTCAAAATTCATAAAGCCTAGTAGACTTAGAGAGATGAAAGACTTTTGCTCATAGGCTAAATGAACCTAATTAGTCTTAGTACATTTCTGATTCAGGCATTTCCCTGCTTTGTTCTGTGATTATTGCTCTTTAAATACAGTACATTTTAAAGCATGAACTGGTTTTATTTTGTGTGTTAATTCGTCCATCCATCCATTTTCAATCCAGCTTATTTTTAGCTCAGGGTGGTGAGAGGGTGGGTGTTAGTAGAGCCTATCCTGTGCTCTCACACACTGTGCCAAGAGAGAGTCATCAGCCAAACTGGCATCTGTGTCTTTGGGTTGGGTGAGGAAAAACAGAGTTTCCCATTAAAAAAAATAAAACCTACAGAGAGAGAGAATAAGCAATAACTCCATACAAGCAGCAACCTACCTGAGATTCTTAACAAGTGCATGGAGCTGTGAGAAAGAAGCACTAACAACTGCACCACAATGCCTTTTGTTTTGTGTCAGTATGGACTTCTATTGTTAATTGTCTGCAGGGACAAAGGAAAGTTCAAAAAGATAAGAAATGGAAATATTTATAATAGTGCATGAGTTGTAAACTTCAGTGAACAGTAACAAGCTGTCATCTACTCAGATTATTCATGATTCTAGTATGGCAGTAATCATTTGGAATGAATTTCTTGATATAGCACACATCATTATACCTTAAAAAAATGCATTTTCTGTAAGGTTGCATTTTGAAGATATGGAACCATATCTATTACCTCAGTCAAGACAGCAGTGAAAATATATTGTTATTATTATTTATTTTTTTACTTTTGCATCATTTTCAAAGGTTTATTCAGGATAAGTGAAAAGCAAATGAAAGACAATAGCACTTCAGTAGTCTGAAATATTTTATCATGCTACAGATTATCTCACTCTCTCTCTTTCTTTCAGGAGCTCCACAAATGTTTTTCTACCAAAACCTCTGTACTGCTTGTGTGAGCCATTACAATCGGTTCAGCCCCCTATTCAGTTGTTATTGGACTTCTTTCAGTTAAAGTTACGTCTAAACATCATTTGATTTGAGTCAAGGATTGTCTGAATGGCTTGACACCACAATGTGTTGTGTTGTGAACCTCAAACATGTATAGTAAGATGACCCAATAACAACAGTTTCTCATGATGTATGGTCACGAGGGTGAGTTAGATTATATTATAAAGAAAAGAAAAAATAATAGTGCTTGTCATACTCAAGCTATGTTGTTTTATTGCAATGCAGTGTTACCTGAAAACCCAAGACAGTCACTTATAAAAAGCAGGACTTCGCATATGAATATAGAACTTATTTTTGGTTTGTAATTAATACTAACACTTCATGTTTGCAAGCAAGAATGTGTTTTAGAGGATCAATTAAAATCTGTAAATAAAACACTCACACATAGGTGAGTGATTCACTGCCTTATATGTTCTTGTATGTAGCCCTTGTTTAAATTAAAGCTTGAAAAAGTGGTAATTTTAAGTTAACCAATCCCTTGAACTCTGAGGTGGGTAAATGAGATAAAAAAATGGATTGATTCTGTCTTAAGATTTCAAGAGAAAGAAAAAAATCACTTTCAGTAAGTTATCTTTACTTTTGGGATAATTTCTCCAAAAGTAATAGAACTTATGAACCTCAAAATATCAGTGAATGAGCCGCGCTTTGTCTTGACAATGTAACATAAGACTGTACAACTGACTTAAAAAACTGTCACAAGTCATGCTTAAAATGTATCTAACAATATTCAAGAATATACATATCCTACTGATTTTTCTTTTGAGACAAACATCAACTAGTAGACAAGATAAAAAGTCTTTTAATTTGTTTTCTTAGGTATTCTTCAGAAATTGTTATTGATATTTAAACCTTCCATATATTTTATGGGCTTTCATATTTTAAACATAATGAAAGCCCAGAAAATAATATCTCATTATTCCCTCATTACCCTGATTAGAACCTTCTGTCTTTTCATCCATAGATTTTATTAACCTGCCTGGCAGATTACAGAGTAATGGTGGGCCAGAGCTAACCCCATGGGACATTTTCCACAAGGCCAGAACCAACCCAGGAGAAAACTTTGGTGCATCTAAGGACATCTCATGAACATCCACACTCATATCAGAGCAATTTAGGGAAATCAGTCAGAGTTTGGTACACGTCTTTGAAATATGGGAAGCCAGAGTATTAAAGTCTACACAGTCAGTTGGTGAGCTGAGAACTGAACCTCAGTCCGTAGAGCTGTGAGGCATCAATCATAATTTCATTCCCAGTGGACTGGTTTTATTGAAATGTGGCACACTTCTTTTTGAAGGAAATTTGTGAAGAAAGTTTCATTTTTGTTGACAAATCATCAAAGCATGTTGTGCAATGTTTTGAAATATACAGTAAAAGGTTCTAATTGAAAAGCATTGGTGAATTTTCAAACTCAAATTGTTGAAGCAGAGAAATATTCTGCGCGACTTTATTTACAAATTAGTTTTTAAATTGGTTGAGGTTACTCAAACTTGTATATTTTAGATTTTTTTTTGTTTTTTACTCATTCAACAACTGCAAAACAGTTAAAGGCTTGCAGAGCTGTGGGCAATGCTACAGTTTCTACTTGATATGTTCTGTACAGAAGTAGATTTTGCAGCAGCACAGCAGGTTGTATGAATCACAGCAGCTCACTTCTACTGTACCTTAATATTGTAGCAGTTAATACATGATGTTTATTGCCATAAAATTAAAAAATGCAACTAACTTATGTAGAAATGAATAAAATAGTGCCTTGGTGACACTGTGGATACAATAAATAACAATAAGTAACTTGTACTCAGGATTTCTGTTATACTAAAAACAACCTCACACCTGCATTATCTTCACATTACAAATATTCAACATTTGTCTGACACTAGAATTTATTGGCAAACAGGCAAAATGACCTGTCCAGCAAACACTGAATGCAGCCAACAACGTTAGCTTGAGAGTTAATTTTAAATCTCTATTGGGTACTTGGGACATTTCAAATACAATTATCAATAACAACAACAACAACAACATTTATTTATATAGCACATTTTCATACAAACAGTAGCTCAAAGTGCTTTACATATTAAAGAATAGAAAAATGAAAGACACAATTATAAAACAAAATAAATCAACATTAACATCGAATAAGAGTAAGGTTCAATGGCCAGGGGGGACAGAAAAAACAAAAAAAACTCCAGACGGCTGGAGAAAAAAATAAAATAATAAATAATAAAATAATAATAGACCCTCCACAGCCTAGAACTTACAACTTGATATAAACCACTGCAAATTTTTCATCACTTGAGTTGGAATGTGCTATCTATGATAATATGCAAATTTGATGAGACATATCATTCTGAAACATTGGCATATATTAAGATTACACCCTAGATTGTCTGATCCACCTCCTTTTGCCTTTTCTCGTGGTCAGAATCTTCAGAATGATTTATGATTATTTACATGTGGTAAGTTCTGTTCCCTCAATCATGACTTCTAAGCATATTACCCCTGGACACTTTTCCTGTTTAAATTGTAGTTGTTGTGAAAATATTTTAAAAGGCAATCTAATCACTACTCCACAGGGTGATATTGATTTTAAATATAGATTTAATTGCAGTTCAAAATGTGTAATTTATCCTTGGTTATGTCCCTGTCTTTTGCTATACATTGGTAAAACCCCATGTTTATCCATTATCGAATTGCTGAAAACAAAAGCGACATTAGGACTAAATCTATGAAATATCCTGTATCTCGGCACTTTATTAGTATAAACCATAAACTTTTGGACCTTAGGTGTACCGTTCTTGAAACAGTAAAACCACACCCCAGTTGATGTAACCTTTGAAACTTTTTGTTACATAGCAAAGCACACTCAGTTTTTTCAGTTTAAGACTTTACACCCCATTGCTTTGAATGTTTCTCTTCATTGGACATGTTTTCTCTGAAGTGAGTTTCTACGTTCTCTTGCTTTCATTTCCACCCAGATAGTCACAGATTTCTGTGGTGTGTATGGATTGTGTGAGGTAAACAGGTTTTTAATTTTTCACTCTGCATCCAATGATGGCTTTCTAGTCCCCTATTATTGAGATTGTATTCTGTTTTGTTTTTGTTTCAGCTATTTACAAGTTCCTCCTACTGGTAAGCTTTACCTTTTATTAAGTAGTTCTTTCTTTAAGTTCTTAATACATTTTGCTACTTTTTATTTATGCCTACTGTTTCTATTGCTCATAAACTTTTCATTTTTGATCTTTGATTCATTGCTATTATTAGCACCTGACCTTATAAATGAGGTACTTCAGTGAACTCAGGTCTTTGATATTTGATGTAGATATTTAATTTTCTTTACTTGTTTAGTGTTTTAATATATTTTTTTGTTCAATATTGGTTTGTTGCACCCTGAAGAAGAAGTTCTTCCTCAAAACGCATCAGCCAGACCTACACATCGCAACAAATGAATTGGTCAGGATTCCTGTGACACTTTGTTTAGTTTCTCATGCTATGCTTGTTTAGTTCTCATAATCTTTTAATTGTTTAACAGTACTATATATATATATATATATATATATAGTGGGGCAAAAAAGTATTTAGTCAGCCACCAATTGTGCAAGTTCTCCCACTTAAAAAAGACGAGAGAGGCCTGTAATTTTCATCATAGGTATACCTCAACTATGAGAGACAAAATGAGAAAAAAAATCAAGAAAATCACATTGTCTGATTTTTGAAGAATTTATTTGCAAATTATGGTGGAAAAAAAGTATTTGGTCACCTACAGACAAGCAACCTTCCATCAACAAGGGCATTGAAGATGAAACGTGGCTGGGTCTTTCAACATGACAATGATCCCAAACACACTGCCCGGGTAACAAAGGAGTGGCATCATAAGAAGCATTTCAAGGTCCTGGAGTGGCCTAGCCAGTCTCCAGATCTCAACCCCATAGAAAATATTTGGAGGGAGTTGAAAGTCCGTGTTGCACAGCGACAGCCCCAAAACATCACTGCTCTAGAGGAGATCTGCATGGAGGAATTCGCCAAAATACCAGCAACAGTGTGTGAAAACCTTGTGAAGACTTACAGAAAACGTTTGACCTCTGTCATTACCAACAAAGAGTATATAACAAAGTATTGAGATGAACTTTTGTTTTTGACCAAATACTTTTTTTCCACCATAATTTGCAAATAAATTCTTCAAAAATCAGACAATGTGATTTTCTGGATTTTTTTTCTCATTTTGTCTCTCATAGATGAGGTATACTTATAATGAAAATTACAGGCATCTCTCATCTGTTTAAGTGGGAGAACTTGCACAATTGGTGGCTGACTAAATACTTTTTTGTCCCACTGTATATATATATATATATATATATATATAGCAAGGTTACTAAACTCGTTTGGGACTTCCCCCAATGGGACGGCACACTGAAGATTGTCCTGAAGTACAATTGCCGCGTCTGTGGAAGACAGTTTATCTGTTGCCGGAGCAACTGCGGGCTCCCAATGAGGAAGTGGCTCGCAGCTAAAGAAAGCAGATCCGAGTCAATCGCAGTTGTGCTATAAGCGCTTGCTGTGAATGGGTGATGCAAGGAACATTATAGGGAACAAGATTACTTAGTCAATAACCTGGCCACTACCTTGCCTGATTGCTGTGTCTGTGTATAGGAGAGTGGTTAATCCCGCTACAATAAATAACTGTGCTGTTCCTGTTTCAAGCTAAATAAAGTTGGTTTTGCTAAAGTACTGAGACTCATCCTCATGTTTTGGGGTGCAAGACAGGAACTCAAATTTGTTTGTTTGTATTCATTTATTGATTTCGAATTTTTATTGTGCAGTATATAGAATTTTGGTTAGGTTTTCCTTACTCTGTTTTGTGATATTATTTTTAGTAAGCAGATTAGTTTGTATCTTTTGCAATATTGATGGTAGTTTTGTTCTCTGATTAAACTACAGTATATATCTTCTAATGCAATGGGACACGTCATCAGTGATGTAACACTGGACCATCAGGTGTTTCATGTCTTTTAATATCAGACATCCTGGCCCAAGAGTCAATGTAAAGGCCGATCTGGACCTAAGCAGTATCCCAGTAGGAGTTGCACTCCAGAAGTTCATCCCTTCTGATCCAAACCCAGCAAACTCTAGATGCTGATAAGGTACTTGGCTGCAAAAATCTCAGCTGGTTTACACCTAACCTTCCATCCCTAGCTGTGACACTGCTACATAGGGCCTGTGTTTGGCCCTTTTCCTCTCATTAGCCTTCTGTATTCTGTTTTCCTAGAAAATAAAAAGTTACAACATGACCAAGTTCCTAGTTAAAATCTATTTCAGCCCCCACCAGCCTATTTGGACTCCATTTTCAACTACATGATATTTTAAAGTGCTATTAGAAAACATATTTTATGTAGCTTACTAACACATGTAATTACATTCTATTATTATTATTTTTTTAATATGATTCACTGTTACAAAACTATATAATGAACAAAATGTGATCACTAACTCTTTAATGAAGTCACTAGAAAATCTAATTAACTCTTCGAATGCACCTTAAAGTTTAGCCATGTGTATATGTTCTTACTGGTTTTAAATTGTCAATCAAATACGTTTCTTCCTGGCATATACAAACCGCAAGAAATAATCTAGAAATGTAGAAAATGACAATAAATGCAACAGCAGTAATCAAAATAAGAAGTGCTACTACCAAGTTCAAAGTTTTAAAGTTTTTTTTTTTTATTTTTAATTATTTTTACCTTTTTTGATTTAAAAATGATTGCAAGGGGAAAAAGTCTAATATGATTGTCCTCATTTTAGCCTTTATAGCAACAATGATGAAATTTCAATAACAGTGTGTAGGCTTGAATAACAACTGGAAATCAATAAAGAAAGTAAAGTAAATTAATAACTTTACAGTAAGTTGAAACCTTATATTATAAATAAATTATACGTTGTCAAACATTAGCACGGTACACCAATTGGAAAACAGCAAAAAATATGATAGACTTTTAGGAAAGGTAACAAATACTGTATACTTTAAAGACAAATGGCTATTGCAAAAGGATTTATTCAAGTAAAAGTGTGAACTGTAATAATGTGAAAAGGAATTGTTTGAAATAAATGAAGAGCACAACAACACACAAAATAGCAAAGAAAGGTTGAGCTACCAAGTGTGAGTGAAAATTAAGAGCAAGCAAAAAGGAAATTTACAAGTTCTAAAACCAATGAAGAAAGTTGTAGATCGTAAGTACTTCAGTGCGGAGTCTTCAAGTAAAAACTACACATTTTCTGCAAAAATATAATACCATATGCTGAACAATTTGTTTAGCAATGCAGTGCAAATTAACTTTGTGGGGACTTTAAAAGTACCTTTAAGTTTGGTCTTGATTTGTACAATATAGTTTAATAAAAATATGAATATATTGTGGATCTTGTTATTTACTCTGTCAGATTTATTTCTTACAAAGAGGGCGATTTCTGGACATAACCTGTCTAGGTAAGTGCCTCCAACGCTCTAGTGATCTGGGTGCGTTACTGCAGTCCCATGTAGAAATTCCTATGTTTATTTTGTTTATAAAAAATTTGTCTGGAGTGGAGTGGACCTCAGCAGTGCCTGCACTGTCTGCAGTATGCAAAGCACAATTTGTTGCGCAGAAATGGCCTTAGGTAACGCAACATTATATAAAAAATGCAGCCTTACAAACACTCAAACTCAAACTGAGTGTCCGATTATATTGTTTTATACTAGGGGGGCTTTGCCCCCTGCTCGCTTTGCTCACGAATCCACTGGGCCCCGCTCGCATTTTGTTTCACTGCTTTGTCTCTCTTCTCTACCAGAGCTCCTCTGCTCCTGTCAGGGTTCCTGCTCCAAGGTGCATCCCTATGAAGAACATTTTCTATTCTTTTAATTGAGAGATGGAACTGCCCCCTCCGACTACACATGGAGCTCAATTCACTCCTGAAAGAGATTTGTTTGTTTGAAGTGTTTGAATAATGTTTCTGTCTCTAAAATCTCCAGTGTATCTGTGCAACTCTGTGACCCAAGCGTGACAGCGTATGTGGATTTCACTTTCACCAAACAACAAATCTTTTCATTTTGCGGATACGCGTCTTCATTGGGAAGAAACACTACTTTTCTTTGATGGCAACATGAATTAGACGATCTAGAAGTCTCCGTCTTAAAGTTTAAATCTGAAAAATATATTCAATCTTTTTTCGCTGTTCCATTATTTCACCGAGTAATAATTTCCATTTGTTTGCGCTAATGCGATCTTTACTATCATTTTTTTGAGACTTTCGAATTTTAGTACTTTCATTATGTATAACCTGCTCTGCATGTATTTTTGAATTCTTTACGACATTCTACTTTGTCATCTACTCTTTGCCTTTTATTTCCGGCCCCGGGTGTGGTTAAATCTCTTGGCACAAAGTCTCGTCTCACGGGATGTGAAAGTATCTCTCTGAAAAGTCATGTTTCGTCTCTGGATTTTTTTCTTCCAGCAGACCCCCCCGTGACTCTGTGTTAGGATATAGCGGGTTGGATAATGGACGAATGGAATAGAGAGATTATTTTCACATACTATTAATGTTCGGTCTTAACATAGGCCAACCTACACAGTGCAACAATAACATGAACAACAACAATTATGATGATGCCAATAATAATAATCTTGTTAAAATTGTAGCACAGAAGACATAAACATTGGGAATTAAAATTAAATGATCAAAATGGCAACGGGACTACAGCTCTTGAGTGAATTGTTAAAAGCTGACTCAACTCAAACTATGATTGTCTCCCAAATGGACATACATTAAAACTTGTGTTAAAATTTAGCAAACATTGTCCTCTGTTGCTCACCACCATTTATAAGATTCACTCTGGACATGCTAAAGCAACTTGTTGTTACTGGAAAAGCATGTGCATTGATTGGATAGTTAGATTGCGTTATTTGCATACATGAGCATATAGTAAACAGGAATAGTGGGTAAAGATTTCTATTTAAAGATAATCATTATATTCTCAATTTCACTGAATGTTACTATGCTAAGTTTTTAATTAATTTTATTAATTTACTTATAATATTTGTTACAATGATGTCTTAGTAAAAAAAAAATTATATCTAGAATGTTGCCATCATTACAAGGCATATGTTTAGCTGGTGGTTTAGATAGAGAATTATAGAATTTGTAGCTTACCTTTAGTAATAAGGTTTTTTTTCTTTACAGAAACATTAAAAGCAATAAGTAAAATTAATAATATAACCTGATTCCTATTTATTTTTTGAAATGGCACCTCTCAAGAGTGTATTTTTCTGAGACAGTCTTGTAAGCAGACAGTGCTATAACTCAACATCCTCATTAATGAATTCAAGGTCCTAAGTAGTTTGCTGTCCCCAGTCCTATTTCCAGGTTTCTATGTACAGGTCTGGAAGTCATGATTTCTCTCAAAGCAAAGGAGGTGGCAGGGTGCCATTTACAACTTTGCCTAGGGCAGGAAAAATCCTAGAACCAGGCTGCTGTTGTTGATGTATTCATACCTCAATTCTTACACTAATGGAAGTTTATGTGAGCATAACTTTGAGTGATGGATTGGCAGCACTGTTACCCGGGACTTCTTACCCATCTCTCCATGCTGCACCCCATGTGTTCAACACCTTTATTTCAGAGCAGTTTACTGCCAATAGAGTGGCCGCAGTTAGACAAAGAATTAACAATCTAACCTCCTAGCCCAATAGTAGCAATCAGACAGACACCGAGTTTAAGCTTTCACTCAAAAACTATATATATTTGCATCAAAACTAATAACAGAAATTATAAAGTGGCCCAAAAAATTATAAAACCTGTGTGGGTTAATTCTTCATGCAGTCCCATCATCAAGAGCAACACATACTGTATGTGGTTCACCTCATTTTTTGCAGATTATATGTTCTTAAGTAAAACAAGGATAGAATGAGAGCTCTCTGAAACTGTCACCTCCCTTTTGCTCCTACTTACCCAAGCAACCTGGCTGACTTTCTCATCTTAGTTGGATTGTACGTTGAAATTTTACAGTTTATAAAAATATATTGAAACTATGTACATCAAAATGTTACAGAACATAATCAGCAATGGCAAGGTTAATTTTCTGGGATTCAAAGCTAACAAAGCAAAAGAATACTGCTTTGTGTGCCAAATTCCCCAGCATACAACATCCTTCTGTTCAGTTAGACAAGACTTCAGACTAAAAGCAAAATAAATCTTCTGTACAGTGGCCTTTTCATGACATTAAGAAATTAATTTCTTAATCACCTGATAGAATAACGTGAAAGGGCATGTATAAAATGGAAATTTACTGTTACTGCCAGGTCTGTTTGATAACCAAACTCTGTACGTCTTTCCTTCTGTGTCATTAGTTAATAGAGTGACATGGTGGCACAGTAATTAGAACTAGTTCTTAGCAACTCAAGGGACCATACTTGAATGCCTGACTTGTCATTCTCTGTGTGGAAAGTTTGCACATTATCCTTAAGTATGTACGGGTTTGTCATCACATAGTCCATTGTTCACCTTACTTTTTGAATATGTGCATGTAATGTTTTTGGTGGGTGTACATTGTCCTAGTACATTGGCATGAGTGTACTCTGTGATGGTTTGCTGCCCCAATCAGGTTTAGTTCCTACCTCTTTCCAGTAATGAAGGGACATCTCCAGCTCTACACAACCTTGAAACTGGAATATTTGGGTTTGAAAACTGATATATTAACCAGATGGATGGATGACTAACATTTCATGCAAGCATTAACACATGTACATAATATAAGGTGGTACTTCTATTTTTGTCCAGGAAGAGTTATTTTAAAGTAGTACTTCATTTTGGGAGCATATTTAAAATACAACATTTGTGAGCCAACTGTACTTCAGTCTTAAGTAGTTCAGGAAAGCACTTTGAAAGAAACATTTAGCTTCCTGAAATTCAAATAAAGTTGATCATTAAGGAAATACACAGAGCTGTGCAGAAGAATGAGTTTGTTGGGAAAAGCAAAAAGGTTGTGATAAAGATAAAAGACAGAGCTAGACACTTGGGTGAAACAGTCGTCAGGTCAGGACTGTTAAGCAAGTTTAGAATGTGTTAAATGGACAGGCTTTAGGAGCTAAAGCAAAAAGGGAATTCAACTATCCCTGGGACTACCCAAAATAGGTTTTAGCCTGTGAGAATATTATTACCCAAAAACATGACAGAAAAATCCCAGGGAATATCATCACTGCTGATTAATAGTGAACTGCAGGGAAATTAGCAAGAATAAAACTAAACACAAAGGAAAAAGCCACAAAGATTAAGGTCGTAATAATTGCCCATGACCCAATATAAAACATTTTCAGGAGATTTTCCGTTTTGTTTTACTCATGATTAGAATAAATAATAATATTGAAACTTTGGTATCAGTATTGCTTCCAATTGTTTTTGTGACCTCTTTGCTGTGAAATGTGCCATGTGTAAAAACAAGGAAACAGAAACACAATTCTGAACAGTGGTAGAGAATGCAGTACAATATATATAGAAAGAGAATATTATAATTAGAGTACAGCTCAAAAGATTTAATATAAAAAAAGATATCAGGGTATATGAACAGTACTCTATTTAGCTTTCTTAGCAATTTCATAAAAAAAAACTGCCTACAGTGTCATAGCAACAGCTTTAGACCATCATAACAGACAGACCTTTGTAAGGAATTAGCATAATACCATTTATGTGACATAGATTTTAATTTCATATCACTCTAAGACAGTTAGAAATCACTAACAATCCACCATATTGAACACATTTCAGTTAAAGCTGTTTAAACCATTGCTTTGAGCAGGTCAGTTTTCCTCAGATATAGTATTTGTAAGTTTTTGCAGGTCTTCTATTGTTTTTTCCTTATAATAATAACAAGTCAGTTAGTATACAAATTAATTGTACCCTTTAACCTTAAAATGTTTAATCAACCATAAATGTATTTAATATTTCTCACTGAGAGAAATATTTAGCACCTTTAATACATGAAAATTAAAAATTTTGTTACATAACAAAAAATTTGTAGTTAAAAAATAAAAGCTAAGGAACTTAAACTTTAATTATTTTTTTCTTACAGTTAATTATTTGACAGGAGACATCTATTTTCCATAACAAGACAAATAAACAAATTATCTAAACAGCTTTATAGTATTTAGTCAATGACCATTACAATTAATGAATAATCTGAGGATGCAAGCAGTATAGATAGATAGATAGATTGATAGATAGATAGACAGACAGATAGATAGATAGATAGATAGATAGATAGATAGATAGATAGATAGATAGATAGATAGATAGATAGATAGATAGAATGATTACCAAGTTAAGAAAAAAAAGCAAAACAAAACAAAAAACGGTAATATTTTACATTAAGTGTGCATAAATACACTGTAACTACTATGTAATTACCTGTGTAACTACAGTGCAACTACGAGTTATTACTCCATACTTTGTAATACAAAGTAATGCTATAATTAATTACTGTTGTCATTGTTATTCCACAGTTTAAATAATTACAATGTAACAATTTATCACTGATCCAAAAACAAGTGTACTTACATAGTTACATTGTATCTGTACTTTCAAAATGTAATAAAAACATCACGGTATATAACTATAACTATGTAACAGATGTTCCATAGTCTGGGCAATTGTAATGGAGATATATGTAGCTCCAATAACCTTTTTTTCTGCTGTATCCCCTGCCAACAAGTTTATGCCTCCACTTGCACCTAACACTGCTTTCTTGGGGACAGTAACAACATTACCTGCACTTCAAGAGTTAAACCGATCCAAGACAGAATCTTTACCAAGATCGCTGTTTGGCCATGTATCAAGGCCCATGAATTTAAGCAGAGAAGCAGGTTTCATAACTTCTGGTGTTTTAAAGTGAATGATTATCTCTTTCTCTCACACACACTCACCTTGCCAGAATTACTCCTGCCCTTCTGACATTGTCTATCTTCCAGGACAATGAAGTCTTATGAGAATTTTCATGCCAAAAATGACACTGCTGGAAAGTAGGTTTATTTGTATGAGTTTGTGTCAAGTATCTCAGAATCCTCCCCACACTAAGAGACTGCAGCATAAAACTCAGGAGTTGCACTAATAACCCTGCATTGTAGAAACTAAATAAAAGCAACAATATAAGGATCCTGAACAATGGTAACCATTTGTTGTGTATAGTACTGATGTCCACGGACCTTGCCATACCGGGATGCCGGAAGAAGAGAAGGAACGGGAAAAGGGCAGTACCTTCCCTGGACCACAAGGGGGCAACCTCCCTGGATTACATGGGGGCCACAAAGCTTGGGAGCTCAACCATATGGAGGAACGTGGCCACCACCAGGGGGTGTCTGGACAACTCCAGAACTGTGGTCCACAGCACTTTCGCCACACCCGGAATTGCTGCCAGAAGAGGAGCTGAACTTGATTGCAGCACTTCCACCACACCCGGAAGTGCTGCCAGATGTTAATTAGGTAGCACCTGGTTCACTTCCAGTTGCTCCATTCGTAAGCCAGAGTTGGGTGGAGGTGGACAGAGCTTGGAAGAGAGGAGTGGAGGTGACAGAGAGAGCGAGAAGGAAAGAAGTCCGAAGGACTGATTGATGGTGATTGGTGCACTGTATTCGTGTGTGCTGTAATAAATGTATGTGTTAAGGATATTCTGTGTCTGCCTGTTTGTGTCCGGGTCTAAACAGTACTGTTTCCACAACAGTAAAGAGATCATTATAAAGTGTGGTGAGTGGCTATACAGTAATCCCTCGCTATATCGCGCTTCGACTTTCGCGGCTTCACTCTATCGCGGATTTTAAATGTAAGCACATCTAAATATATATCACGGATTTTTCGCTGGTTCGTCGCTTTCTGCGGACAATGGGTCTTTTAATTTATGGTACATGCTTCCTCAGTTTGTTTGCCCAGTTGATTTCATACAAGGGACGCGATTGGCGGATGGCTTAGAAGCTACCCAATCAGAGCATGTATTACATATTAACTAAAACTCCTCAATGCTATAAGAAATGCTTCCCGCGTGGCGCTTGTTTTGTTTGCTTCTCTCTGTCTCTCTCACTCTCTCTGCCTGACGGAGGGGGTGTGAGCAGAGGGGGCTGTTTACAAAGTGGCTGTTTGCCTAGAAGATAGGACGCTCCTCTACAAAATGGCGCTTTATCGGTGCTTCTGTATACTTAAAAGAATGCAAACATATCTTATCTTCAAAGGAGCACCGTGAAGAGCAGATAATGTCAGAGAGAGCACTCGCTAAGAAAAGCAAACAATCAAAAAATCAATACATGCTTTTAATTGTGAGAAAGAACTGCCATCTCTGTCTTGTAATGAAGCACAGTTTAAACGTTTGACTAAAGGGTGTTATTTCATGTCTAGAGGGCTCTAATAATGTTAACAGTGTGGGAGAGTTTATAAGGGCTTAAAATATATAAAAATGACCATACAAACATATGGTTTCTACTTCGCGGAAATTCATTTATCGCGGCAGAGTCTGGAACGGATTAACCACGATAAACGAGGGTTGACTGTACCTCAGAGTGTTTAATATGCATATATTCAACATATACTGTGGAAATAACAATAACAGGAATAATCTAATTAGAATGAGGTCTTTCCCTTGCTATGTGTCAACAATGCACGCTTACATTTCTCATGCCAGCTGAGAAAGCCACCAAATTTTCAAGTGATATCATCCAAATACTGCAAGTAGGCAACATACAGAATTGAGCTTTTGTCCCAACTAGAGTTGTTTAATTTTATATGTGACAAACATACTAGATTTTTTTACTTGATAACATTTTTGAGGAATAAAATCGTTACACTTTATGTGCTTTGAGTAAGAGTTTATGAGATCTACACCACTATAAAGTATACATAAAAATACACACTGGTAACAGGTTTTGAATATGTTATTTAAATACTGAATCAGTAAATTTGTACTTTTAAAGAACCTGAACCTAAGAGAGATGTAAGAAGGCAAGTAATTAATCAATGCCTAATACAGCTTTGGTGAATGGACATTTTTCTTCTACTTCAATCATTTTTTAATTATAATTTTACTATATCTTAATTCGGCTCCCATGTGATGTTTCTATCGGTACACATTAATTCTGCCTATGGCTTCAGGGAATTAATCTTACATATAAAATGGACTAATTTGTGGAGGAAAGTAAAAATATTACTCTAAGTAAACTCAAGATGAATGAAAAGAAACAAGGAAAAAAATGTATTCCTCATTTGATTATTTTTACTGGGCATAAACAAATAAACAAAAGCACTTTTTAACACTAAAATTATGTTAACATATGAAGAAAAGGGCCACTACCCACCTCCCTTGGAGACCTTTCATTTGATAGTCTTAATATATGCTTAACAAGGCAGTAAATTAAAGAAGCACTGAATATTTAGATTTGATCTGTATGACTGAAGTATAAAAATAATGCATCAGACAAAAAAAAAATGTTCAAGAAGGCAAACCTAATGTGACAGATGCTGTGGATGACAGAAAGAAAATATTTCATATTAGAAAATTGGTTTGCCCATCAATGATATATTTAGATCTAATGTGTCCCAATGTCTCCTTTCAAAAAAAAAGTTTCTCTTGTAGCAGTTCAGTGCTGCTCAGATTCACACCATCAATAGGATGGTGATTTATTTATTTTTTCGTTGGAGATTCCAGGAACGCACCCAACCTTGGCCTCACCCGCACACACTCAAAGATAGAAGGCACAAATCAAACAAATGTGTGCAATACATTAAGTGTAAAATTAAATATGAACAACAAAAATCAGACAATCCTCCCCTTCCCCTTTGGCGATATAATTATTACACACAACAGTCAATCCTGACAATAAACACTCACGACAATGTCCTTATCACAGTTCCAGTGCAGTAGAATCCGATGAAGTGGTATGGCGTAAAGATGACGATAACAACCCTGGGAACAACTTCTGTAATAAATTAATTAAAAAGTCCTACCGGTAGTCCTGAGCAGCGAGGGGTAAGATCTGCGGGAGCACTCCCTCTGAAGATGCAATACAACTAATCCACCACTATTCACATGACAGGCAGGCATGCAACAGTCCATTCATCCGTACGACAAATGATCCAGGGTACAAATGACACACGGGTTACACTAAACAAAAATCTCCTCCTTTGCTGTTTTCAAGTTTCCCAGCAGCCCCTGCACTTGTTTCAGACATCCAATGAGGACAATCCCCTTTGGAGTTGCTATGAAATGGAGTCCTTTCACAACTTTCTCAGCAATTTTCAGTGGTAGACTTCATTTATGTAGTCTTAACAAGATGACGGCAGTCACAAAAGATTCCATAACCTCAATTATATAATATGACATTCCCAGCGACTCAGTCCAGCTAGTACATGATTTGCTCACGTTTGCTTTTGTCTTAAGTTGTAAGATCTGGCTTTGTGTTCCGGAGAGCTGGCAACCAATGAGTGCAACCAGGAAGGACAATAATGCAGCTAAAAGGATTAAGGAACGCAAGTATTTTGGACCTGACAAAAAAAAAAAAACATAGAATCGAAAGAAGAAAATATAAGGGGATGAAATTGCCGTACCTGTAAACCTGTCACACAACACTGGCTTATCAGGTTAATGGCTGTCAGAAAAAGGGGCAAATACACAATTCTTTGAAAGTATGAAACTTTGCTGGAAAGTCATTTTGCATGCTGTGTAATTTGACATCCTCAGTTATTCATAATCATGTGAACTGTCATACTCAGGCAATGAGATTACCAGCTCACTTTATATAGAAGTCTTGTAATGTGACATTGGCTTTAGAGGGGATTTGAGGGAAGTCTATGTCTTTTTACTCAATTAACCCTATGGTTACCAATGATAAATAACAGCAAATAATAACAAAAGCTTCCATGAAAAATTTCACATTACTTGTGTTGTATACCCTCCTCGAACCACCACCTTATCGTGGTGGAGGGGTTTGCATGTCCCAATGATCCTAGGAACTCTGTTGTCCGGGACTTTATGCCCCTGGTAGGGTCACCCAAGGCAAACTGGTCCTAGGTGAGGGATGAGACAAACAGCGGTTCATCAAACCTCCTATTAAGAATAAAAATTTGGGACGCGTTTTCCCTCACCCACACGGGGGCCCCCCTCTGAATCCAGGCCTGGAGGTGGGGCTCATTGGCGAGTGCTTGTTGGCCGGGCCTGCACCCATGGGGCTCGGCCGGGCACAGCCTGAAGAGGCAACATGGGTCCCCCTTCCCATAGGCTCACCATCTATGGGAGGGGCCAAGGAGGTCGCGTGCAGTGTGAGTAGGGTAGTGGGGACCTTGGCGGTCTGATCCTCTGCTATAGAAGCTGGCTCTTAGGATGTGGAATGTTACCTCTCTGAAGGGGAAAGAGCCTTAGCTAGTGTGCGAGGTCGAGAGGTTCCGGCTAGATATAGTCGGGCTCAACTCGACGCACTGCTTGGACTTTGGAACCAATATCCTTGAGAGGGGCTGGACTCTCTACCAATCTGGAGTTGCCCCCGGTGACAGGCGCCGAGCGGGTGTGGGCATACTTATTGCCCCCCGATTTGGAGCCTGTGCATTGGGGTTTACCCCGGTGGACAAGAGGGTAGCCTCCCTCTGCCTTTGGGTGGGGGGATGGATCCTAACTGTTGTTTGTGTGTATGCTCCGCAGTCTGGAATACCAACCCTTTTTGGAGTCCCTGGAGGGGGTGGTAGAGGGCATACCTTCTGGGGACTCCCTCGTTCTGCTGGGAGACTTCAATGCTCATGTGGGCAATGACAGTGAGAACTGGAACTGCGTGATTGGGAGGAATGACCCCGATCTGAACCCGAGCGGTGTTTTGTTATTGAACTTCTGTGCTCGTCACGGATTGTCCATAACGAACACCATGTTCAAGCATAGGGGTGTTCATATGTGCACTTGGCACCAGGACACCCGAGGCCTCAGTTCGATGATCGACTTTGTCCCACCTGGTAGTTAGTTGGCTTCGATGGTGGGGGAGGATACCGGTCAGGCGTGGTAGGCCCGAACGTATTGTGAGGATCTGCTGGGAACATCTGGCAGAGTCACCTTTCAGAAGCAGCTTCAACTCCCATCTCCGGCAGAACTTCAACCACGTCCTGAGGGAGGTGGGGAACATTGAGTCAGAGTGGGCCATGTTCCGTGCCTCTATTGTTGAGCCAGCTGACAGGAGCTGTGGCCGTAAAGTGGTCGGTGCCTGTCGTGGCGGCAATCCCAGAACCTGTTGGTGGACACCAGCGGTGAGGGATGCTGTCAAGCTGAAGAAGGAGTCCTACAGGACCCTTTTGTCCTTTGGGACTCTGGAGGTAGCTAATAGGTACCGGCAGAATGCGGCTTCGGTGGTTGCTGCGGCAAAAACTCGGGTGTGGGAGGAGTTTGGGGAAGTCCTGGTGAACGACTTTTGGATAGCTTCAAGGAGATTCTGGTCCACCATCTGGAGTCTCAGGAGAGGGAAGCAGTGCAGTGTCAACACAGTATATGGTGGGGATGGTGCACTGCTGACTTCGACTCGGGATGTTGTGGGTCGGTGGGGGAAGTACTTTAAAGACCTCCTCAATCCCACTAACATGCCTTCCAATGAGAAAGCGGAGCTAGGGGACTCGGAGGTAGGCTCCCCCATCTCTGGGACTGAGGTCACCGAGGTGGTCAAAAAACTCCTTGGTGGCAGGGCACCGGGGGCGGATGAGATATGCCTGGAGTTCCTCAAGGCTCTGAATATTGTAGGACTGTCTTAGTTGACATGCCTCTGCAACATCGCATGGACATTGGGGGTGGTGGTCCCCCTCTTTAAGAAGGGAGACAGTAGGGTGTGTTCCCACTACAGTGGGATCACACTCCTCTGCCTCCCTGGAAAAGGCTATTCGGGGGTCTTGGGGAGGAGTGTCTGTCAGATAGTCGAACCTCATATTCAGGAGGAACAGTGTGATTTTCGTCCTGATCGTGGAACAGTGGACCAGCTCTACACCCTTAACAGGGTCCTAGAGGGTGCATGGGAGTTCTACCGTGTCCCTTGGGGAATCCTGTGGGGAGTGCTCCGGCAGTATGGGGTACCAGACCCCCTGATAAGGGCTGTTCGGTTCCTGTACAACCGGTGTCAGAGCTTGGTCCGCATTGCCGGCAGTAAGTTGAACCCATTTACAGTGAGAGTTGGACTCTGCCAGGGCTGCCCTTTGTCAGCAATTCTGTTTATAACTTTTATGGACAGAATTTCTAGGCGCAGACAGCGTGTTGAGGGGGTCTAGTTTGGTGGACTTAGGATTGGGTCACTGCTTTTTGCAGATGATGTTGTCCTGTTTGCTTCATCAGGCCATGATCTTCAGCTCTCTCTGGATCAGTTCGCAGCTGAGTGTGAAGTGACCAGGATGGGAATCAGCACCTCCAAATCCGAGACCATGGTCCTCAGCCGAAAAAGCATTGATTAACAAAACATTATAATTAGATTGACAATAACAGACACTCAAGGATACATTTCCAAATAAAATTGTGAAATATTTAACATGTTGGCAATACATGTAATAAAATTAGTTAATCAAGACAAGGAAAAGATGAAATAATAATTGGTTGTGGTAAAAATATAAAACTGAAAGATCACAAGTTTGCAGAGGTCAGTTGTCAGTTATTTTTAAGAAGTGAAGTGGAAAATAGAAGCGTTTTATGAAGATGGAATGAATTTTAGAATTTGAGTGCAATAAAAATCTAAAAATGAAATACTGAGCTCTACATGAAGTAGAGACAAAATGAAAGAACAATAAGAAGGCCAGAATAAATTAAAAATTAGAATCTTCTTAGAGATTGTAAATATGTCAAAAAGTGTTGACTTAACAACTGTGCAGCAGAATTCTGGACCAATTGCAGTTTATTTATAGGACTAGAAAAATTAAAAAAAAAGAAAGCAGTGAAAAATGTAATCTTTTTTGTAAAATGTTTGATTTGGATTTTTGCCCAATAGAGAGTTCTTCTATTAATTTCTATTCTTACATTTAAAGTAATTTATTTGTTGCAACCCTGATTTTGCTTTTGTTTAATATTTCAGCAATTTCACCTCTGTTATTCAAAATGAAATAAGCAATATGATGGTCATAAAAAATAATAATTCAACTAGATATGACCAAATATAAGGGGAATTGATTTTTTCTAGGTTTTGACTCTATTTATGAATTTCTCTACAGCACCAGAAGTACTTTATAGAATTACTTTTCCCTACAGAGACATAATCATGCAGAGTCAGACATGTGCTATATTTTTGGTAAACTGAAGGAAAAACTAGAAATTATAAGATAATCAGTATCCAACATCAGAAATGTAGTGAGTGTTTGACTACTTCTTCCTTATGATAACTATTAGTTTTCTACAATTTAACTTCCCTTCATTATTGATCTTTTAAATAAGACCCAGCATTGCCCAAAAAATGGAATTATGGTTTAATCCTTATGCTTTGGTATTTAGGATTTTAAATAATTTACTAACTAAGGTCCAAGAGGAAGACAATGAGTGCACACTACCACAAGCAAAGTCCATTGAACTTGCAGCAAGGACACACAAATCCACACAGCATTGGATTTCACATTTAAATACTTGGTATCATAAATCTATCTATCTATCTATCTATCTGTTTAGTTGTTCCAAGAAAATTCATTAGTCTATGTAGCTATTGTCATAAACAGCCAGCTAAACACCAGCTTTGTCAATCCTCAGTTGCTTCTTTGTAACCAGATTATGGCTGACTATGACAAGGAAGTTACTAGCTTTTACGAACTTTAAACAAATTTGGAGACTAGAAGACTCTTGTTTTAACCTAGTACAGGGGTGGCGAACTCCAGGCCTGGAGTGTCACAGTGGCTACAGATTTTCACTGCTAAATAACTTTTCCCCCATCACTTTAATAGCCCTGTTAGAAGAGTTCAGCCCTCTGAATTGATTCCTTTCTTCATTAAATGACAGCCAAGCAGAAATGAGATGTGAAATGAGCTAACAGATGACCAGCTAAGCTGGGTTTTCATACTCCAACCAATTTCACTCCAATCACTTTCTTGATGAGAAGCCATTTCTTGCTGTTAATTAAACCGGTTATTTAATTCCATGGCTTGTTGCTGCTCTCATTCTGCCACAGCACACATTTCGAAAACTGTTGTTTTTCTGTTCTTTCTAAGAGTACTGTCAAAATGTTTGGGTGACCTGAGAGATCAACCTTACCAAGACCTCTCTTTAATTTCAGATATTGTGTGATGGGCACAGGGGAGATGGTCATGTGGTGGCTTGTTTTGTGTCTCGTTATTGTTTGGCTGCTAATTAAAGAAAAAGAAACAACTATGGGGCCTGAGTCAAGTTAATTAAAAAAAAAGTAATCAGCAGCAAAAACTGGTCACTAATTAAGAAGATGGTAAGAATGAAAACCTGCAGCCACTGCAGCACTCGAGGCCTGGAGTTCGCCACCCCGGCCTAGTAGCTTAGTCCTGTCTCACCCACAGCTGCTCATTGTAGCAAGAGCAAGATGACTGAGACCACATGGTAATATTTCAAAATTAAATATACTAAACATAAGCATTTGTACAATAAAAAAAACAGAAAACCTCTAAATACCCAAAGAGGAGCCTTGTCTGTGTTTTATCCTTGGCTGTCTCATCTGTAATATATCCTGTCATGTATGTTGATATATAAACAATTGTCACATTACTATAATCCTCACCTCAATAAGTTGTATTACTCAGTTTCTTAAAAACATGTGGTTCACTTACTATGTAAATCTAAATGCTAGTAAACGGATCTTCTTAGAAAGGTAAGAAAAATAAAGAAGAAGCCTAACTGAATTGTCAAATCAATTATTGCCATTGCCAGAGTCAAACCCAATAATCAACTGACTGAATCACATCAATAAATTCATTCATCATCTTCTCTCATGATGTACATGGCTAATACTCATCAGCTTGCACTGAGCTACTTACTGTACAGTATGCCAAGAAGAGTATCTACAGCTACCTGAAAATACAATGTTCCTTCTACCATTCCTGTCATCCACTTCCAAATTGTATAGGTTTGCAGATAAAACTTTCTAAATAAGATTCAGAATCACAACGTACTAGATTATCTTTTATTTCATTAAATATACTAACAGAAAACTAAAATGACTGCTGCCATTACCATGCAAACACTAGGAAAAGGTGCAAGTTCCATTTCAACTGGGCATGGCATTTATTAAACTCATTTGAATATTTAAAACTAATATTTCTCTTTGCTCTAATCATTTCTAAAAAAAAAGTAGAAAAAACATAGCACTGTAGTTTAACCTATTAGAAATGTAGTATTCTGTATAAGCAGCAATTATAATTTGCAACAATGTACATTCTTTTAATTTTCTCCATTTTCATAGATTATAAGACTTCAAGATGCCTTTTGAATTGAGTAATTATATATTGAGCCTCTGGTTCATTTTTGCATTGTTGTTGTATTCATGTTGATTTTACTTGGCTAGATTCTGGAGACTAAGCAGAAAAGATTTGTTCAGTTTTTAAAATGCATGTAATTTTTCTTTAATGACACACTTAATTTTAGCTGTTTAGACATTTTCATATATGCACTTGTAAGAGAAAGCATATTTATTCTGACAGATTTAGGGTTTTCTTAATTAATGACAGAATGTCTCACAGTCTGAGTATCATTTTTATTACATGATGGACAATACTGCTGAAATGTCAAGCCATAGTTGGGATGCATATAAGAGTGACACTCAAAACATGCAAATATGAGACATAATTTAAAGTAATGCCAAAGCATGAAACCTACTGTAAAAGTGAATCTTGAATTAAATAGTGCTTTCTATTTTTTTTTTAAATCTCCATTTTATGTATTAAATTCTTGAAGTTTTTGTTTCCTTATTTTAACAGTAAAAATGTAAATGAGTCTGATTTTCATCCCAGCTCCTGTACCGAATGAGCTGTGAATGCCCTACTTCTTTCTCTGTCTCTTTTTCTTTTTCAATGGGATGCCTGTTCTGCTTTTGAAATCATAATTGACAAAGTAACCAAAATATTCTGAAATTTAAGTTGAATTATTTTTAACAGGTTCTGCAACTTATGTCGGCACGGTGGCGCAGTGGTAGCGCTGCTGCCTCGCAGTTAAGAGACCCGGGTTTGCTTCCTGGGTCCTTCCTGCGTGGAGTTTGCATGTTATCCCCGTGTCTGCTTGGGTTTCCTCTCACAGTCCAAAGACATGCAGGTTAGGTGGATTGGCGATTCTAAATTGTCCCGAGTGTGGGTGTGTGTGTCCTGCGGTGGGTTGGCGCCATGCCCAGGATTGGTTCCTGCCTTGTGCCCTGTGTTGGCTGAGATTGGCTCCAGCAGGCCCCTGTGACCTTGTGTTCGGATTTAACGGGTTGGAAAATGGATGGATGCAACTTATGTGCTCCTTTATCACTTCATATGTTGTACATAAACTCAAACAACCTAATTTTCCATATTTATATTCACCCCTTTGGATGTTTTCACATAGAGCTGGCCAGAGGGCACATGGAAGATGAAGGAAGGGCCAGAATTGATCTTTTTGGACATCAGCCTACATGTCATGTTGTAGTGTAAGCCAAACCCTGCATATTATCAAAACCACATCATCCACTGTGAAGCATGGCAGTGGAAGACTCTGGGAATACTTCTCTTCAGGACTTGGAAAGCTTGTGAGGTGTCACACACGCACAATTCGTGGGCAGCCAATGGGCCTGACAGAGTGCGAAAGAACACAAGATGGGGATGTAAAACGAAGTATTAATGCATTTCCCCCCTTCTTCACTAGAAAAACAGAGGACTGATTTGGAAATCCACCAATGTAACGTCCGTCCCAACTCCCGTTGATGACTTCAGTTCTGAATCCCGTCCAACTGGTGGCGCTTCCGTCCTGCATTACTGACTTCAATGACTACGATGACCTCATTTCCAGCTCCTGACGATGACGTCATCTTCGTCGCTCACTCTCCACATCATCCTGATTTGCTCTGTCTGCTTTACTTCCTGCCACCAATACATAAAAGTCCCGTCAAAGATTATTTTGGTGTCAACTGTATGAATATTGTAGTTTTGACCATAGTATCAGTCCTAATTGATTGCTTGGATCCACCAACATTAAATGGGGAATTTCCCCCAACCCTTAATCTGTTTCTTCATCTTTTTATTTCTTCACAGAGGGCAGAATGTAAATGAATGCAGCAAAATACTGGGAAATCCTGGAGGAAAACCTGATTTAACCTGAATCTTGGGAGATTTGTTTTCCAATAGGCCAACAACTCTGACCTTGCGCAAAAGCTGTTGGGTGATGACCTAATAGACAACGTCTCCTCCAGAAAATGTAGATGTGTGCTGTTGTGATATGCCACAAAGACACTGAAGAAACCCCTAAATAATCACTTTCAAGTTTTGATTATTTTTTAAAAATGTAGTCTTCTTTGACATTAAAAAGTTACAGTTAAGTTTCTGATTTCTGCTTATTTATTTATTCATTTATTTAGTTATTGTTAAATTAAAGCTATTATGAGAAATAATGTAGTGGATTCAGGAAGGGGTGGGTTTGGGAGTTTGGGGAGTAGAGGGACCCAAGAAGACGTTCCTGTTTAGAGCCACAATTTGGATAGGGGTGGCACTGTGTAGAATGTATTTTGCAAAGGAAGAGGCTGCTCTTGTGCCATCTTCCTACACTGGTGATGATTCCAAGGAGGACGATTTAATAAACTAACACATAAAAGAGAAAACATGGTGGCCTCTCTAGTCTTACTAAAAAGGTGTAAATTCTGTGGAGTCATGGGCAGCCATTGCCACCCTACAGGGGCACTGGATTAGAACACTCTCTGAGATGTCTCTGCTGCCCTTGCACCCCTGAATATTTAAAAAGAAATGAGGCATATGAGGTCAGTCCCCCAAAGGTTAATGTGGGCTGTTAGAGCTAAATGGGAAAACATTCATTGAGAGTATTTAGTTATTCCTTAGCTTGCCTTTGCATGGCTTCTTAGCCAGAATTCTACATCTCGTGACCCACCTTTCAGCCTGGTGGATCTTTTGTTTCTTGATAGCTCTTTAAAGCCTCTCTCTTCTGATAGGCAACAATGCCTCCCAACACCAGCTGGGAATCCTACCATTTACTGACATCTTCGAAGTCACAGCTCATTCTAGTGCAACAGTACATCTTCCTATTGCTTTTTTATAGCACTATACTTTACTACAAAGGTTCTTAAACATGTTGTCTTAATGTGGGTTGTGCAGAGTTATGATTCACAATAGTACTCAATTGGAAAGGCTTTGGGAAGTGTCACCATGGCAAGTTTAAGCAAACAATTCTCCAAGGGGAACCACCCTCCTGGGCTTAGTGCCAGCAATGTTTCTCCAGATGACTGAATAGTGGTGATTTTCCAAGTGGGAAAGGGATGACTGTTGGTGGAGATTCTGGTTCTAAAAGACACAAAAAAGAAAAAATTGGGTTGTGAGAAAAAAGATTAAGAAGCACTGCTTTACACAGTTTTGTTACCCACTGCCACTGTGATCTGTCCATCTTCTTTTGAGGTTTTCTATACAAGTGCTTATTCCATTTACCACCTTGGTGCTACCCTTGCTAGGTATTGCACACAGTCACAAACAGCTTTACTTTTTATTGTTATGCACAGATATTCACATCCAATGTTATGTTATTAGCAGCGATAGAAAACTGTCTAAAAAAATGAAAGAGGAAAAGAATAGTTCTGAAAAAGCAAGTGACATTCAATGAATGGCAAATAATGTTCTAATAGTGATTTGACCCAGAAAAAACTATTTATTTTATATGCTTTGGATACATGACAAAGGGATCATCTCTTTGCTAAAATATTCAAGCAAGTAGTCAGGAAATCTTTTTCAAAACTGCACATCCGGTATATTGGAAACATATGAATAAATCAACACAATATCATTAGGTTTTCTGAAGGATTTATAGTTGAGATACAATTATTTAAAAGATAAAGAAAGCTTTTATGTAGACAGTTATTCTGCTAAGACATATGCTTTTAAGCAAATTCATTTGCAACAAAATACTCCTTTTTAGTATTCTTCTGAAAAGAAATGATTGTTTTTCCCCCAACTGCTGGCTCAACCCAGTATTATATTTTCAAAAACTGTCAATCAGCATGCTCTCCTGTCTTTTCAATTGTTGTTGAGAATACAGTAGGTGCAGAAGGAGACTAAGGATGAATTGTAATTAGAATGTTAATGCAACATTCTATACACTAGAAGATTTTCTGTCTAACACAAGAAATGGGTAGTGAATACTAGTAACAAGCAAATAAGGGCAATATCAAGCACCCAGTTTTAGATGTAATATTATAAAATACTGAATGAATAATTTTGGCCGAGAGATAAATAATATAAATTGATTAGTGTTCTATCGGAGCCAGCCATTACAACATATACAGTAGCATCTTTTGTTTTTTATGACAATTGTTCACATTGCTTTCTCATATATCGGCAGCATTTTGTGTCCTTTTGCATATTTATTTTTCATTCTTTATCCCTTTTACATTTTTAAAATGTACTTAAGTTAAAATAGCTGATGTGCTCACTTTCAGACTTGGTAGCTGATTTAAGTGACTTGCATGCCCCCAGCTTACTTGCACTTTTCACCTTTTTGATCCTTTGAGGCATTATTTTATCATCCATAAACAGTTTGCAATTCCACTGTGTGTAAGTTTTCATTGCTGTATAAATCTCTATACTGCTGAAATCATGTAAATACTTTCAGAGAAGGGGAGATAGAAAGGTGACACATTTACTTCATGCAAAGAATGGCAATCTTGATGACAACTGATAAATCCTTCCTACTCAACCATACATTATTGCACAGCATATGCCTTTAAATGACGTGGGGTCCTTTTTTATTAGTTGCAGTTCTTTTTCACTTTTTCTGTCAGCCTAATCGATCAGTGGAATGGCTTGTGGATTTTGACTACAGCATAAAAGATTTCAACTATTAGCTGCTTGCAGGTTTCCATTGTACCCTCCAGAAATTTGCTTGATTTTCTCTGTTATTGAATTAATTCTGTCTTTTCAACTTTAATGCTTTTAATAATTTTGAAGACCTGGATAGAGTACCTGCAAAGTTTTCTCTGATCAGATCCAAAGAGGTTAATTTTACTTTTCTTGTTTGAGTAGGACTTGTCCTTTACTTCTGGGATGAATTTGGTTGCTTTCCTGTTTACTATTGTTTTATCTATTGTTTTTTAGTAATATGGTTAACATCCATCCATCCATTGTCCACTGCTTATCCAAAGTTGGGTCGCGGGGGACAGCAGCCTAAGCAGGGAAGCCCAGAGATCTCATGTATAAACAGTGCGTACGAACATTTCCACGTTCAAATCGCGATGTATAAAACCTAAACTTGACGTAAAGCTAAGCATATTTCCACAGTACCTCATACCCTGGTGTGTGCAAGTTCTCAGCTCGGTTTTGCAGACTGGCGGCACCCAGCGTCAAAGCAGTGCTACTGTTCCTTCTGCGGTTACCCTTTCTTTTTCAGATCCACATTACTGACGTGGCTTTATAAATACACTGAAATTAACCGCATATTGTTTATTAGTTTAATGCATCTGATTGTAATTAACCTGTAACAATATAATGGTCCACAGAATGGTCAAACTATTCCAAATACCATAGCTGCTTTTGTGTTGTTACTCTCACTGCACCTTCTTTTTCTTCTTACAGCTGCTCCTGTTAGGGCTTGCCACAGCGGATCATCTTTTTCCATATTACTCTCACTGCACCACTTGGAGCAGCTGATCAGAAAGAAAATTATCGGTGTACAGCATCAAGCACACGCTGCTTTAGCCATGCTTCCTATTTGATCTGCTTCTCACAGAGCAAACACTTCAAAACCTTTCCTGTATGGATCACGCAGAGTTTCATCCCAAGAGCTCTAAACGTAATCAATTACTCCATCAAGTGCTCCTTGTAGAACTGTGTACTTATAAGTACAATCACCTCACTATAAACTTGTGATACAGTTATAATATTGCACAACCTGAGCTACTTTATAAAATGTGTATTTAAATATGATGACAATATAATTTTTAAGATGAAATGCAGCAAAATATGTTTATTATATTATACAGATAAAACTTTAACTTCATTTAAATAATCTATATTGTTAATAATTAAAGGACACAGTGTCGCTACACTAGCAAGGATCAGGCACTTCGTTTACGGATTGTTTCTGCCTTGCACTGTATGCTTCACTGGGACTGGCGTGAAGGATAGAATAATTAAACATGTACTACGAAGATATTTCAATGTTCCTTAAAAGGTTTGAAGAATCGGTGTTATAAGCTTACAGATGGCTTAACGTCTATTACAAAGCTGATTGTGTGGTGATTGGGTATTTGGAGAAAGAAAAGGAACGACAGGAATTGGGAGTTAGTACGTTTGAAAGAGACAGTACTGCTGCAATAAATTATTTCATCGAAGGTCACACACAATCACTGCGTCACCGTGTTCCCATGTTTAATAACATGCTTTAACTCCTATCATCATGAAAATTATATCAAGTATACATCTCAGTATTTTAATTATTCAAAAAGCTGTAATATCACAATTGTAATGGATTCTGTGGCCTGTTGGAGGAAGACAAATCACAGAAGCACGTGGTGAGTCACACACATAGAGCACATAGAAGATCGAATGCAAAACAAAGCATTTAACGTGCTATTTTAGTTATAATGTGATTTGAGAAACTAGTAAATTAAACGATTTTAAGATGAAGTTTATGATGTTCTACTTTAATGACAAAATAAACTACATGATTAAAGTGGAAATTTCAAGATTAAAGTTGACCTTTCATGCTTTTTTCCCACTGTGTGCCTATTTATTTTTCTCTTTACCCTAATAAGCTTTCATATGAAACTCAGACAGTGGGCTACGGCTCGCTTTTTCATGGCGAATTTGATATCTGACAACTTCTTTTTTTATTTCGGGCACTGTGAGACTTTGTGAACTTGCGCTTTTGAGTTTCTCTGACACGCTATGTCACTTGATCAACTTTCTTTTCTTGTTTATACCATCGTTTAAACCAACAGATAGTATGTTTTTCCTTGCCTCCACTTGGTATTCGCTGAAATTGTTTTGTTTTTCCTCGTGGTTTTGCCATTTTCTTTTCACAGAACACTGAGATTATGGGCTATTTATATTGATTTGCATTTCCAAAGAGGCGTAATTCTGGAAGGAGTTGGGGCGGGACAGCAGGCGCGTACACGTATGTTACTTTACACGCTGATCAGGATTTATGTAGCAGAAGAACGTGAAAGTGTGCATACGCATAGACTTATGCATAGTTTGCATACGCATAGATTTATGTGCGTATGCACATTCCCGCTTTTGTGCTTATGCCATGTTATAGTGTGAGTTTTATGCACGCCGGTATACATGAGGCTCCAGACCTCCCGCTCACCGGCCACCACCTCCAACTCCTCTGGAGGGACCTAGAGGCATTCCCAGGCCAGCCGGGAGATATAATCCCTCCAGCATGTCCTGGGTCTGCTCCGTGGCCTTTTCCCAGTGGGACATGCCCGGAACACCCCCCCAGGAAGGCGTCCAGTGGACATCCTGACCAAATGCCCGAACCACCTCAACTGACTCCTCTCAATGCAGAGGAGCAGCGACTCTACTCTAAGTCTCTCCCGGATAACTGAACTCCTCACCCTGTCTCTAAGGGAAAGTCCAGCCACCCTGTAGAGAAAACTCATTTTGGCCGTTTGTATCTGTGATCTTGCTCTTTTGGTCACTACCCAAAGCTCGTGGTTATAGGTGAGGGTAGGAATGTGGAATGACACCTCGGATTTAGAGGTGCTGACTCTCATCCCCGCCGCTTCACACTCGGCTGCAAAATGCTCCAGTGAGAGCTGGAGATCATTGTCCGATAAAGCCAAAAGAATCATGTCATCCGCAAATAGCAGAGACGAGATTCTGAGGTCACTGAACCAGACCCCCTCCGCTCCTTGGCTGTGCCTAGAAATTCTGTCCATAAAACTTATAAATAGAATTGGTGACAAAGGGCAGCCCTGGAAGAGTCCAGCCTCAACAGGGAACGAATTCGACTTACTATCAGCAATGCGGACCAAGCTCCTGCTCCTCCTGTAGAGGGACTGAATGGCTCATAACAATGAGCCTTGTACCCCGTACTCTTGGAGCACACCCCACAGGATGCCTTGAGGGACACAGTCGAATGCCTTCTCCAAATCCACAAAGCACATCTGTCCTGGTTGGGCAAACTCCCATGCCCCCTCCAGGATCCTGGCCAGGGTGTAGAGCTGGTCCAGTGTTTCACTTTTCCTCTTGAATCCGAGATTCGACTATCGACCAAACTCTCTTCTCCAGCACCCCTGAACAGACCTTACCAGGGAGGCTGAGGAATGTGATCCCCCTATAGTTGGAGCACATTCTCCGGTCACCCTTCTTATAAAAGGGGACCACCACCCCAGTTTGCCAATCCAGAGGCACTGCCCCTGATGTCCATGCGATGTTGCAGAGACATGTCAACCAGGACAGCCCCACAACATCCAGAGCCTTTAGGGACCCAGGGTGGACCTCGTCTACCCCAGGGGTCTGCCACCTCGGAGCTTTTTAACTACATCGATGACCTTGGCCCCTCGATATGGACCATGGAGTCCCCCGTCTCTGCTTCCTCAAAGGAAGACATGCTGGTGGGATTGAGAAGATCCTCGAAATATTCCTACCACCAGTGAATAATGTCTGCAATTGAAGTCAGCAGGGTCCCATCTCCACTGTACACAGTGTTGGTGGAGCACTGCTTTCCCCTCCTGAGGCACTTGATGGTTTGCAGAACCTTCTCGGTGCCAACCGAAAGTTGTTTTCCATGGCTTCCCCAAACTCCTCCCATGCCCAAGCTTTTGCTTCTGCAACAAGCCGGTACCCCTCAGCTGTCTCTTGAGTCCCACTGGTAAACCAGACCCGATATGACTCTTTCTTCAACTTGATGGCCTCTCAAACCTTAGGTGTCCACCATCGGGTTCGAGGATTGCGCCACGAGAGGCACCGACAACCTTGCGGCCACAGCTCTGTTCTGCTGCTTCAACAAGGAGGCTCGGAACATGGCCTATTCAGACTCAATGTCCTTCGTCTCCCTCGGAAAGAGACTTTCTGTTCTGCCGGAGGTGGCAGTTGAAGATCTTTCTGACCGGTTCCTCTGCCAGACGTTCCCAGCAGACCCTCACTATACGTTTGGGTCTGCCTGGTCTGTCCGGCAGCCTCTCCCGCCATCTGATCCAGCTTACCACCAGGTGGTGATCAGTTGACAGCTCAGCCCCTCTCTTCACCCGAGTGTCCAAGACATAAGGTCACAGATCCGATGACACGATTACAAAGTCGATCATCAAGCTGCGACCTCGAGCATCTTGGCGCCAAGTGCACTTATTGACACCCTTATACTCGAACATGGTGTTCGTAATGGACAATCCATGACCAGCACAGAAGTCCTACAACTGAACACCACTTGAGTTTAGATCGGGGAGGCCGTTCCTCCCAATCACACCTCTCCAGGTTTCACTGTCATTGCCGATGTAAGCGGTTAAGTCTCCCAGCAGGATGATAGAGTCCCCAGGAGCTCCACTTCTCAGCACCTCTTCCAGGGACACCAAGAAGGCTGGGTACTCCAAACTGCCATTTGGTGCATAAGCGTAAACAACAGTCAGAGTCCCTCCCCCAACTCGAAGGCACAGAGAAGCAACCCTCTCGTCCAACGGGAAGAACCCCAACAAGCAGGCCTCAAGCTGGGGTGCCAGAAGCAAGCCCACCCCTGCCCAAAACCTTTCACCCACAGCAACTCCAGAGTGGAACAAAGTCCAGCCTTTCTCAAGAGTAATGGTTTTAGAGCCCAGACCGTGCATAGAGGTGAGCCCGACTATATCTAGCCAGTACCTTTCAACCTCTCACACCAGTTCAGGCGCCTTCCCTGCCAGAGAGGTAACATTCCATGTCCCAAGAGCCAGTTTCAGCAACTGAGGGTTGGAACGCCAGGGTTCCCGCCTTCACCCACCACCCATATCACATTGCACCTGACCCCTAGGGCCTCTCTTGCAGGTGGTGGGCCCACAAGAGAGCGGAACCATGTTGCTCCTTTGGGCTGAGCCTTGCTGGGTCCCATGATCAAAGGTCCAGCCACCAGGTTCTCACCAGCGAGACCCTCCCCCGGGCCTGGCTCCAGGGTGGGACCCAGGTTACCATGTGGGCTCTCAGGATCGAGTTAGTCTGGATCTTCACCTCAGACCGGTTTACCTTAGGAAACCCTTCCAGGAGCATATAGCTCCCAACAACATACCTCCAAGGATCACTAAACCGTGTAAGCCCTTCTGTCATGGCAAGGCCTCAATCCAAGAAGGGGTAATGTGGTTACAAGAATATCAAATGCTTGAACAAAAAATTAATGGATTTAAACTAAGTTGAAGTCTGCTTTTTTGACAAATTAATTTTGGTGTGCATTTGTATATTTGAAATAATATTTCAAGCCTAATCATCCTGAGATGATGTTTCATTTATTCTATTTTTGGTTTTAGAAATTACAGAATTTACATTAACATCACCCTGTGTTGTAATTTGATAATAACAGATGAGAAAACTATCGTATTCCATAGCATTATTTCAATTTGGTTTTGGTCCTTCCAATAAGTGTTTACCATTCAAAGATTGGAAATCATCCATAAGCATTTATTTTTGCACCATAATAAACTCTATATCATATAATTAAACAACTTTTATTTAAATGATTAGAATTTCATACTTTGTAGTAGAATCCTATCACTAAATCTCTGTACATCAGTTTTCTTTTTTCTGTGTTCTTTCTTCTTTAGGTCACAATCAATGGATGTTTGAGTACATTTTTAACATTTTCACTTTTTACATTTTGTTTCATTAGCTTGTTTGTGTTTTTGTGAGTTTAGGTGTCAAAAAGGTGCGGCTCGTATACTATGGCTACTACTGTACGATGTGAATGTAATTGGCACATGCATATCCATGTGTAAAAACAAAAAACAGAAAAAAAAGGTTTTGTTTAAAAAAGTATATCTGAGTTGACATCATACCAATTGAGCATGAGTTTGAGATATACAAAAATCTTTAATGGTTTATTAAGAATGGCAGGTGTCAAGTCATACAGCCATTTAAACATGCTTTTACATTGTGAACTGTGTAATTTTCAATTTACTTATTTGCTGAGTGAGTGTTAAAGCTTTTCTAAACATAATTCATCAATACTCCTCTCAGGTTATTGTTAAGAGCCTGACAGGGATTGATGCACCACATACCTTTTGTCTCTTAAGTGTCTTACTGTTGCGATTTTCTAAAAAGCAACTTGGCTTCATTTAAAAAAAATAAAGTGAATTACAACACACATTTATTTGTTGATAGCAGTAGATATTGTTGAGGATCTTACTCCTCTGACCAAGTGCTAGCATCATCAAAATGGATGAGTAATAATAATCCTTAACCTAAACAAGGAAAAAACAGAAATTTGAATTATTGGCTACAAACAAAAAATTGAGTACCTCAGAAATAAACTAGACTGTCTAACTTTACAAATGAGGCCAGAAGTAAGCAATCTAGGTGTCATTTTAGATTCAGAGCTAAAATTCAAATCACACATCAGTCATACTACTTAAGGCCTGGCTTAGTTCTTTACCAAGAGTTGCGGTAAAGTAATAATTACCACAGGACTTCTGTAATTTTTAAGTTCTATTTGGATGGTAGTAGTTTTTTCAGCAGGAGGTGGTATAAAGTCAGTGCTTGAGCAGGCTGTTACATACCAGTAGTCTGTACTAGCATTTCCTCATAGTTAATGTAAGTGAACCGGTGGTTTTGACCACAATAGCAACCCTTATTTATAAGAACTGTATGTGAACTTGCACATCCAAGGGGGACGGTCCTCTATACATCCTTTTTTCTTTAAAAGTAGTGTGCATTCAGATCTCTGAGGGAATGTAAAACCCTCTCCCACTCAGCACACACACCAAGGAGTACACCAGCAGGTCTTTTTTTCCTACTTCAGGCAGTGTCATTCGAATCACTGAAATGCTGGAATTTAACTGGTGTGTTGATTTACATGGGTCTAGTTGAACTTGAAATTATTTTTCTACTGAATTTTTACAGTAAATAAAAGGTTTATGTAATTTGTAATCGTCCATATTGGGCTTAAGACTGCACTGTGTTACTTAAGAAACATAAGAAGTTAGATCTTTTACATCACTGCAAGATGCTGAAAAGTGAGTACATGCTTTTGTCTTTAGCTGTCTAGATTAAAGCAATGCACTCCTATTAGGGTTACCAAATGAAGCAATAACATGCCTTTAATCAGTGCAAAATACAGCAGCAAGAATTATAACTAAAATGAGGAAGTCTGAGCACATCTCACCATTCTTATCATCATTACAGTGCCTGTGTCTTTTGTGATTGACTTTAAAGCAAGTCAAGTCAAGTTGGGTAACATGCACTGGTACAGTGCGTTGCCGCACCCACTACACAACGAAACAACTCGGGAACCCGGTTGGCAACCCCCTAGGCAGACACACGGTCCAGTCCCGCCCCCTGGAAATGACCCTCTATCTGCTGTAGCCAGGTGTTATGTGGGTGACCCCTTGGCCAGGTCCAGTCACTCGGGTCCCCAACAATGAGGATCTTATGAGCTGGATCACCCTTGGGGAAACGCGCCACATGGCCGTAGTGCCGTAACTGACACTCCCTCACAATGCAGGTAATGTGCCTCATTTGGGACTCCATGAGCAACCACTTATTCGACACAAAGGCAAACCAATGGTACCCAAGGATTTTCCGAAGAGACTCAGTACCAAAGGAGTCCAGTCTTCGTCTCAGGTCACTGGATAGCGTCCATGTCTCTCAGCCATTGTGTTAAGGCGCTATATAGGCGCCAGACCCAACACAGACTGGACACAGAGGCACACGTAAAATAAAAATACTATTTATTTTTTCATTACCTGTAGGCGCACGTCTTCCCCGTGTCCCACAGGCAATACACAGTCCTAAGCACAAACACCAAGTACACCAAGCAAAACTATTTTTCTTCCTCCACCACTCCTCCCAGGCAACCTCGTCCTCCTCCTCCCGATTCTGGCACCTTGAGTGGTGGTTACTGGGCCCTTTTATAGTCCACCCGGAAGTGCTCCAGGTGGTTGAGTGCCGTATTCTGGCTTCACTTCCGGGTGTGGTGAATACGCTGCCCATACGGGCTCAGGAGTCCCAGGTGCAGCACCCCCTGGCGGTGCCTGCGGGACCCAACAGGGCTGCACCCAAATCCAATTCCACTGCTCCAACCCAGGGGACCGGCAATCTAGCGTCCAGAGGGAAATATTGCATCGTCCATGGCTGCTCCCCCTGAGCATATAACGAAGGGGCGTCCTAGCTGGTCATGGACCCCAGCCGTATACCACACCATATAGCAAGACAGGAAGCACCAGGACTCTAAAGACTAAAGACCTTTGTCCTTTTGCATAGATATCGGGAGTGCCACACACCCCTTTTCAGCGACCTCATGGCCCCCCATATTCTCCCAATCCGTCTCCTGACTTCATAGGAAGAGTCACAAGAGACATGAATGTCACTGCCAAGGTAAGTAAATCTCTTGACAAGGTCAACACTCTCTCCGCAGACAGACACACTGCTGACGGCTGTGCCCAAGAGTTCATTAAAGGCCTGGATAAAAATAATTATTTAAAACACTTTAAATTGTACATGCTGTATTTTGGGAATGCTTGTCCCCAAACATTCATAGCTGTAATCTTAGATTCTCTAACATTAGCTTGTTTAGGATTCTGAGAGTGAAAGCACAGCTAGAAGCAGCAATGCCCACTTTCTTTCAATTTGAGCATGATGAGGTAAGTTTTTCTTCTTTGTTTTTCACCATGCCAGTGGATCTTCCTCTGCACTATATTCAGGCTTCTCCTCATAAACTGTGAACTCCTTTGTGAGATGCACAGTTACAGATGATACAGTGTGCTGTGACTGCTGATTTTGACTCTTCTTGTATGTTTGTTAACAGTCCTTTCAGATCAGTATTGCTTCTTGGTGATGGTTGCTTAGTGCTTGAAGAGGGTGTTTGCTGAATTGGGGCTTCCACTTCAAGCAAATGAACACTTGTTATTTAACATTTGCTTGACTTCCTCTTTTAAGACAACACAACGTTCTTTAAACCTTGGGTCAAGAAAGGTTGACGTGTTGAGAACCAGCTGCAGAGGGTAGTCCTCATATCTCTGTCTTAGGTCATTTTTTAATATTTTCTTTAGGTTGCTGTTTTAAGATGCTATCACTCTGATCATCTGTCAAATTAGAAAAAATCTTCCATGTTAATGGTAGAACAGAGGAGAGTGTGTGTTTTTCAAGACTGAGGTCATCAATAAAAGAGCTTAATGGACTTAAAACATCTCTTACAGATTCAATAACTGTAATGTCATAGGCTTTTGGCATTGGGTACCATTTTTTCCTGTCATCTGCAAGAACTGAGCAGACAGCTTGCTACTGTTCTGATAATGCTGCTGTTCGAATAATCTCTTCATCATTTCATATTCTGAAATCCAGTGTGTTGGTTCATCATTAGTTAGTTTCAGTTATAGGCTGTTCCATTTGTTAGCGGCAAAGTTCAAAACTTCGAATAACTAATTGCAGATGAGAGCGCCACTTTTGTTTAGCAGACTTAGAGGCAAAGACGCGTATCACAGAATGGTGGAAGTAGCCACTTTAATAATGAAATCAGCTTTATTCATAGTGGAAGAATATAAGCGATCTTAAGTGCAACTTTTTCAATTACTATTGCCTAGTTGTCTACAGAACAGAGAAATCAATTCACATCTGCATATATGGGTAAGTATTACTTATCTTAGTACAGTTGTTGCCAATTTTGATAGTATTACACAGTTAGAAAAGCCATTTTTCAAGTTGTTTTTCAGATTCATATGAGAAGGCTCATGACTTGTTGCTTCTGTTAAAAAATGGATCCACCTTAGACACATATCCAGAATTTGAGTCATTAAATTTCACAAAAAGTTCATATAAACTCACATCTGTGACATATTGTTTTGTACTAACCAGAAAATCCTATTTTAGACCAAATTGGAAGTACAATGCTGCATTTTCATCAAGTTTTTTGTATCCTTATAGTGCATAACAAAGACAACATCATGAAACCTGCTAACTTGTTATTTTAACAATTGTCTTAATCAGGGAAGAAAAATAACACTACCATTGTGAGTAATATAGGTTGGAAGCATTCACTAATAGCACATTGCCACACCCACCACACAATGAACCATCTGGATTGGACCCGAGTGCAATGGGTGACACCTCAGCACCACAGTGGGTGGTTTTACATGGTGGCTGAAGTGCCAATCCTGCTACCAACCCCCAAGTTTTCCCTGTAAGTAGGAGGACCTGCTTGCAAGGCCAGATGCAGATTAACGTCATACTCATGAAGAAGCAATTGCAGGTTACGGGCCTTGTTCAAGGGCCCAACAGAGTAGAGTCAGTTCTGGCATTTAGGGGATTCAAAAATAGCCTCAGAGTCACCACTTCACCCAACCATGACAGTGATGAGAAAGATGTAGGAGGAGCTTGCCAACAAGCCCGCTAACGTCATAGAGGGACTTGCCAATACAGAAAAGACCCTGCAAATTACAAATGTATATCTTGAGGTGGAGCCTCCTTTTTTTTCTTCCTCACAAAACAGAAGAGTCTCTGAAGGATATGGATTTCATATTCTTTCAGGACCAGGAGCTTTGAAAGGAATTGGTAATTTCACAATACATTTTTCAGAGATTGTACAATACAGTTTTGGGTATTTGAATGGCTGTTCTAAGAAATGAATGCTGATATCTGTTGTTTTCCAACAGGTGCAACATCATTCTATTAAAGGAGGCATGACTGTCAAAGAATCAGAGAGGCAAATGATTCCCTTCCTAATGTCAAATGCATTTGTCCAGTTGTGTAACTAAAAAGGTGTGGGAGAGAAAATCTCTTTCAAGGACCTCAACCTGAAAAGAATCATCCACTGTAAGTAGATTTTAAAGGCCACTAACAAGTATCAACCCTTCTGGATGCCAGAGTAAATGTATTATCATGTCTTTATTATTTCATCTTCATAACACTCAGATGATACAATGCACACAACGTCAGAGTGTACCAGAAATGGAGTATGTAAAACTGATACCATGAAAAATAAATATTGTAGCCATTTATACATGATACAATCAATACCATAGATATTTTGAATTGTTTTGACAATACTCTATTCATATTAAATTAAGCTGGATATTTTGGTTCTTTACTGATATAAAAAATATTTCATATAAAAATATCTCATATAAAAGATAAAAAATAAAAATCAATATTAATATAATATTTGTAACTAATCAGTAAAAATTAGAAAAATTGAAAAAAGCAGGAATATCATCAAAAGTTCAAAAAAAAATAAAAAAAATAAAAATGGCCTTCAAAAAAAACAAAAAAAAAGTAAAAAAAGTGAAAAAGTCCAAGATCAAAAAGCCAATAGCAAATGGTCAATGATTTTCAAACACAACACCAAAGTATTGAAATTAAAGAAAAAGGAAGGCAAGTAAAGACCGACTGATCCAGTCACTAACCAGATTAAAAATCTGATAAATTAGTGGTTTTCAAGTTTAGTCCTGTGGTGCTTCGATGGCTGCAGGTTATAATTCCAACCACAAAATCAGTGCATCCTTCTTACTTTTAGTTGATCTCACCACTGCTTTAGATAGTTTCCAGGTGCTGCAAAAATTAATTAAAGCATTTGGCGCCTGTAAGCTAATTAAGGGTCTCATTCCACCCCCATCAAATACCATAAAACAGCCAATATAATTAACAAAAGAGCAATTAGGCACAATTAAATTAACAAAAGTAAAACAAAATAGATAATTAACATTTATAAAACAATTAACAGAAATTACCTTTCAGAATACCATTATAGAAAAAGAGCAAAAACAAAAGAGCAAAGGTAAAAAGCAAAACCCCAGGGTGAGAGCCACAGCAGTCCATAACTATATGTAGAGATTTGATAACAGCTAAATTATATATCTGTGATGGGTTAGCGCCCTGCCCAGGATTGGTTCCTGCTTTGCTCCCTGTGTTGGCTGGGATTGGCTCCAGCAGACCCCCCATGACCCTGTGTTCAGATTCAACTGGTTGGAAAATGGATGGATGGATATATATATATATATATATATATATATACTGCTCAAAAGAATTAAAGGAACACTTTTTAATCAGAGTATAGCATAAAGTCAATGAAACATATGAGATATTAATCTGGTCAGTTAAGTAGCAGAGGGGGTTGTTAATCAGTTTCAGCTGCTGTGGTGTTAATGAAATTAACAACAGATGCACTTGAAGGGCAACAATGAGATGACCCCCAAAACAGGAATGGTTTAACAGGTGGAGGCCACTGACATTTTTCCCTCCTCATCTTTTCTGACTGTTTCTTCACTAGTTTTGCATTTGGCTACAGTCAGTGTCACTACTGGTAGCATGAGGCGATACCTGGACCCTACAGAGTTTGCACAGGTAGTCCAACTTCTCCAGGATGGCACATCAATACGTGTCATTGCCAGAAGGTTTGCTGTGTCTCCTGCATAGTCTCAAGGGCATGGAGGAGATTCTAGGAGACAAGCAGTTACTCTAGGAGAGCTGGAGAGGGCCATAGAAGGTCCATAACCCATCAGCAGGGCCAGTATCTGCTCCTTTGGGCAAGGAGGAACAGGATGAGCACTGCCAGAGCCCTACAAAATGACCTCCAGCAGGCAACTGGTGTGAATGTCTCTGACCAAACAACCAGAAAGACTTCATGAGGGTGACCCAAAGGCCCCATGTCCTCTAAGGGGCCCTGAGCTCACTGCCCAGCAGCATGCAGCTCGATTGGCATTCACCATAGAATACCAGAATTGGCAGATGCACCACTGGTGCCCTGTGCTTTTTACAGATGAGAGCAGGTTCACCCTGAGCATGTGACAGAAGTGAAAGGGTCTGGAGAAGCCATGGAGAACATTATGCTGCCTGTAACATCATTCAGCATGAGCAGTTTGGTGGTAGGTTAATAATTGTCTGGGGAGGCATATCCATGGAGGGTCACACAGACCTCTACAGGCTTGACAAAGGCACCTTGGCTGCCATTAGGTATCAGGATGAAATCCTTGGACCCATTGTCAGACCCTATGCTGGTACAGTGGCTCCTGGTGCACGACAATTCCTGGCCTCATGTGGTGAGAGTATGCAGGCAGTTCCTGGAGGATGAAGGAATTGATACCATTGACTGGCCACCACACTTTCCTGACCTAAATCCAATAGAATACCTCTGTGACATTATGTTTTGATCCATCCAATGCCACTAGGTTGCACCTCAGACTGTCCAGGAGCTCATTGATGCCCTGGTCCAGATCTGGGAGGAGATCCCCCACAACACCATCTGTCATCTCATTAGAAGCATGCACCGATGTTGTCAGGCATGTATACAAGAACACAGGGGCCATACAAAGTGCTGGGTACAATTTTGAGTTGCTGCAATTAAATTTTGGCAAAATGGACTAGCCTGCCACATAATTTTTCACTCTGATTTTTGGGGTGTCTTTGAATTCAGGGCTCTGTAGGTTGATCATTTTCATTTCCATCAAACGATGTGGCATCCTTTCGTTCCTAACACATTACCCAGTCTATATCAGTATAGATATCCAGGAGGATTTCTTTTTCCCATTGAGATCTGATGTGTTTTCAAAGTGTTCCTTTAATTTTTTGAGCAGTTTATATATATATATATATATATATATATATATATATATATATATATATATATATATATATATATATATATATTTATATATATATATATGTATGTATATGTATATGTATGTCTTCTGCTTTCCCAAAAATATCATCTAATTTAATTGTGCACATCTTTAATGATACAACCAGAATGCTTTCCCTCTGTCTTGTAAATGCAGTCTGATTTGTCCCTTGTGGAAATGATTTCTCTTTACAAGTATTCATGGGGAAAATTTATTGAGCTCCTATTATTGTTCATTTGAAAGTGTGCACCTTGATACATTTCAGTCAAACCTGGTTTCATTTGAGTTGGAAATATTATCTATGTCAAAAAAAATCTTTACCTATTTTCTATTAAATTGGTTGCTTTCCTCTCAACCACAGCTGAAAGCCAACCACTTTTGCACACACACAATCCTATACTACAGGATGAAGGACAAAATAGTGCAGTGTTAACAAGAAATTGCACTTGGTTGAAAAAACTAAATTAAAACAGAATTTAGGAATATGAATTTTGCTTTTTATGTTGACTTTGATTTATGGTTATTGTTTTGGGTTTACATTTTTTAAAAAGGTTTTCTTATCGATTTGGTTCTTTGAAACTGCAAATAAAAATTCTGGAAACATGTTCAGAACAAAATTCCCTACAGTAGTCTTGGCAGGAACACGGTCTATTGTTTACTGTGGATAAAAGGTAAAAATATAACAAAATATAATTAGTCCCTGCATGAAAGTGCTTGCAGCGGAAGACCAACCACCTCTCTCAAGGATAAGAAACTTTGGGTTTGTCCTATCAAAACTCCTCCTAGCAGTCTCATGGATATCAATGATTCAAGATTCCAGCTTTCAATTAAATGATGAGGTAAGCCTTCTGATATCTAAAACAGTCGGTACCAATATTTGTATACAGTACTCTTCATTTTCATAATTGCTATAGCAAAAAAAAAAAAGAATGTAATTTAAGTATCGAAATATCTGCAAAGTAGTAGCTGCTGTTTTTTTTTGATTAAATTGACTAAAGCAAGAGTGCCTAACTGTAAGACTCCATATACCTTTGCTTTTTTGCAGTCTGCTTTGAAGCAGTGAATCACATGAACACAAACAACAAAAAGCACAAGTTGTATTTAAAAATAAAAGATTAGATACTGCCATACACAAAAAACAATTTATTAAGTAAAGGAAAGGCCAACGCTCCATCTTATTTATTTAGAATCATGCTAATAAGCACTATTATGGACCATCTTAGTGAGCCGCAATTTACCCAATACCACCAAAGTCAGCTACTCAATAAGGTTTATGCTTCCCTGCTTACACTGTTCATTTCTTTCAGATTGCCGATGCATTTTGTGTCATCACTTTTGGTTGTTAACTTTATTAGCTGCAAACGGTAGAACATCAGATGATTTTGAGTTTAGTTTCCACATTTGCTAAGTCATCTCCAGTTTTTGTATGATCCTGGTTCTAAGCCTTGCATTTTCAGGCACAGGGTTTTAAATCTTTTTTTGTTAAATATTACTTTTTGTGTAAGGTAAAGGTCTTTGGCCTTTTTTGTAAATACCATTTTGCCTAACATAAACATGACATTTACAACTCAATAACAATACATCTGAGTGTATTTTTAAAGTTTTGTTCTACATTGGGCACCTCAGTGACCAAGAATGTGTCGGGCTCTCTTAGGATACCCAAGGCAGATGCTCAGTTCCAGGTTTGCTGTCTGTGAGGTGGTATTACATAGAGCAACAAGTACACAATTTACATTTGAAGCCTTGCTGGCTACATGCAATGCAATACAACTTATTTTTTGTATACGCTATTCACTAAATGCAGGTGCTGAGCGCCATGAGCAATTCTCAGTTAAAATAGAAGAATAGATTACAGTAATTATTACATATAGAACTGGTACACGTATAAATGCATATTTGTTAAAACACACAAAGAACAAGGTAGACACTGATTAACTATAAATGAAAGCCACAATTAATTAATTGATGAATTGTGACCTGTTGGCAAAGGAGAATACCTGGAGACCTTGGCCAAATGACAACCTACCCCTCCAGGGTTTTCTATAATGGTGTCTGTGCTGGCCATCCCATCTGATCAGAAAATCTTTCATGATTCTATTACCCCTTCATCCGAGATGACTTTTGCATATTCAGGAGAGCATCCTGGAAATAGAGGAGTGTCACATCGAAATACCAAAAAGAGTAACAGAATAGCCGCAGGTTGGTAACGGTTTATAAATATTGTAATACTTGTATTTCTGTACCAATGACTAACAAATAGCAAAAACAGTATGCACAGCTAATCAGCAGCTCTAGTCAGGGTATATTAGACTAAAGTAGTTAAGTCTTCAGCCTGGATTTAAAAACTGAGACTGAAGGGTCATCTCATATTAGCAGGCAGATCATTTTGCAACTTTGAGGCCCTGTAATTAAAAGCTTGACTTCCTGATGTTATTTTCCTTGGAATCATAAGTAGGCCGGAATCGTGAGATTTTAATGTGCTCTCCAGTTTACAGTATAAGCAATGATAAGTACATATAAGTAAATAGGGATGTTTAAGGCTGTATAGGTAAAAAAGAGGATGTTTGAAATCAGCCCTGAGTTTAACTGGGAAGCAGTGTAAGGACTTGAGAATTTGTGTTTGAATTTTCTGTTTCATGTAGCAATTCTTTACAGCAGCATTTTCAACTGAATGAAAGCGTCATACATTGCAGTAGGCAATTCAATTAGAAGTAAATGGTTGAGTTAATTTTTCAGTATCTGGCATATTTTAAAAAGTCTTAACCTTCAGACATTTTTAAGATGGAAAAAACCTGCTTTGGATCAGTGTCAAAAATAGTGCCGATTCCATAAAACTAATGGTGATTCCAAATAATTTAAAGAGTAGCCGAATATTGTTGTGATCAACATCATTACCTCCAAATACTAACGTTTTTGTTTTTTCTCATCCATCTACTCCTTTAACTCACTGACACAACTAATTAAGGGCAGCATGGGAAAAATGTCATTCTGTCTAAAACAAAGGTATAAATGGGTATCATCTGCATATGAGTGAAAATTAACGTTATGTTTTCTAATGATAGTTCCCAGTGGAAGTATGTAAAGTGAAAACAGTAAAGGTCCTAAGACTCAGCCCTGTGGACCACTGTATTTAACATCTTAGTAACATTTTGATAAATAACCAAACCGGCCAAGCACAGTGCCTGAGACCAATGTCATTTTCCAGTCTCTGTTATAAAATAGAATGGTCAATGTTGTCAAACGCTGCACTTAAATCTAACAAATATAAATATAATTACTGGGGAATTCCATTCATCAGATGATATCAGAATATCTTTTACAACACAAGATAGTGCTGTTTCTGTACAATGACCAGTATTTCTCAAATAAATTGTGATGTGTAAAGTGAGACTGAAGCTACATGGTGACTACTTTTTTAACTATTCTAGAGGGAAGAGTACATTTGAAATATTTCTATAATTATTAAGCGTATGCTGGTCTAAGTCTGTCTTTTTAAATAGTAAATTAATTATCTGCTAAGAATGGGTGTAGCCAAAACATTTGTTAATCTTTTTCTAGTTTAGTTAGTCCTGGGTCTAAGGAACAAGTAGCAGGTTTCATTTTATAAATTACAATTATGATTTCCTGTTCAGTTATTAAAATGACTAAAGTGGTAAGTGCAAAATGAGACAGGCTGTGCTAATCTAATATTAAGTTTGTGAGGTGATGCCGAATTCTGGGATTTTATATTTTCAATTTTCTCATTAAGAAGTTCATAACATCTGTAGGTATTTTGCATTACAGTTTAGGTTGCATGTCTGCCTGACTGGTTTCAGATTATCCACTGCTTGTGTACTTGGGCCTAATACTTGAGATGATGGGAATAATCACCATGCCATTTTTAAAAAGTGTTCAGGACCATAAAACCATACAACTGTTGACTGTGTACATAATGTTACCTTCATACATTGATCCGATTAGCTCTCTAGCTGTATTCATTTTTGTTACACCAGCCACTCAATTACCTTTTATAAAACTGTCCTTGATCAGTAACTGGAAAATCCTTATGATGTGTAACCACTATAATTAAAAGTTATGTACATTATAAAATATTGAAAGTATTAAGATATATAATAAAACTTAATTTGAAATATAAAATAAAATAGACTATTTTAGTGGGAGTTTTGCTGCTGCCCTAATTATTGAATTTTCCTTCTTGCCCTATTTCAGTGCAATTACTGAAATGCATCCTGTACATACAGTATCATATAAAGTGAAATTAATAAAAATGGATTTGATGCTTTCCACTGCTGTCATTTAAAAAGGATACTTAAATACTACAGCTATTTTAAATTTGTATACTACAAAAAATGAGTCAACATTCATAATAAAAAATCAGACTAAATAAACAAATCCTGTGACAAGGCGATACATACAGAATCTGATTTTGAAAAGAATGACAAAAGAATGTGTTGATTACTTTGCTCTTTCAATATCCTGGAACGCGAGCACTACGGAAGACTAAATTATCTTGTAAAAAAATCATATTTTCACAATGACAGCAAAGCAATTTTGAATATCATATAAATATGAGAATAACTGAGTACCAGCCTGACAAATATGTTATCATTTTGAACTTCATGTCTAGTAAGTGGTGATGCACTTACTGAGCAGTGTCATTATCCCCATTAAAAGCAAAGATAACCATACTGTAAGTCATGGACTATTTGTTTCCATTGTTAAAAATTACCTTCCAGTAACATGTTAAAACAAAAGAAAAAAAATAATGGTTAATATGAAGTAATGGACATGATACAATGTTTTCTTATTATTTTTATTTCACCATTCAATAATAAAATTACTTTATTTTTATTAAAATATGACCCTTTTTTAATTAACATTATGCTATGTTAATATAATTGGTCCAAGTCAGGTAAGTAAGGGAAAAAGTATAAAGAAATAAGTAACTTTGAACAGGACTATTCAGTTTGACATTTGTAAATGATTTAAACAGCCCTTCAAAGTAAGCTGATCATACCCTTTACCAACTTTCTTCTACATATCTTTTCATAAAACAATGCAGTACAAATTAAATCACATAATTTCAATAAGTTAGTTGTTCCCTAATTACTGAATTTTTTATCATATTCTCTAAACACTTCACGTTAATTTTTAAAAACCTTGTCAACAGGCATACATGTAAAGCTAGACTACTATTATCCAACATGTAACATAAAAAGTAGAGAACAAATATGTAAAATAAAAGAATATACAGTAGCATAGCCTCCTTCAACATTCCTGCCATTTGAACAAAATCAAAAACCATGTGTGCCTTACTTGTCAAATGATTAATTTTTGCAGAATTCAGAATTATTTGTCTTGTAAAATTCACCTTGTAAATGTCATATGCAAATGGGTTCAGATTATAAATCTCCATATTGGGAAAACTGAATTAGTATGAAGCATCATTTAGCTTGAATGGTACTGCCCAATTGCAAACCATGCTCCATGATCACTAAACAGCACTGACAGGCCCAATTTTAGTTTTACATAATCTTGAGTTTTTGGAATGTGGGAGAAAAAACATTATACTACAGAAAATGTAGGCAGACAGAGGGAGAGCATTCTATGCAAACTGTGTCCATTTAGGATTTCTGTCCTAGAGTCAGTAAATATAATAAAGTAGTGCAAATCAACTTGTTTTTTTCAATTTTCAGAATTTTTTTTAACAAGCAGTCTGTTCTAGAAAGGCGGATTAGATAATCCTGGATCTCAGAACAAATCACGGCTTGCTATAGCATGATTTGCAATTAGCCGGATTTTAATTAGTTTGTGCAATCCCGGATAGGTTGTTCCAGATTAACACACGTTCACAGCAAAATTTACAGGTCCATATCAGTCAACTACTGAACAGCCGATCAACCAAGTCTGAGAAAGGGAAGGAACCATCTTCATGCCAGCAGAGCAAGAGGTGCTGGGGGCAGTCACTCTGAAATAATGAATGTTTGTCAGTGAAATATGTGGTAAATTGTTGTATTGTGCAAAATGTACCCCAGCAATATTACATTACTTGAAATGTTATAGTCCTTTAAGTAAGCAGTGTATTCCATTTTTGCAATATTAATTATATCTAAAAGACCAATTGTATTAAGTGTTCAGCATATATACAGTATAGAGTTGTTGTAGTCGTTACTATGTGAGATGTGGAACGTTATCCTGCCTGCACTTAACCTTGTATCATCCGGTAATTAAATGCTAAAAGAAACCAGAAATGAATTACTTTAATGTACAAATCTGCAATAGAAAACTCCAAGTACACACACTTAAATCATAAATTACCCTGTTCAGACATGAGCTCTGGATATTTGGCCTCAATGTTTATAATTATGTACATGGCATCTCATATTATTTAAAAAACAAATAAGAGGATGCAATATTTTTACTGAGAATTTGATATATACACTCGGGCTTCATTACTAAAAGTCATAAGCCACATGAGCTACAATACAATACATAAGTCGTTACAAAACCTCAAATCAAAACTATATTAGTAAACATGTTTGGGTATAGGTATCCGCTGAAGAGGACAGTTGCCATAAGTCTATTATCATTTCTTCCTGCTCAGAAATACTGCAATTGTTTAAATTCGATAGCCCAACCCATGACTCTGTGGAATTCCACTTTGATGCTGTCTACAGGGAAAGATAGCCAGTGTATGTGTGTGCGTGTGTGTGTGTGTGTGTGTGAGTGCAGATGCTACTTCAATGTTAGGCACCCTTTTGCGATTGCTTTTCCCAATATCTGGGGTATCTCCAATGTTATGAAGAAAACATGTTATGTTATGTTTTAGAAAGCTGTTCAGATATATTAATAACCTCCAATGTAAAACAGTAACGTTCATATAGACACTTCTCTGGGTATGCCAGAAAGTTTGATAGGGGTCTGACGACATTTCTCTTGGCAGAATCTGGCGAACAAGTTATGCTTCTGTGTCTGTTGTTTTTTCACAAAGGGGCTTGACATTTTCAACAATTCGTTGACCTTTTCTGCTTATTAAACAGTTCAGCTGGGATCAGAATTTCTGACAGGACATTTAGACCTTTGATCTTCTGACTGGATGCTCTAGGCCTTAATTTTTAACACTGCCCAGTGTTAATCCTTCATGTTAAATTTGCTGTTTTGCAGCGAACACCAACACTCAACAGGGTGTCAGTTCATCACAAGGCCAACACAGAAAAATCTATAGCATCATGCATGTCTTTAGTATGTGAAATGAAAAACAGACTACCTTAGCAGTTGTGGCAGTTGGGCAGGGACCTTGCCCCACCAAGATGCCTGAATCAGGGAAGGACCGGGGCAGCACCCCTGATTTCCATCAAGGGCCACAGATACTGAGCTTGAATGCTCAACCCCATGGGGTTCCGTGGCTCAACCAAGGTGCTGCCTGGATGGTTCCTGAGCCCTGGAGGACAGCACTTCCGCCACACCGGGAAGTGCTGCCGGAAGACCATCATCAAGCACATGGAGCACATCAGGGGCATGATAAAAATGGGTTGCATCACTCCCTTCGAAGAAATGGTGTCAGGAGGAGAAAGACGGAGCTTGTGAGGGAGGAGTGGAGGCAGCCGAAAAAAGATGAAGGACTGAGCAATAGTGTGTGAGTCACTGGAACCTGTGCAAATAGTGTCTGTAAATAAACGGTGTGTTGTGTACATTGGTGTTGCGTCTGTCTGTGGCCAGGCTAGCTTTTATACAGTATTGCATGTCTTCTCATTTAAACTCTTTCCTTTTTAATTACAATTTTAAATATTTGAATATTGATGAGAATACTCTTAATAAAAACTGATATTTATTTGTGTCCTGAGGTGTCACCTGTTGCGCGCTGTAATCATGGCATGCTCCCAACCTCCTGTTTCTCCTCTGTATTTAATTTGTTGAGTCTGCCTTGTATTCTCTGGGAAAGTCGAGTTCAGCAGCGCTACATGTTGGGTTTCTGTGACTCTTGTGGCTAACTTTGTGGACTAACTTGCTACTGTGATTAACACTCACTATGACACTAATGCCAAGTATAGCTGAAACATGTTACTTTTTACTTGACTTGTGTATTTAATCTGCCTGAGCATTTGAAATTTGGTATTCTTCACTTTGAGTATTATTATCATGAATCACATGGTAACACTGCATGAAAGCCTAATTATTCCAATATTTTGGTCATAAAGTTACCTTCCAAACAGAAGCTTCAATGAACAAAATTTAACTACTCTGTTTAATTTATGACTATTTCCAAAATCTTGGCTGCTGCTTGGGCCCTACTGTTTTGAATACTAAAGACAAGCTGCATAACTTTATTTGGTTTAACACCTGTTCTCTCTCTGTAAAAAAGCCTCATTAATATGTTATTTTATCTGGAGAGAAAGTCTGATGTATTATTTTAAAATGAAACATAGCATCAACTCATTAATATTTGTTGCTCAATCAGTATACACCCACTAGGTTATGCAAAACCTTTTTTGAAAGGTCAGAGTGGCAAAATAGCTGTACCTTATTGTGCTCATCTTAAAATCAAAGCTGTTCCTGTGTTAAATGTAATATCTTTTGAATATTTCAATTTCAGCTGTCTTGCTGCCAGGCTGTTTTGATTTACTTACGTAGCTACGCTGAAGTCTTCCTTGGTATTCCTTTCCAAGTACTTAGTGTTTTAAATATCAATGTCAATTCAATGGACTATAAATGTGCTGCTTATTTTATATTCTAGATACAATGTTATAATCTCATTCAGAATACAAATTCTCAATTCATAAGCAGGATCACATTCTTGTTCTAATTTGTTCAGATGTCTTTTGCCCTTTACATTGTTGAGCTTTGACTGTGTCATATAAACACAGGTTTCATTTAAAGTATTTAAAATTTTACCTAGATACTTTCCACTGATCATAACCATTAGAAGTATAAGTGTATTAACGATTGTTCTCTCAAAGATTGCCTACATGTACATTATTTGTCTGACTTTTATGTCTGTTCAACTTTTGATGTCTCACTGCCCTGCTTTTTAATCTAAATTCACATGTTCTCTCCTTTTCACAACCGGCATAGTGGTTTATCTCTGAACTGCCTCCTTTGAAAACTTCTACTAGGCATTTAGAGCATCTTAATGGAAATATAGATCTCCATGTGCTGGTTGAATTATGCAGCATAAAGGACACATCTTTTATTTTTTTACCTGACTACACTCTACTACTAAAGAGAATTCCCTTTTTTCCCTTAGGTACTCTGCTTTTAAACAGTTTGAAGATGTCAGTGCTTTGAAACATCTCTGTTTCATCTGATTTCATTTAAGATATCTCTTTATATGTCCATCTTTGACAGGTGTGCATTATAGGACAAAGTGGGCATTGCTCATTCTGCTAGGCCTTAGGGGCACACAAGGCCTGTGGAAGCAGTATATTTAGCAGATCTCTAGCTGCACCAAACCTCGAACTTAGATTACCAAACTACATCACAGAAGTAGCGCATCTGTTTGTGCTAGGATCTGCCTGTACTTAATCTGACAACAAAGGTGAAAGTGAAAGGTGACCTGACATCTTTGCTGAAGCTCTCTCTGCTGCAAATGAGTGTTAAAATAGACACCAGGCAGGACAAAGACCTATAATTCAAGTGGTGACAGTTAGGACGGTTAGAATAACTTGCCTTTAGGAGACACTGATTTTGTAACTGAAAGTTACTTTAGTTTAATCAGGAGAAGGTTCATCCTTCCTTTATAAATGAGCTTAACCCTACCAGGTTTTCAGAGAATTACAATTTAAGAGAAGTTCAAGAATTCTCTCAGGGCACACTCATTGAAATTGTCCAGGGATTCTGAGAGAACTCTGTGATTCTCAATTTCAGTTTGTTCCTCTTGTTTTTCTATTGCTTTTCAGCCTAATGTCTATGCTTATTAGTTTTTTTTTCCGTATTCCATGTATTTCTCTTGTTTAGCTTTTATTTGAAGAATTAGATTTTCTTGTTTTACTGCTTTAAACAACTCTTTCACTTAACTAATTTAAAGATATAATCATAATAGTAGTTTTCCTCATGTGTCATCGTCTGCATATATCCTGGTTGTTTTGAAGCCTTGCGTCCTTATGTTTTTTCTTCAGCATGTGGAAGACATGCTACATTGGATTTAAATCAGGTGACTGGCTTGGTCATTCAAGAATTTTATTTGGTTTGAAAAACCCCTGTGTTGCTTTAGCAGTATGTTTGGGATCATTATCTTGCTGTAGGATGAGGCACCATTCAATGAGTTTGGAGGTGTTTCTTGGAACTTCAGCAGATGTTTCTATACACTTTAGAATTAATTTTGCAACTGCCATTAGCAGTTACATCATCATTGAAGATAAAATGACAAAAAACAAAATATTGGTTTCTGTTGATAAAAATTCAAAATTTCATTGACCTCTGGTAGAATGTGTAATAAATGTAACAACTATTTCCAAAATGAAGTACATTCTACATACTCCTATAAACAGCTTAGTGAATCTCGGATTTGTATCAGCTAACTATGAGGTAACAAATAGCAGTGAGTCTCGATACCTACCTGTATTTTCCAAGTGACAATATTTCTTCAGCTCATTGGTGAATGCCTCTCCCATTTATTGCCAGTATTCCATGTCTTTTGACATAGTACAGTATTCTGTTCACACTTTATTTTAAGGTTTGACACCTAGCGATCATTTTAAGTATTGACGTTGTCAAGTTGTTCAATTCACCTTTCTTAAAAAAAACAGTTTAGTGAAGTTCTGAACACTTCATGATACCAGTTCTTTCATGTTAAGCCTTGGCAAAGATATGCCTGTAAGTCTCTCTTTTAAATAATTATTTTATAAATGTTAGTTAAGATGCTTATCTGCTACAGTTAATTCATTTTTAAAATGCATATTGATTGATTGTTTGGTGTGAACATTGTACTGAAAGCACCCTTTGTATTGTGTTTTGTAGTTTTACAATCAAGAATGAAAGATTTAACAGTAACAACCTCACTCTGAACAAGAAACGAGTTTACTGGAGTTGTTGTTCGCTCATCTGTCTATCTTGCACGGATATGCAATCGCAAGGGCAGAATACATAGTCTTGGCTGTTTTTGCTCCAGCATGATTGACACAAATCTCTTAAAACTCTTAAAACTGAATTAGCACCACTTTATTGCTGTCACAGTACTTTTAAAAGTCAGGCATGTCCCTAAAATCCTACTGTTATATACACTACCTGGTAACTTATTACATTTATCTATGGTTCTCCATATGTTGAAAAACTTCCTGTGGTTTGTTTGTAATTTACCTTTAACACATTTCCAATTCTGTACTCCTGTTCTTGTTGAACTCATGTTAAAATAAATGCCTGCATAAATTGTAATAATTCCTGTTGTATTTTTAAATTGAAAAGTTTTTAATCTTTCTGTCTAACTTATACCCAGTAGTTCTGGAATCAGCCTAGTTGTTCTTCACTGGACTTTTTCCAGGGCTGCTGTGTCTTTTTTGTATCCTGGAGACTAAAACTACATGCATCAATTCAGGATAAACTCTTTCGACTTGTACTCCACACATTGTGCAACATAACCTCACATTTTCTTGGCCTTCTTAATGGCTTTTGAACAATGTCTGGAAGTTGATAGTGACTCCTAAGTCCTTCTCATACGCAATACTTTCAAGTTTCAGACTTCCCATTATGTATAGAATTATAACATTTTTACTTCTGTGTAATAACATATTAAATTTCATGTGCCTCAAATCTGCCTAAGCCTGTAACCTATCCAAGTCTCTGAGTAATGATTCAACAAATTCTAGATTATCTACCAATCCACCTATTTTGGTAACATATGCAAATTTAACCGGCTTATTGTTTATATTCCTGCCCAGATAATTTACATATTTATTAAAAATAGCAGAGGCCCCATCACTGACCCATGACAAACACCAATCTTAACATCAACCAATTCTGACAAGGTTCCTCACACCACCCTTGCCTTCTGTGTTTTAGTCAATTCCGCACCCATTTCTACACTATACCCTGGACTTCATTTTCTTTAATTTTGATTCCCAGCCTCTAATCAGAATCTATTAAATACTTTCTGTAAATCAAAATAAATAATAGAATATAAACTTCTCTGATCATATCCTTTTGTTGCTTCATTATAAAAGTCCTGGATATTAGTAAAAGACAAACCCTCCCAACTGAAGAAATGCTGACTGTTCCCTCAAACTCCTGTTCTCGTCATGTTCTCCTCTGCCTATGCATATTGGTTTATATTTACCAGGATCTGGCTGATTATTCTTTTTATATGATGGTACAATATGTGTTATTTTGAATTTGCTATTTTCCAGTATTTTCCAGTTTTAGGAATTTCCTTAGTGTGCAGTGACTTTCAAAAAATGTATGTCAAGGGTTTAAATATGCACTCCCTAACATCCATAAGAATCTGAGGATAAATGTTAACCAGTCCCTGTTGATTTGTTACATTTCAGCCTATTTAATCTAAGCAGTAATTTACCTTCTACAATTTAATTTCCAAATCACTCAGAACCATCTTAGTAGTCCCTGTTACTGCTGGGAGGTTATCCACTTTTTCTCATGTAAAAACTACAGAAAAATGCAGGTTTAGTACATTTGTCTCTATATTTAAATTTCTACTTACTGCTCCCTGATACACTTCGCCTACTCCTTGAGTGTTTCTTTACTATTAAAATACTGAAAAAAAATCTATTGGGTTCATCTTTCGCCTTTTCTGTAATATTTCTCTCAATTGCTTTTTAACTTAATTAATGTTCATCTTATTTGTTTCTCTCATAAACCCTATGGTAAGCATTGTAATTATTAGTCTTGTACATCTTTTACAGCTGTTGTTTCCTTTGCAGCTTCTTTTTCAACTCCTTATTTATACATTGCAGAGTTTTTGTATTTTTAATGTCTTACTCTCAGGCATTTTCTCTTTAATAAATAATCAGTTGATGCTAATTATGATTTGAAGGCTCCTCTATTTATACCAAGGAACCAAGGGAGTCCAGCAGATTCCTTAAGCAGGTTTCAGGGTGAACTGAGACAGTAATTTAATCCATGTGTACATACAGTGTAATTCTTGAATATCCTATTGCACTTGGGTTAACCAGTGTATAAATGTTGATTAAGGCTGCTTCTTTAAGTCAATCTGCCTTGGGCAAATAATTCTGCCAGTCTTGTTGAATTCCAGAGTATGACCTTTGTACCGAAGAGTCTACACTTTAGTTTAAAGGAAAACTTTGTTAATCGAAAGCATTTCTCCTTGATTACTAATTTCAAATTTTAGGATGACCTTGACCTGCCTTACATGTAAAGCAGAATTTCTCAACCCTTAAGTATTTACGACCCGAGTTTTCATAACAGTTTTAATTGTGCCCCCTAACGTTTTTTTGAAAAGAGCCCTCTAATATCAATTTGTTCTTTTTTAATTATTGATATATCATAGATGCATATTTTATTATACCTACTTAACTTTTATCAACATTTATCTAACTCTATATTTATTTTTCTAGTATCAGAATGTAGTTTAAGTTAATTTGTTTTGGTTTCAGTAGATGTATTTTTCATATTTTTGATTCTTGTTTTCTTTTTTTTACATCTTCGCGCCCTCCTTTTTGTTACTTCATGTCCCCCTAGTGAGAACCACTGATGTAAAGCATTTTAAAACCTGTTCCACTGCTGCTCAACTGTCTCCACACCTAAAAGCTTATCCTAATTTATCCTATTTAGACTTTGCCACATCAAATTATTAGCACAAAACAACCTAGACTAGAACAATAAACATTGAATCAAGAGCACAAATGAAAAGGTTTTATTAACTAATAGCAATTCAAAAATATTATTATATTTATTATTGTAATAATATTTATTTATTTATTTGTTTATTGATATATTATTATTAATAATTGTAGCTGTGTTTAACCAAAATTATCAATGTTCTGCAGCTTTAGTATGCTTCACAGGATTCTGGCAAAAGTATGACACGTGAAATGATTCCACAGACAAAATATCTTTGTTTTTAAAAGCTTTAGTAAAAATTCTAGGTAAAACAGTTCATACAAAAATAGAGAAAAAATTGATATAGCAAAGAAAAGAAAAGTTCTGTTTAAAGCTTCAGACTGTTTCAGTCTTTAAGTTTGCTCATACAGTTGAACAATTTCTAAACAGTCAGAAAACTGTATGACTATCCCATTTACATACTGCAAATGTGTCTTTCAGTCCATGCTAGCAATGTACCTACTCCAAAACTGACTTAATTAACACACTATATTACAGATATTGCCAAGAAGGTTCTATTTCAAGTTAACTTACAGGGGGTAAAAGGCGAAACCATAATCTATAGCTATGAAAGAACATTATACAGTGGAACCTCGGTTTGCGAGCATAATTCGTTCCGGAAACATGCTCGCAATCCAAAACACTCATATGTCAAAGCAAATTTCCCCATAAGAAATAATGGAAACTCAGATGATTCGTTCCACAACCCAAAACTATTCATATAAAAGTGATTAAGACAAAATATAAAGTAAAATACATAATACAAATTAACCTGCACTTTACCTTTAAAAAAATCATGGCTGGTGTGAGTTTCTAAACTCATGTGGGATTCCACCCAACAGGAAGACACGCGGAAGAGTGTCCCAAAGCAATCACAGTCTCCCAGCGCTGTAGCAGTTCGCCGTATAAGCGCATCCAAAAAGATCGCAGACATGCTATAAGCGCCTGTCGTCAATGGGTCATACAAGGAACATTATAAAGATCCCGCTGCAATAAATAACAGCGCTGTTGCTGTTTCAAGCTGAATAAAACTAGTGTTAAAGTACTGAGACTCGGCTTTGTGTTTTGGGGAGCAAGATGGGAACTCGCACTTCACAGCGCACACACACACAGTCACAATGCTGTAGTAAACAGAGAGACGCGCTGGGCGAGTGAGATAAGGAGAGAGAGAGACACGCTGTAAACAGAGACACGCTGAGCAAGCGAGATAAGGAGAGAGAGAGAGAGAGAGAGACGTGCTGTAAACAGAGAGACGCTGGGCGAGCAAGCAAGCAAGATAAGGAGAGAGAGAGGTGCTGGGCAAGCGAGCGAGATAAGGAGAGAGAGAGAAGAACCATCAGCTCAGTTGTGATCACTTGACGCTCAGCAGACAAAGTGTATCCATACTGCTCGTATTGCAAGACATCGCTCGTTTATCAAGTCAAAATTTATTAAAAATTTTTGCTTGTCTTGCAAAACACTCGTAAACCAAGTTACTCGTAAACCGAGGTTCCACTGTATTTGATTCAAATTAAGCAAACGCTAATATGAGTTTAACTTAAAGCATTAACTTTCTAATATTGGCTCTTACAATAATAATAATACGGTTGTAATTTCACATATACCATTATTTCAATGACTGGTTTGATTACAGTTTAAGATCTATGTGTTGATTTTGTCTGTCTGTTTTCTGAACATGCCTGTCTGTTATGGTGCCACAGAGATTGTATGCTAGCAGTGGTATGCATGTGATGCTTGCCTATCACTTCCAACCACAGTGAAAACTGTGAATTTATTTAAAAAACAGAACCCCATATATTTAGAATGGAGCTGACTTTACTTTTTGAATTAACACCACCTCTATAGCTTAGAAATCACAGCAGCATCTGAACATACTTCGGTGACTGAGATATGTAAACCAACCTCCCCCCTTTCTCATCATATTCTACAGGGGTACCTTTGAGAGCATTCTAGAATGCTGTATTACTGTCTGGTTTGAAAATTGAAGTGTCACTGACAGTAAGCTCCTACAGCGGATAGTGCACACAGCATAAAAGATTATTGGGACCTCTCTGCCCTCCATTAAAGATTTCATAGAGCATTGCATCCAAAAAAGCCTATAGCATTGTGAAAGACTGCTCCCACACCTCCCACAGTCTCTTTGATTGACTTGTATCTGTCAGAAGCTACAGTAGAATCCAAACCAGTTCTGCTAGGTTCTGCAACAGCTTACAGCCGTTGATTGTCTAGGCTTTGATCTCTGTGTTAACCCCCTGCCCTTAGATCTGCTCTTAGTAGCATATTTATATGCAGTACATTTGTCAATTCTGTTTTTTGTTATTATTAGTTGTTATTATTTATTTACTACTACCTATTCAAATTATTACTATTTGTTCACTTTCCTATTATTTATTATGTATTTTTATCAATTCATAGAATGGTATCGTTTTTTGCCTGTCTTGAACTTGTTATATGTTTAAGTATATGATGTACCGTAGTCCATGATGTACCACAGTCCTGGGGAACGATATTCCGTGCCACCGTGTGCTGCAACACTTTGTGTGGATAGTATGACAATAAATCCACTTGAATTGACTGTGCGAGGAAGCTGAAATATTTAGAGGAAACCCTCTGAATCATGAAATTTTCACAATGAAACCAGCCTAGCACAGTGCCAACCATGACTGTTTTGTAATTAAAAGCTTAATTAGTATGCAGTAGGGCATTTGGTAATTGGTTTATACCTAAATCATTACAGCAAAAACATAAAAAAAAAAAATATTGTTGAGATATAAAAATAAATGTCTGATTCCTTATCTGAATAATGCAAAAAATACTTTACAGTCACTAAAACCAGTTACTCCTTTAAAAATCACTATTACATAAAAAAATCCCTTGGAAAGTAGAAGATTATGAACAATACAGTGAATTCATTAAACATCTTCATGTTCATTTATTTCCTTCTGTTCAATAAGTCAGTTGTTACAATGAAATGTGAAATGTGATCCATTAATAAGTCAGTTCAATGCAGCCTTCTCTAAAGCAGAGAAATCCTGTCTTAGTAATACATTCTTCCCTCTGCTCAGAGGTCAAGATCTTGGCAAACTCAAGGGAACCATCTTGGAACTGTGTCTTAATTACACTTGGCAGGTCTGACTTTGCTCAGAAATTCAGTTCCTCTGGGATGGGTGGTTCCTTGTGAAAGGTTGCTTGGTAACTTGCTGCTGATCTAGAAAAGGCAGTGTTCAGTGGCTACAAAGAAGCATATGGTTGAATTAGGCAGCAGCTCCCAGGAGGCCTAAAGTTCCTGACAGGAAAAAATGGCTGTCAAGTCAATGGCCAGCTGTACAAGCCACCTCTAACCTAGCATGATTTTTTTTTTCTAAAATAATGTATAAGCATTTTTGTAACTTACTTTTAAAGCATTTTTGCTATGTATAAAATATACTGTATACATTGTATGTTGAAATTGTTCAGTATAAACTTAGTATAACATAAAGCATAGCAACCAATAGGAAGCTTTATATGGGAAGTCTATACCAGTTGATGAAAATATATCTTTATATGGTCTGTATAAACTGTTACTTTTTCAAAAATTGCAAGATCATTTACTGTAATTTACTGTAATCAAACAGATCATGCTGGGTACAGCCAGCTTTTATATATATGCAAATAACAAGCATGTATCTGTTTGTGGGGTGGTGCAGTGGTGCAGTGGTAGCGCTGCTGCCTTGCAATTAGGAGACCTGGGTTCCCTTCCCGGGTCCTCCCTGTGTGGAGTTTGCATGTCTTTCCCGTGTCTGTGTGGGTTCCTCTGGGCACTCCGGTTTCTGTCCAAAGACATGCAGGTTAGGTGGATTGGAGATTCTAAATTGGCCCTAGTGTGGGTGTGTTTGTGTGTGTCCTGTGGTGGGTTGGCACCCTGCCTGGGATTGTTTGCTGGGATTGGCTCCAGCAGACCCCTGTGTTCAGATTCAGCGGGTTGGAAGATGGATGGATATCTGTTTGTTTTAAATAACATATTACATGTGTCTTTTTAGCACCTATAAAGTTAATGCTTCTTTGAAAAGCAAAATTAATGTTCATTTAACAAGGATTACATATTCACATTAATGAAACCAATCAATAGGTTATTTGTTCACTAACTTGAAATGTTGACAAGTGGTAGCAGTTGATCTTTAAGTCAAAGGTTATGTGTTTCAAAATCTATAGCAGTATTGTAAATTTGGATAATTGAGTCAATAAATGTATTTGCATTTAGACATAAATTGGAAATACAGGCATCAACTGGCCTAAGACTTGAAAACTAAATAATTATATGAATATCTTTTCATTTGAGATTTTACAGAGCAGTAAGCTCCCGGTTGGAGGATGCAATGATACAGAAGCATTGTACTGTTAGAAGTCTGATGTATTCACTATAAAAGTTAGAGTTGGCAGAAAAAATATAAATGGAACAAGTGTAGTTAGTGTGAAGCCCAAAAAAATAAGAACATGGACCAGAAAATAGAGCTAACCAAATGAAACAAACCAAAATAACATTCAATAAACAGGCAAAAGGTATAAACCGAAAGAGGGCTAAACCAGGTATCAATTCAAAAATCAAGAGGTAAAAATCTTTGTCAAAAAAAATGAAATCAAACTGTCCTGGCCACCTAAAGTTCATTTTCCTAATTAAAACACTAAGCAAAAAAATGTAATTTATTTTAGAAAATATTCATAAATTCAGATGTCAGGTTTACCATGGCTCCAATAATAATAATAATTTCTTACATTTATAAAGCGCTCTCCACACAGAGAGGACGTGAACCCATGATCTCCTTACTGTGAGGCAGCAGCACTACCACTGCACCACCTGCGTGGATTACACCATGACACCATGACATTAGTGTGCATGCAGCAGAAGCATGCACCATCATCAAACAACATGGTTGTGGTGGGGAAAATCATTTGTGAACAACAGTTGTTGCAATGTTAACTTGGTCCCAAAATGGTCACCTAGTGACATCACTGTCATAGTGATAAAATAAATTAAAATAAAGAAAAGCCAACAGTAACGTGAATTAGAAATTATTAAAAATTAACAAAAACTAATATACTTTCTACCAGTGTGTTAGGCTTCATGATGATGAATTCACTTCAACCTTGAGTTCGGTGTGGTGTATGGCCGGCCGTTCATCCCGGCCAATACGCCCAAGCCGCCAGGTGGAGCCATCCCTGCAGTATGGAGGTTCCCCGAAGACCAGCAGGGCATCATGGACATTGGAGTTTTTATACACAGCTCTGCTGGATACCATGGGGCCCTCTAGGAGACACTGCAGGGAGGAACAGTGTTTATTTACCCTACGCCCCAGAAGTACATCCGAGTCACATGGATAAGGGGAATGACGTGCTTCCGGGGTGAAGAAAAGGACTTTTGATCTGACCCGGAAGTGATAGAAGATCACATGGACTGGGGATTGGAACACTTCCGGGTCAGGAACTATAAAAGGATTGTGGGAGCTCCCAGACGGCGAGTTGAGCTGGGTGGAAGGGTGGCAACGCGTCTGGGTGTGGTGGAGAGTATTATTGGTTTAATATTGTGATTGTTATATGAGTATAGTGGAGAAGATGGTGCTTTGTGCACTGTGGTATAAAAATAAAGTCAACTTGTGGACTTTTATCTGGTGTTTAGAGTCATGGACAAGGGTTCAAGGGAGCGATACTGCCCCCTATCTGTCACATCGGTGAAATCATGAAATGCTAAGAAACTTCAGTGAACGCAGCGAAATGCACTGAAGTGAAAGGGGAAGAATAAATTGAACTAATTTCGAGTAGATTACAACAGTAAAATGGTTGTTTAAGTGCCCCTGGCAACTAGACAACTGTCTGCCAACTATGCTGGACCGATTATTGTGGCCAAAAATGTGACCTGAGGTGTGAAGCAGCAGTGCTGAATACTGTGCCACCATGCCTTAACAGAATTAAATACTGTATCAGAACAGTAAAATTTATTTCAGAAAGTGGCAGAGATAAAGCTTGAACTCAATAAGGTTTGCTAACCCAAAGAATTCACTGAGGATTAGACTATATATTCATTAAGATTAGCAGAAGAGTGCTTGAATATATTCCAGTTACTCATTTCAGAGCAGATCAAGTGCTGTTGCTCAACAATGTTTGAAAGGGATTTTTTTAAATGTGTGGATTACTCTTTAGTTTTTTGTTTATAAACAAAAGTTGTCCTACTCGTGCAAAAAGAGGTATTCCATCATAATGGTGTTTCAATTTTAATGCTGAAATAATAGTGATCTGGGAGATTATTGTATCTGGTTTGAAAAGGAATAAGGTTTTTTTACAACATTATATTGATTGAAGTCATCCCCAGATCCTGTGAATGGATTAATATTTTCATGTTTTTTTAATAGTTGCTGATGTTGTGTTAGCTTACACATGAATACTTACAGTACAGGAACGTGCAGTTAAGGGGCCTGTCATTATGAAAAGTAAAAAAACTAAAAATGATAACATAAAATAAATGTGTCCGCTGATCTGTGCTATAAATTTGTTTTCTGTGTGATTTCAATAATTTTGATCATTTTTATAGTCAAAATCACTGAATTGGCGCATTTCCTGTTCAAATACAGGAGAGAAATGCTAGGTGCGGAAGCGACAAGCAGAGCCTCACCTCTGACTGTGCTATCCCTCACATACTGGGTCAATGCATGCAATTGGCGTGTTCCTGTTGCTGTCTCTCTGTATGTCGCCAATATCATGTTTGCAGACACGTACATTATATACCCTGACTTTCCACAGTCTGGCTAATATCTTTAATGAATGGGTGTGACATATTTAGTCTTGCTGATCGGACATAAAACCGCAGTCAAAAGGCACCGAAGTTAGTGGATGTGAGGCCAACAGGTGCTCATTGCTGCTGTTCTTCTACGGCAGACGCTGTGGGCACCAATAAGTTAGCGATATCAGAAACTCAAGTGCACTGCAGCGGTCCGTTTATTTATTTATTTTTTTTTATTCAAATTGACTGCCAAAATGGAATATTAAGATGTTTAAAACTAAAGGAAAATAATGAGGACTTTTACAAGAAAGTGACAGAGTTTTTCATGGAGAAGGATTGGTGCATGGACTTCATTTATAAATTAAGGTAACGGTAAACGGTTTCAATTTTATACAAAAATGGGATCAGACTAAGAGAAAAACAATCCAATATTTAAAAATTTATTTTGATCTTAAATAAAATATTCTTTTGTTTTTCTTGTTATCCTTTTGTTGGACAGTCTGTATTAAAGTTGATTAAATCTTCAGAATCAAAAACTTTTAAAAACAACTAAATATTTCAATTAAGGTCAAAATTGAACTTTTGTACACCACTCAATACTTTTATTTATATTGAATGAGTATGAATTGCGGAATTGCAATGGCAAATTTAGAACACGTGGAGAGTGAGGAGCAAATGCGTTCTCTCCGCTCTCACTCTTTCGCCGCTATAAATGCAACATTCTTTCTTAGCCAATACTGATGAGATATGACACATAAGCAGTAGTTAATGTGTATGCTGCCAATTGAATAGTGAATAAGCTACACTTCTGGGTTCATATAATTGTAAATCTGAGTCTGAAGGAGTCAGTGCCTCACCGGCCATGAACCTCACTGCATGTCACTGTTACAGTCATTTAAACAACATATAATACAAAAAAATCCTAGCATCTACCATTCTTTGTACGTCAGTTCACACACCTATGACATTTTATTGTTTTCATTTTTTTATCTCTCTGCAGTGTGGCTTTGTTTACATTGCCTAAACTTTGAACACAGTTTATATGAATGGTACTTCTGCACAGATCAGTTTGAGCAGTAATATTTACATATATAGTAGAATCTCTAATTATTTTAGGGGATATATTCCTCTCTACTATCAATAGTGGAAAGTCACATACAGCAATACAACACTCGACAGTTTCTTACATTGCAATTAAAAGTGAGTGAGCCTGTTTTTTCCTATGCCCATTAGTTTTTACAATAGATATAAAAATAAACACTTCCCAAGACAAATGTACATCAATAGTTTTTAAATGCAATATAATTGAGCACTGTAATGTTATTTTTTGGGTGATTTAGGATCTGCATGTGAGGTTACATCAAAGTCTGTTTCACAAAAAACACAACTTAGTGACATCTACACATGAGAAGATACAGTAGATCAAATGAGTAAGACAAAGTGATAGCACATGAGTATGTCCCCTGCTCCTTTTCATATTGCTATGAGAGTGACAAAGTGAGTGTTCAGTGTAATTAAATTGCAAGTGAAGTCTCTCTTTCGGCACATATTATTATGTTTTGATTTGTTTTCAGTTTTGGTCATAAGATTTGTTATAGGATTTGGTGAGCGTTTGATGGTTTAGAAAATGAAGGATTAGGGAGTTATACCATTTTAGCCATTATGGATGTAGTGAGAAGTCAAGCAAAATGACACCTTTTATCGGCTAACTAAAAAGATTGCAATATGCAAGCTTTCGAGGCAACTCAGGCCTTGCCTGAAGAAGGCGCCTGAGTTACCTCGAAAGCTTCCATCCTCACTTTTCTTAAACAGTATTTTTAAATTCAGAGTTATGAGATGCTTGAGTCTTTCCTAGTATCTTCAGGAGTGAGACCAAGTTCTGAACTGTGTGCCTGGCCATTGCATATCATTTTTTCCTTATGCATTGTTGCCCGTCCAATGAGCCATTCTAGTATACAATATATTTACTAGCATTTCTAGTGCTTATCATGGCATCATCTAGAATGGAGCCAGTCCTGGAGGGAGCTCTGGTATGTCATAATGCTTGTTACACTTACACAGTTAGTAAATTAAAAAGAAAAAAATGACTTGGTTTTAAATTGTAATTGTTAACTTTACAAGAGTTACATGAATAGAGAAAATTATTATCATTTCTACAGTGTTTGTAAAATGAAAAAACAGTAGGTCTATATATACTACTTGGTTATACCATTCCCCTATTGAATGAGGAGAATCTCAGAACCTGTACATGGACCACATAGTTCCCAGAATGAAGTAGGTTGCTGGATTTACTTATTCTACTTCTCCTTCTTCTTTCGGTTGTTCCCATTAGGGGTAGCCACAACAGATTATCTTGTTCCATATCTTCCTTTCCTCTGCATCTTGTTCTGTCATACCCATCACCTGCATTTCCTCTATCATCACATCCATAAACCTTCTCTTAGGCATTCCTCTTCTCCTCTTGCTTGGCAGCTCTATCTTTAACATCTTTTTCCCAATATATCCAGCATCTATCATCTGCACATGTCCAAACCAGTGCTATGTTGCCTCTCTGACTTTGTCTCCCAACTGTCCAACCTGAGCTGACCCTCTAATGTACTCATTTCTAATCATGTCCATCCTTGTCAAACGCAAATCTTTAACTCTGCCTCCTCTAGCTCTGCCTCCTGCTTTCTGGTAAGTGCCACCGTCTCCAACCCATATATCACAGCTGGTCTCACTACCATCCTGTAGACCTTCCCCTACACTATTGCTGATAGCTGTCTGTCACAAATAACTCCTGACACTCTTCTCCACCCATCCCACCCTGCCTGCACTCTCTTTTTCACCTGTCTTCCACAATCTCCATTACTCTGTGCTGTTGAAGTATTTAAACTCATCCACCTCCACCAACTCTATTCCCTGCATCCTCACCATTCCACTGACCTTCCTCTCATGTAATCCCATCTCCACATTGAATGCATCCGTCAATCCTACCGCAGACCTCACCACTGTCACACTTCCCTCATACATATCCTGTGCAACTCTAATGTACTTTTCTGCCACTCCCGACTTCCTCTTACAATACCACAACTCATCTAGAAGCACCCTGTCATATGCTTTCTTCATGTCCACAAAAAAACAACAACATTTATTTATATAGCACATTTTCATACAAAAAGTAGCTCAAAGTGCTTTACATAATGAAGAATAGAAAAATAAAAGACACAGTAAGAAAATAGAATAAGTCAACATTAATTAACATAGAATAAGAGTAAGGTCCAATGGCCAGGGTGGACATAAAAAAACTCCAGACGGCTGGAGAAAAAAATAAAATCTGTAGGGATTCCAGACCATTAGACTGCCCGGTTCCCTCTGTGCATTCTACCTAACATAAATGAAACAGTCCTCTTTGGATTTAGGGTTCTTACGGAAGGACTTGATGATGATGGTCACGTAGACTTCTGGCTTTTAATCCATCCATCATTGTTGGAGCATCATGAAGCTTTGAGTAGGTGGTGGTGGCGCAGGCCGCCACCACAAAGAAACTGGAAAAAGAAACAGAAGAGATGCAATGCAACTCCTTCTGATCTTCTCTATGCTTCACCATCAACACCCTCAGAGCATCTGTGGTGCTCTTTCTTGGCATGAAACCACACTGCTGCTCACTAATCATCACCTACCTTCTTAACCTAGCTTCCACTACTGTTTCCCATAACTTATCAGTTTTATCCCCCTGTAGTTACTACAGCTCTGCACATCTCCCTTATTGCCCAGAGGGGGCTGGGTGGTCTCATGGTCTGGAACCCTTGACGATTTTATTTTTTCTCCAGCCGTCTGAAGTTTTTTTTTTGTTTTTTCTGTCCTCCCTGGCCATCAGACCTTACTTTTATTCCATGTTAATGAGCTTTGTCTTACTTTAATTCTTACTGTCTTTTTTCTCTTTCTTCATCATGTAAAGCACTTTGAGCTACATTATTTGTATGAAAATGTGCTATATAAATAAATGTTGTTGTTGTTATTCTTAAAATCGGATTTACTAATAGTTAATAATCAAAATTCATAATAACAGGTAGCAAAACACAAACAACCCTATACTTCATACCAAAGATTTGAAACGCTATTATTTAATATTATTGAAAATCACAGTTAAATTCAAAAGCAATCGAATATGGTGACCAAAATGCCAACCTCCAGTCCCTTGTATGAATAAACAAACAACTTCTTAATATCAAAAAGAAAAAGTTGAAATAAGAACACAAAAACCTCTTTCAAGTTCTCATAAAGCAAGATTCATTTTAAGAGTTGCACATAAAAAGTTCACATTGTCTAATAATTGACATCATATTCTTGTCTGAAGAATCTTATAGCAATGTGAACCCATAATATCTCACATCATAATTAACCTTTTAGAGTAAAGACACAGATTTAAACTATCAACACAAATACTGATATGTGGAAATTCTTGAGAACCAAATTATATTCTATCCCAAATCATAGTTTGCATCATGTTCTATAAAATAAATAAATCACCCTGAACCACATGAATACAAAACCCGTATAAGTATATATTGAAAGATAAAGCACACACTTAAGCAATTCATTTTATTGAATCATTGATGCTTTCCATTAGTTTACATGTTTAAAATTGTATGCAAAATATTAAAATTCACATTACATTTATTCTTGGAATTTTAGAGAATTAGTTAAAAAGAAGCAAATAATTTATAAAAAGTATTTTTTTGTAATTAGAAAGGAAAAGGTGGTAACACAGTAAGGAGTTTAGTAAGTTCTGTAGCTATAAACTGATTGTATTCCAAACAATTCTCAGAGCACCACCTAGTGGAAAATACACAAAATTCATTTTGTTTGGGGTAAATATGTTACAGTCAGATACTACAATATTATATAATATATTTTTATTGCAATATTAATTAAAATTACTCAGCAAATATTATTCACAAACATTTTCTCTTACAGGTAACAATATTGTTCCAGTAGGATTTAGCATTTTTTACTGTTATTTTACCAGTGTGCAGTTCACTTGCCTTCAACAATGTATAACATTTTGAGTAATGGAACTATTTCTCAAAATTATGAGAAAAAAATCTAATCTTGTAATTAAATCAACAACATAGTGTCAGACCTCTTTCATGAGTACTATTCCATTCTATCATTAATACTTAATAGAATATTTCAATTGTAATTATTAAAATATTATTCATGTTGTACTTTACTTTTGAATCCTAGAGGCATTTGAGGTGATAGCATATTTTTTATTTTTCTCAAGATCCTCCTTCCTCTCTTAAAACTGACACATAAACAAAGTGGTTTTCTGGCAGATAGTGACAGCCAGGTGAACAGATAGCACGGTGGCACAAAGGGATTTCTGTAAAGTGGGTTGTGTTTGAAGGAAAAAGGGAATTGTCAAGAGGTAAACATTAAAAGGCATATATGTAAGCAAAATAAGCATAAATGATTTGAACCACTGAACAGTAAGTGACCTAAATAGCACAAACCATCATTCCAAAGAGCTGAATCCTAGAATGTGTTGTGGCAGTGTACTTCATTGTTTACTGTATTGTATGACATATTTTTTCTTTTAATATGCTTGTCTGTGTTTTAGATTATACTTTATATTAACATGTGAATCTGATTTTTGGTCACTACGTAATTTATACTATCAAGTTTTAATTGGTGTCCTTTTTATTTTATATCATTTGAAGCAAACTATTTCCCTTAAAACAACTAGAGCAGAGATAATATGTCCTGTCCTGGAGAGTCATGTCAGCAAGTGACCAGTTCATGCCTGGTTAATGAGCTAATTTGCTGTCATTTCCTAATTTGCATTCTTGCTCAGCTATTACTTCATTCTGCAGTAGTTCATCTCTTTAAAGACCTCATCCTACTCTTCTCTGTTGTCAAGTCACATTTTGCCGCATTGTTCCTCTCAAATTTCCAGCTGGACACATGCTTATGTCTAAAAATAAACTATGATGCGGAAATGATGCAGGTGTGAATGGCAATTTACTGTTGTTAGAAAAAGAATTTACACTGTCATTCTCACCTGTCATTCATCATTAAAAACTGACAATTTACTACTTTGAAACAACAAATAGGTGTAAAGTGAACATATCCATGCTACCATCAAATGATGGACAAACAATAAAAATTAAATATTTTTCAGAAATAGACATTTGGCATTGCCAGGTATTTTAATGCAAAACTCAGTGAAAGAGAAGGGAAACTAAAGTTAAGTTAATTCAGTATTAGATTAAAAAAAAACCTTCAAGCACTTAGAGACCTCCAGGATTGAGGGTTGTCTCTCCTTTAACTTGAAATTGAGCATTAACTCAAGAAACATGCAAAATGCAGGTTCAAACATTTAAGGTACAACATTTAACTTAACACCCAGCAGTTTTCATATGTACAAATACCGTTATTTTGAAATACTATTGCAGAGTCTAAAAGTGTCTTCTTCTCCGACCTTTTACCTTTTAGAGTCTACACAAGACTCCAACCATCTCCCTCACATCCTCTTATCCAATGATATCCTCCTTATCTGTGCTATACTCTTGTTATCCTTACTGCCAAAGTCCATCAGACTGTCCCCATCAGTTGTCTTTTATCTGCATTAGCCCCTACATCCTTCAGGCCTGTACTCCATTACCTGCTTTTTTCAACATTTTATTGAATTTATTAAAATCAGTTGCCTGCTTTTCTAATCTATCCTATTGCATCCTCATTGTACAGCCAAACCATTTCATGTGCGCTGTTCCTCAGTGCCTAACAGTGCCTTTTCCACATCTTTACTCAACCTTTCATTCTGCCCCATGTCGCTCCTCATTTTCAAAATCACCATCCTGAGATATTGCATTTCACTGTAATTTTACCCTTAATCTTATCCGTCACTTGCCAGCTTTTAAAACCTGTAGTATTATTTAACACCATTTTAGCTTTTAGAAATTTCATTCCTTCATACAACCACTGATTTAAACAAAAAAAACGTACATACCTTACTTTTGTTATCCCTTATGTATCCTATCATCCTTATGGATCACAGTACCAAGGTACCTATGCATTGTCCTCTTCTCCAGCTCCCTATCTCCACACTGAATCATTATCTTGTCTACCCCCTTCTCTTTTTTGGCTACTAACAGAACCTTATTCTTGACCAAATTAAACACCACTCCTCTCCTTTCAATTTCTTGTATACCACTGTTGTACATTGCAACAACTTTTGTTAGCTTTCTGCCATCAGGACTATGACTTCTGCAAAGAGCAGGTCATCTAAGTAGATGAGCTTCGACTCTCCAGTTTCCTAACTTTCTTCTGGAGCACATTCTTTTACATTTTTGAATGGATTTCATCAATAAAGGCAACATAAAGCAGTGGACTCAAGCTATTTTCTGAAAACAAAATGAATTTAATGGGATAACAGCAAGATACCTATTTGTGATTGCTGTACTTAGTAATGCCATGTGTTAGAAACTGGTAATTTATGATCGCAAAGAATTTCTTGTTTAGATCTTTTATATGAAGTAATCTATGGCAAAAAATCTAAGATAACCATGTGCCTTATGAAATTAGTGACTACGGTTTTGATCTGCTTCATTAGAGGAGAAAGAAGCAGCAGAAAACGTAAAAGGCAGCAATAGACTGGAAACAAGACTAGAGGATGTATACATTAATAATAATGATATTATTATTATTATTATTATTATCATTATTTGGGCTGTGTGGTTTCTTTCCACATCATAATGGAGGTATGTTAAAAGCTAGGTAAAAGTACTTGTCACAGAAAGCAAAGAAGCATTATGATTTTTATTAACAAAAAGTGTAGAAGAAAAATCTGCAGGTAATTTATTTCTGAAAAAGTATTTTGGCATGATTTAATTAGCTTTCTCTTAATTATTTTGAATTCTCAACTCCAATCCACACATTTTTGAAAACTAAAACCCTTTTAATTTAAAAAAAAATCTTGTTTGAACTTGCTCTATATTTAAAAAATGTTACACTTTTAATTTTGCTCTATCTTCAATATATGTCTTCTGTTTAATTTTTCAGAATGCAGATTGCCTACAGGCTTCGATGGCCTGGTGGAAGAAGTAGTGGAGAATTTCAGGTTCCTGAAACAGCAATTGTATGTCTTTTATTTACAGTTAAATTAGATTGAAATCTCATAGGCGACAGTGACCATTTTCTACAGGTTCATTATTTTAAGCATTTTGATCTTCTCCCTCAGAGTTTCATAAGGATTTTTTTTCTGCTGCGGCCAAAAAGGTGTTCAGGAATGTGGTACACACCACCTCTAAAATCATAAGTTGCTGACTCTTCACTGTGGATTCAGTCCTCTTTTGTAGATTGATTGAACCCTGAAGCCAGTAAGAGTTTAACAAGTCTGTTACACCCTCACTTTACTTTCTTTCAATTCGGTAAACAGTTTTGGTCAATAGTAGAGGTACATTTCGGTGTCTTGCATGTCTGTAGTACTAGGGTGTTGTTCCGTTTTACAGTAATTTAATAATTAAGTCCAAGTGTGCTTATGAGCATTATCACATTAAATTCTAGGCAACTGTTATTATTATGACAATAAAATGTTTACTTCAAAGATTCTTTTGAATTGCTTTTTGAATTAGCATGGTGAGGAACTGAACTGTCCCATAGGATATCATGTCCTGTGCCATCGTATGTGTCTTGGATATCTATTCCAAGCTTCCTGTCTTAAACTAACTTCAAAATAAAAAATTGTACTAAAACATCAAATGGATAAAGTTGATTTTATTTTGGATTAACTGGTGTAGCTGATACAGACTTTAGGTTATTAATGTATATTCATGTCCCTTTTTTGCTGTCTATTTTGTTGCTCTTGAATTGAAAACTTGCACTTACTTGAATTGTGCAAGGCAGAAGTAGAAAAAGCTTTACCTAGAACAAAATGCATACTTGTTATTTTTATTTAACCTAGGAAAAATGGCAGAAAAGAAGTAAGTCAAAGACAAACTCAAACATCCATAGTGTGCAGAGAATATCTTATCCCCCATAGACATTCTTTTTTGTTACATGTATTAGTCTTTCACACTGAAAATATCGCACCATCCTTACATTATTGTTAGGTTTCACAAACTGGACTGCACACAAGCACCTGGCTAAATGAATAACAATGACAAGCTTCTTTTTTTCCTGGGTCCTATTTTTCTTATGGAATTAGCATAATAATAAGAGGAGAGAGTAATCTGCTCCAAACAAAATTAATTTGGCTTTGACTTAGGATACAAAAGCAATTGCAAAAATTCTGATTGGTGAAACATTGTTAAAGCAATCTTCCTATTATATTGTGTGCAACTAGGAATCTGTAGGATGTAAGCCTGGTGCTGAGTATGCATACACTTTAATATTGATTATAAAATGACATCTAATAAAATGCAGTCAGTCTCACAGATACAAAGTGGAAAAAAGGTTTCATTTAAAGATCTGCAGTACTTACTGTGTATTATCGATATTGCATTTGTGTATATTTTACTTCTTGGAATCTTATTCTGATTCTGATGATTTTTTCCATCAAAATTTATAATCCAATAAATTCCCTGTGTAATTAAGCATGATACATTGAAACATAATGTTACATGATACATTGGAAACAGATGTATCATATAACAGGTTCATTTGTTATTTGTTTGTGGTTTTATCCTATTTTATTCGAAGAATGTTTTTTTAAGCAGACAACACTAAAATAGCACGTATTCCTGGATTGTTATATACATAATAGCTGTGTAAACCCGTGCTGTAAAAAGCACGGGGTCCTAGAAACTATTGAAATCGGCAGAAAAAAAAAGAAATTTAGAGATGTCAGGTAATTAAAATGAACTACTCTGTGTATCTCTCCTAGGAGATTTCGTGTTGCCGACATGCTTGCATCATATGTGCATTAGCGATGGGATGAAAAGTAAAAGGGATTACCGTTTTGCCGATGTGCTCCCACCCTTCTGTAATAGTGGATAAGCGAGTGACTCTCTCTTCGGATGTTCCATTTTGCTGATGTGCTGGCCTCACTTGTTTATCTTCAGAGGTGGAGCCCTTAGCCCGATTCCACGCCTCACTTCCAGGCCGGGCAGACATATACATTTCCACGCATAGACGTTTATATATAAGATATTTACAAGCTTAAACCTTCAACCTTAAAATACATCCATCCATCCATTTTCTAACCCGCTGAATCCGAATACAGGGTCACGGGGGTCTGCTGGAGCCAATCCCAGCCAACACAGGGCACAAGGCAGGAACCAATCCTGGGCAGGGTGCCAACCCACCGCAGGACACATACAAACACACCAAGCACACACTAGGGCCAATTTAGAATCGCCAATCCACCTAACCTGCATGTCTTTGGATTGTGGGAGGAAACCGGAGCGCCCGGAGGAAACCCACGCAGACGCTGGTAGAACATGCAAACTCCACGCAGGGGGGACCCGGGAAGCGAACCCGGGTCTCCTAACTGCGAGGCAGCAGTGCCACCGTGCCGCCCACACCTTAAAATACACTTTTAAACAAATAGATAAAGAAAGTGAAAACTTGACTATGAAATAAAACACATCTTTTTAAATTTCTTATAACATCGAAGCACACATCACCTTGTACTTCTGGCTCTCCAGAGGTGGAGCAAAAACAGTCAAATTAATCAAACAGCAAAAATTAGCAAATAAAGTTTCTTGTAATTAATATATTGGAGATAAAACCAACAGATGCAGAATTTTAAAAGATGTACTGTACATATATATGGATAGAGGAATTCTATCAATATCACATGGCACACTAAGCATGCTGTTTTTTTAACCTTTTTAGTTTGTTATACAAGATACAGTGTATTGCATATGACTATAGAAAGGGTCTGCTACCTCAGTCACCCCCTGGGATGAGTATAGTCACATGCTGAATGTTCAGAAATTGCCAGTGATTCATAGCAGGGCCTATAAAAATAAGAAAAGAGTTATTTGCCACCTAGGCAGTATTTGTTAGTGGCACCTCTATTGAATTGGCTGAGGTGTAATATACGCACTCAAACACTAACAAAAAAGTTATGGGTTAAAATTCGCACAAATTATGAACAAGACAAAGTAGGTTTTTCCAATTGAATAGGCCAAGACAACCCACAAGATTGGGTTGGAATTGTTATGCATAGAAAGTTGCATAATGAGATGTTTCTGACCTGCTGCAAAATACTTTTTATTGATGGCAGAAATCCAAATACCGAATACTGCTATAAGACCATTGTTCTTAATATGTCTGTCTGTGAAAACAGATGAATCACATTTTACCATCATTAATATTACTATGGTGCATCTGTATAATCTTCAGGTCAGAAAGCATTTTAACAGATTTTCTATTTTGGTCATTTTAGTCATGACAGAGACAACAATGAATTTGTAGGAGTTTGTGGTATATATTTGATATCCTGAAAAGTTATAATTTCTTAACTCTAGAAGCTGCAAAATGTATTTGTGTTGTGTATCATTACTAACTGTAGTACTCGTCTCCAAACTATACATCATTCACTGTTAAGAAACTCATTTTGATCACAAACTGTATTACTTTTTAACTCCTAATTACAATAGAGAGATCAATCAATCAATCAACATTTATTTATATAGCACATTTTCATCCAAAAAAATGTAGCTCAAATTGCTTTACAAAATGAATCGAAAAATAGAAGACACAATAAAAAATAAACACATTAATTAACATAGAATAAGTAAGGTCCGATGGCCAGGGTGGACAGAAAAAAAAAAAAACTCCAAAAGCTGGAGAAAAAAAAAAATCTGTAGGGGTTCCAGACCAAGAGACTGCCCAGTCCCCTCTGGGCAATCTACCTAACATAAATCAAACAGTCCTGTTTGTATTTAGGGTTTTCATGTAAGGACCTGATGATGATGTTTTTGATTTCCTCCTCAACTGCACTATTACAATTGATGATTAGTAAATACTGATAGAATCTTGGATTTTCAGATTTATTTTCAACATTCAAAACAGTCTTGCTAAGAAACGAATGCCATTGTAACTTACAGTATATTGCCAGCAAAACAGTAATGGCAAAAAACAGTATATAATAAGTATTAGTGCATGTCCATTGCTGTTAATATGATACAGAGAGTATATTTTAAACTTTACTATTAAGAGAAAAGAGTTAAAATAAGATGTAGTTAGAAGACACACTTACATGAATGTCTCTTGTTCTCCAAATAGTATACACATCTTCTGATTAACAGCAATGAGAAAGGTCTTCTTCTATCAAAAAAAAAAAAAAACCAAAGGCTCAAAAGATGATTTAAAAATTTGTTTAAACCAAGGCAGAACACAAAATACACAGAACTGCTGAGCATTATTAAAGAGATTTTTCTAAATATTCCAAATGGCAGATTTGAAATAATGACAAAGTTTTATATCAAAGGTTTAGTGATCTAGGTCCATCTATGGAAAGCATGCTATATTATAATTAATCACCTCAAACAGAACACTAAATTCATATGTCATATTTACAGTTTAAGTCTTTCTCAGTTGATAGAAATGTTAGTAATGGAGTTGAACTGGTGTGATGTCAAGTTGATTTTTCATATTCTGGTGTGCATTATTGTTCTTATACCAGTTTTTGTACAGTGAAAGTTGAACAGCACTAGCTTGTACTTTTTAAATAAAATCTTTCACCACAAATATATCCTATAAATTACCACATTCCGAGTACTGAGTTGCACAAATAAAATGTAAGTTTTCCTTATATTATACTTTATTTTTTAACTTAAAGGGACACACTTTGGAGTCTGCCAGTAATAAGAAAAATGGAAAAGCAAAGCAAACGAATCCAATAAAACCAGAATCCATTTCTGTTGTTACAAGAACGAGTCAACTACATCAAGAAGGTTTGGGACAACCACCTGTATAATATTCCCTGGCTGCAAATGGGTAATTCTCAGAGATGTTTCAAGGTTCAAGTCCAAAACAGAACTAAAACAGCTTGGTGAAGATGGTCGCTTTATTTGCCCAGGCAGGAAGTGAAGTTATCAGGATAGGAAGTGGAAGTAACATTTTTAGAGGCGCCGGGACCAAAACTGACGTCATCAGAGGCTCCAAGACCGGAATAGACATCACCAGAGGCTCCGGAACCGGAAGTGACATCCTCAGAGTCGCCAGGACCATGCAGGATTTCCCGTGGATGGTTTTCAAAGGACTGAGAAGAAGAATCAGTGCACCTCATTCAGACCCTTAAGCTGCCTCTCAATCGCACGTGTGTGACACTGTCTTTGTAAAATTAATAAAATTCAAAGGAGTCTCCTTCAAATCTATTTTCCTTGAGATGGGAGGGACCACTGACTTCAAGACAGGTTTGAAAGAGGAAGCACCCGAGCCGGGGAAGTCTAATTGCATGAGCAAGACAGACACTTCTAAAGACTTGTATTACGAGAGATGCATGTTAAAGCAATCAGCATGCAGCTGATACTGCATCTCTCTCTGACTAATGTTTGCATGATGGTGTGTTTTCCTTGTAACTAAGCTTTGTCTACACAGTATATGTCACCATACAGGATTCAGAAAGTATTCAGACCTCTTCAGCTTTTTTTACATTTTGCTCTCTTGCAGCCTTCTGCTAAATCAATAATCAATACTCAATACCCCAGAATAACAATGTAAACAGGATTTTTTAGGAATTTATTAAAAATAATTTTAAAAACATAAAAATCACATTGACACAAGTATTCAGACCCTTTGATGTAACATTTGAAGTCTGCATTCCATTCTATTTATCATCACTGAGACGTTTCTTCATGGTTTTCCTCATCAGACTATTAAAGAAAGTAACATATATTGAAGTAATAATAAAAGCCATTCATTAAATGTTTTAGTTAAACAGCATTTTCAGACTTTATATTTTTATGTTATTATTTGCTGAGAGTAAACCAGTAATCAAAATAGTTTTCGAGAAATATTTATCAGCTTTACTTGAAGGGCATATCTTCTTAGCTCATAGAATCAAATTGATTCTTTTGATTCCTGTAGTTTGCTTCCAAATATATAGGCTGCTATGGAGTAATTTATCTTACCCATTTTCTCAGAAATTACTGTCATTTAAGGTCATTGGTTGTTAATGACTCAGTGGCTTATATAACTTTCCAGTGTTATTTATTTAAAATACAAAAAAGAGTAAAATATACAAGGGGAAAGAAACAAAGCAAGAACGCACTCCTCCAAATGTGCAGAAGGCACTAAATTATGGAATTACAACACTACATGTTTTGGCATGCAATATGCCACAGATACTTAATAGCCACTGTATTAAACTCAATATATGCTGGCTCAGATCATTTGAATTAAGAAAAATATTACAAACTTTCAGATTCTCACATTCCTTTACTGTTCTCTTTTTTACTTTCAAAGAATTACAGTATATTACTGCAATGATATATATTAAGTTAAAAATAATTAATATTCTTATAGCCCCTGGAGACCTTTACGCTGAAGTCTTCTGTAGGCCATTAAATGGCCATGTCTCTTAGGCAACCTCCCAGTTGCCTTGTTGAAAAGGGCAACATTTTCTCTGTGCTTTGCCATCTCCTGTGGGGTTGGATAGAAATAAATGACTCATGAAAAGGTCTCCCACCACTCACCTCTAAAAGGGCAACATGGTCCTATTCATGAGTTGGAATCATGTACTGCCCTTGATTGCTGTCTCCTGCCAACCTAATGTGGCTTTACCCTTTCCATTAGCAGAAGGAAGAGCAAATGGTAGGTCATCATTGGAGCAGTGTAATGTTGCTTAGGCCACACCTTAGTCTTTCTAATGCTTGTTCCCCCACCAATTCCCCTCCCAGCACACATACCATGCATTTAACATGCACCAGTCCGGCTATATGTTGCCACTTCCAGTGCACATTGCTTTTAGGGCATTGACCTTGTCATATCCTATGCAATCTTTGTCTCTTGCAACACATACTGATATATTTTCTGTCTTTTCAGTATCGTAAAACCCTGTCTGTCTGTCCACTTGCCACATACACATTATATCACATCATTCTTTAGCTTATTTTGTCTAATTCAGAGTCATGTGAAGCCAGCAGGAAGAGTACCCCACTGCAGTAACATACCCTGCATCCATTACTCTACACTGGATTGAGTGGGTGAGTTTAGTATTGGATGGATGAATAACAATGGTGGGTGAACATGATCAAACTTAACCCTTTATTGAACCACAATATATACAGTAACATAATTCACAGAAATAGAAAAAAAAACATTAAAGAAGCCTTTCTTGCCAGTTGTAACCAATATAGTTAATGAAAGTAATGTCAGACATCTTCACATTAAATCAAACAGTAATTTACCACAAAGCTATGGTAATAGTAAGAGTTACACCTCCCTAAATGTGCAGGCTATGTGTGACAGCACGCTCATTTTTAGGCAACCCCTGCTCCTTAAAATCCAATATGTAACCTTATAACTGACAGGAGGGCTGATACGTTAAATAATATCAATGTGAAGCAAGGAACAGTTAATAACAGAAAAGGATTGCTTCCAGTGGCCAGTGCAACAGGCCCAGTGCTCTTCATTATGCTGCCTGAGGCAAGGTATATTTTTGCTGCCCATTTATCCTCTATCCGCCAATAGACATTAGATAATGAAACAGTGCATTCCATGAACATTGGACAAAAAAATTATAAATGGTATTTTTGAAAACAATTAAAATGAATAACTTTAAAACATTAAAACACACAAAATTGGCATAAAAATTCTCACAATAAAATATATAATATGAAATCAATTGTGAAATGAAACTTGCTGTGTCCTCTTCTTCTTGCACATTTTTCTCTATACTTCAGCTGTTTCAAACTGTCCTGCAAGCTAAAAAGGCACCTTTCAAAGTAAAAATGTGCAGTGCGAACATAAATGTTGTGATTCCTTAACGTGTATACTGTCTGGAACCTTAGGTGTATGTGGCCCAAGGTCATTACAATACAATGTGATGTACATGGGCAGCAGCACATCATAAATATTGTGGGGAGGAGGCAACACAGCATAGGTTACAACACTGGTAATAATCTAACAACAACAACAATAATAATAATCCTCAAACTGGCATTGCATAGGGGACCAAGGTGTGGCAAAGTAAGCTAAATGATCAACACAGCAACACAATTGCAATGGGAGACTTTGAATACACTAAATCCGGATTATTTCTAGTTTCTTTAGCATTGTCCTCTGACACACACCTGCCAGATCATCTACATCAATCCCAATAACTTTAGCTGCATGTTTAGTAATCTGCTGGAGCTTTCTTAAATTTTGGTATGTTAGACCACTAAACCAGGTAATGAAACAAAGTGATAACAGATTGAATCATACTGTGATAAAAGGACAGGTTGAGGTCCTTGTATACTTTAAATAGTTTGAGTTTACGGAGGAGAAATAAATGCTGATTGCATTTAGAGAATTTTTTTTTTGTATTTTAATTTCATTTAAGACTGTTATCTAAGTTACTTCCTAAGTATTTATATGCATTCACTATTTTTACCTCCTCCCCCAAAACAACAATGGGTGAACAATCAGATTTCTGTCTCAAAATCAAATATCATTTCTTCGGTCTTTTTTACATTAAGAGTAAGAAAGTTTTTATTACACCAGTTTACCATACAGTTGTGGCTAAAAGTTTTGAGAAAATATTAATGTTCACAAGGTTTGCTGCCTCTTATCTTATGAAGAGTGATCAGATGAATTGCAGTTAATTGCAAAGTCCCTCTTTGCCATGAGAATGAACTTAATCCCAAAAAAAACATTTCCACTGCTGTTGTGAAGAAGGCTTCAGGGCACCCAAGAAAGTCCAGTAAGTGCCAGGACCGTCTTCTAAAATTGATTCAGCTGCGGGCATCACCAGTGCAGAGCTTGCTCAGGAATGGCAGCAGGCAGTTGTGAGTGTATCTGCACACACGATGAGGTGAAGACATTTGGAGGATGGCCTCGTGACAAGAAGGGCAGCAAAGAAGCCACTTGTCTCCAACAAAAAACATCAGGGACAGAGTGATTTTCTGAAAAATGTACAGGGATTGGACTGCTGAGGACTGGGGTAAAGTCATTTTCTCTGATAATTCCCCTTTCTGATTGTTTGGGGCATCCGGAAAAAAGATTGTCTGGAGAAGAAAGTCCTGTGTCATGCCAACAGTAAAGCATCCAGAGACCATTCATGTGTGAGGTGGCTTCTCAGCCAATGGAGTGTGCTCACTCACAATTTTACCTAAGAACACAGCCATGAGTAGAAAATGTTACCAAATCATCCTCCGAGAGCAACTTCTCCCAACCATCCAAGAACAGTTTGGTGATGAATGATGCCTTTTCTGGCATGGTGGAGCACCATGCCACAAGACAAAAGTGAGAACTGTGGCTTGCGGAACCAAACATCGAAATTTTGGGTCCATGGCTAGGAAACTCCCCAGATCTTAATTCCATTGAGAACTTGTGGTCAATCCTCAAGAGGCTGGTGGACAAAAAAAAAATCCACAAATTCTGACAAACTTCAAAAATTGATTATGGAAGAATGGGCTGCCATCAGTCAGGATTTGGCTCAGAAGTTGCCCGAACAAATTGTTGAGGTCTTGAAAAAGAAGGGCCAACACTGCAAATATTGACTCTTTGCATAAACGTAATGTTATTATCAATAAAAGCCTTTGAAACTTATGAAATGCTTGCAATTATACTTCAGTATACCATAGAAACATCTGACAAAAAGATCTAAAAACACTGAAGCAGCAAACTTTATGAAAACCATTATTTGTGTCATTCTTAAAACCTTTGGCTACAACTGTACAGTCTACTTGATTTAGATAGTGGCTTTCGTCCTCCCCAGATATGTGTCCTATGAGCATGGTGTATTCCACATATTTGATAATAGAGCAGTGGTTAGTGTTCTGTCTCTGGCCAATTGTGTACAGAGTGAATAGTAATGGTGATAAGACACACCCCTATAGACTTCCTGTGTTTGAATGAAAGACATCGCGCACAATCACTGGGCCACCATGTTCCCATGTTTAATAACATGCTTTAACTCCCATGATCATGAAAATGATATCACGTATACATCTCAGTATTTTAGTTATTCAGAGAGCTGTAATATTATGAATGTAATGGATTCTGTGTCCTGTCAGAGGTAGAAAAAGCTGGTTTAAGAAGCACTAGTGATTCACATGCATAGAGCACACAGAAGAACACATACAAAACAAAGCATTTAACATGCTACTTTACTTATGATGTGATTTGAGAAACTAGTTAATTAAACAATTTTAAGATGAAGTTTATGATGTTCTACTTTACTGACAAAATAAACTATGTGATTAAGGTGTAAATTTCAAGAGCTTTCGAGGTTTTCCGACACGCTATGTCACTCAATCAGCTTCCTTTAGTTGTTTATACCACTTAAACCAACAAATAGTACGTTTTTCCTTGCCTCCACTTGGTATTCGCTGAAATTTTTCCGTTTTCCCTCTTGCTTTTGTCATTGTCTTTTCAGAGAACGTTGAGCTTAAGGGCAATTTATATTGATTTGCATATTCAAAGAGGCGTAATTCTGGGAGGAGCTGGGGTGGGACAGCAGGCGCGTGCACGAGCGTTACTTTTCATGCTGACCGGGATTTATGTAGTGGAAGAACGCGGAAGTTGGGGAACGCACAGATTCCTGCTTCTGGATTTTTCTGTGCATAAGCACATTTCGGCTTTTGCGCTTACGTCATGTTAAAGTGTGAGTTCAATGCATGGAGTTATGCATGAGGCCCCTCGTGTTTTTATAAAGCATCTCCTTTAATTCTGCATTTTGTGTGCTGAAATCACTGGCAAAAAAAGTTATTAAGTTCATCTCCTAAAAGATTCTGGTCTTTGTTAACTGGAAAGTTCACACTCTTTTTAGAACCCAGACCTGTGATTGCTTGTAGGCCTTTCAAAACCAGCTTAAACCACCTCTTAATTTTTTCCCCATACATCTTTTTATTTTGTTTGATTAACCTGTTAATCCTTTGCTGTAAAATTAATTTTTCTTCTATCATATTTTTTGATGAGTATGTTGTTTTTCCAATACTGTAGTAGGGTTTTAACCTATTTATTGATTCATGGTTTACTGTTGGGGTAGACCTTGATGGTTTTTTCCTTAATGATCATAGATTCACAAAATTTCAAATATTCACTTACAGTGAAAGTGGCCTCATTAAGTGACTATGAGGATGTCAGTACAGGAGAAGCATTCCTGCAGTTCCACTATACTGTCCTTGCACCACTTTTGTGTTTTTCATATGGCCAGTGTTTCTTGTTTCAGTTTCTGTTTGTACTTTGGTAGTAGGTGAACAACGATGTGGTCAGATGCACCCAGGGCTGCTCTATGATGCGATATATAGGCGCTAGGGATGTTTCAGTAACACTTGTGTAGTGTTTTATACCCTCTTGTATTAATATTCATGTACTGATGGTAATGTGTTAATACTGATTCTAGATTGCATAAACTAAAATCACCCATTACAAGTTTGAAACAGCCAGGTGATTTGATTTCTAGTTTTTTGAAAAGTTTCAAGAATTGTTTCAGCTGATGCTCTCAAATCAGCATGCAGCGGTATGTAAACGACTATCACAAATAACTGATTAAATTCTCATGGTAAATAATATGGACAAAGTCCGATGGTGAGTAGTACAATATTGCAATATGCAGATGCGGTCTTTTACAGTGATATTCTTGCACCACCTTTTGTTAATGTAAAGGCAGACCCCATCATCCATCTGCTTAGCAGAAACTTGGTTTCTGTCTTGCCATACACAATCAAATCCGTCCACCTCTATAGCAGTATCTGGTTCAGTATTCTTAAACCAGGTCTCAACAAAAGAAAACAAAAGAAAATTTTACACGATTTAAGAACAAAACACGGTGAGATGCACTGAGAGGTCTGTTACAGTGCAGCGACCAGACTCCAGAAGGATGTGGTGATGATATAAAGGGCATCTAATCATCCTCCATTTGGTGTCTTAGATTTCCTCTATTGCACCTTTGTTTTATACTTTTATCAGATCACATGTAACATGAACCTAACATGACAAGTACCAATATAACCTCTTAATATAACCCCTTAGATTCTTTTCTTAATGGGGTAAAGGAAAAAAATGTCAAAACCAGTCATATAACTGATCTTTAACCTCTTACATTTCTCACTGTCTGTATTTTGCCCCAGGTATTCAGCCATAGGGATATCTAATCCATCCATTATCCAACCCACTATATCCTAACTACATGGTCACAGGGATCTGCTGGAGCCAATCCCAGCCAACACAGGGTGCAAGGCAGGAAACACTTCACAAAGAGTCCTTTGCACCCTTAAGAGACCACTGTAAGACAATGAATGACATTCCAGCACTCTGCAAAGTTAGTAATCAACAATCTAAAACTAAAAATAATAATAATAACAGTGAGATTCTTATTTAAAAAAAATTCTACTCTTTTCTGACTTACTATTTACTAGCAAAGTGGCTAACACTTTTACAATTTCTCAGATCCAGAGGAAAGTTATCACACATGCTCAAAGTTGATTCCAATGGGATTCGAAAGCTATTGCTAGCTGCAAACAAAACATTCCAAGCTCCTTCATTGTCTTTCAGCTTTCAAAGAACACACTTCAATCCTGTCCAGCTTGACTAGGCTTTCAGAGCTAGTCTGTTTACCTAAAAATCTGTCTATTGAAAGTTAAAGCACCCCCAACTCCATACACACCACATCTAAAAGTTATGAAATTCTGTGAGCATGATTTGAATCAAAGTTCTTCCAAATGACCTATCTGAAGGTAGTCACACTATCTTTGTACATCCACTGTGATTTTCATTTCATACCTAAGTAAATATTTCACTCTGTCAATTTTCTTAAACCAGACCCTCTGTCAATGTTGCACTGACTCCTTTTTTCTTACTGCATTTGCTGTATTTATGATATGTGTACACATACAGTGGTGTGAAAAACTATTTGCCCCCTTCCTGATTTCTTATTCTTTTGCATGTTTGTCACACAAAATGTTTCTGATCATCAAACACATTTAACCATTAGTCAAATATAACACAAGTAAACACAAAATGCAGTTTTTAAATGATGTTTTTTATTATTTAGGGAGAAAAAAAAATCCAAACCTACATGGCCCTGTGTGAAAAAGTAATTGCCCCCTGAACCTAATAACTGGTTGGGCCACCCTTAGCAGCAATAACTGCAATCAAGCGTTTGCGATAACTTGCAATGAGTCTTTTACAGCGCTCTGGAGGAATTTTGGCCCACTCATCTTTGCAGAATTGTTGTAATTCAGCTTTATTTGAGTGTTTTCTAGCATGAACCACCCTTTTAAGGTCATGCCATAGCATCTCAATTGGATTCAGGTCAGGACTTTGACTAGGCCACTCCAAAGTCTTCATTTTGTTTTTCTTCAGCCATTCAGAGGTGGATTTGCTGGTGTGTTTTGGGTCATTGTCCTGTTGCAGCACCCAAGATCGCTTCAGCTTGAGTTGACGAACAGATGGCAGGACATTCTCCTTCAGGAGTTTTTGGTAGACAGTAGAATTCATGGTTCGATCTATCACAGCAAGCCTTCCAGGTCCTGAAGCAGCAAAACAACCCCAGACCATCACACTACCACCACCATATTTTACTGTTGGTATGATGTTCTTTTTCTGAAATGCTGTGTTCCTTTTATGCCAGATGTAACGGGACATTTGCCTTCCAAAAAGTTCAACTTTTGTCTCATCAGTCCACAAGGTATTTTCCCAAAATTTGTGGATAATGGCTCTCACTGTGGTTCGCTGGAGTCCCAAAGCTTTAGAAATGGCTTTATAACCTTTACCAGACTGATAGATCTCAATTACTTCTGTTCTCATTTGTTCCTGAATTTCTTTGGATCTTGGCATGATGTCTAGCTATTGAGGTGCTTTTGGTCCAATTCTCTGTGTCAGGCAGCTCCTATTTAAGTGATTTCTTGATTGAAACAGGTGTGGCAGTAATCAGGCCTGGGAGTGGCTACGGAAATTGAACTCAGGTGTGATAGACCACAGTTAGGTTATTTTTTAACAAGGGGGCAATTACTTTTTCACACAGGGCCATGTAGGTTTGGATTTTTTCTCCCTAAATAATAAAAACCATCATTTAAAAACTGCATTTTGTGTTTACTTGTGTTATATTTGACTAATGGTTAAATGTGTTTGATGATCAGAAACATTTTGTGTGACAAACATGCAAAAGAATAAGAAATCAGGAAGCGGGCAAATAGTTTTTCACACCACTGTAACCTAGGAGAAGCAAAGTAATAGTATTGACCTTGTAAACATTAAGAGTATTATAGGAAAATGGCTTATATTTATGACTTAAAAAACATGAAAACATATTGTTTTTAGAAATTGTAGCATGGGCCAAAAAAAGTCCTAGCAGATCACTTTTAGTCTGATGTGTGAGCCACTCTTTGGGCAGCCAAGGTTTAGAATTTGTAAGGAATATGAAAGCCTTAACTGCCTTGGGTAGTGCAGATTGTTTTGTCAGCTTTTGTAGCAATTTTGTGTGGACACATGTGCTTAGCCAGGGTGAATAATGTGGGGCGTAGTACAAAAATAGCCACCTTGTTGGTTGCTGTTTTGCACACTAAGCACATTTCAATACTTGATTTGAAATCTCAAGAGCATAAAGTCATAATAAAGCACACCTACCTTTATCTGGAAAGGCAGAGACTAGATACTGTAAGCGGTGATATTGCAGCTGCATTTCCTCAGTAAAAATCTAACCATGTTCTTGTTACCCTTTAATTACACTACTCTTGAATGCCTTCGCAGGGCTAATCTGCAGGGTATATGATAATCATGGAAATGGCCCCACTGAGTTATTTTCAGGTGCCCAGTTATGCACAGTCAGCCAAACGAAAAACCAACAAAGTCTACATATGGAAATATTCAAACAATGCGTTCATTCATTCAACACCTAGCAGTTGAATGGCTACCAATTTTTATCTTGATCAAACAGAATGAAGTGACTTTCCAGCCATGTATAGATTCAGATTAATAAAGCAAGTTCAATCCATTACAAAACTCATTGGATCTAGTTCGGGGCTGCATGAGCTGGGTCTGATCTTGATGATGTTTTGACAGTAGAATTCAACCTTGAACAGTAAGAAAGCCCATCAAAAAAGATTACCCAACTACCTCACACTCAACAAAATATGAGTTTATTTGGAATGTGGAAGAAAAGCTAACAAGCACAGAGACAAAAACACACAAATACAAGAACTTCATGGAGTTCATGGAGTGCACATTGTTTTAGATGCCTTTGCTGTCTTGAAAATATTTGTAGGAACAGACCTTCAATAAGATGGCATACATGGAATATCATAATTTAGCAATTCTGAAAGTATAAGCACTGATTGACCATCGGGAAACACAAGATTAAACACAAGATTTTGCAGCTGTAAGGCAACAGTGTTAACCAACGCACTACCATACTGCCCTTTTCGATAGAGCCATTACAAAATAATTACCGTCTATCATATATCCTTGTACTTTCTCAGTTAGATTGACAGGTCAATAGAGTGCGTGAAATATCTCCTATGGCATTATATGGCATATAATTTCATCCAGTATTAAGACACGGATGAGATGAATTCTGAGAAATTAATTCATGCATTTATTTCTAGTAGGATTGACTCCTGCAATACTGTGTACTGTGTTCACATGTTTAAACTGTTCTTTATACAGCCTCCAGTTAATCCAAAATGCTGCTGCAAGAATTATTACAAGAACAAGAAAATACAAACACATCACTCCAGTTCTAAAACCTTACACTGGCTCCCGGTTACGTTTAGGGCAGATTTCAAAATCCTCCTTTTAACATATTAAGCATTAAATGGCCACGGTCCGGCTTACTTGTCTGAACTTATCATGACTTACAAACCAGAACGCACATTAAGATCTCAAGATGCTGGTTTGCTAATGATTTCAAGAATTAATAAAATTTACAGTGGGAGGTCAGGTTTTAGTTACAGGGCCCCTAAACTGTGGAATGGTCTGCCTGCTACTATAAGAGATGCCCCTTCGGTCTCAGCTTTTAAATCCTGGCTGAAGACTCACTACTTCAGTTTAGCATATCCTGACTAGAGCTGCTGATTAACTGTACAGACTGCATCTCTGTTGTTAGTTATTAGCACTAAAACATAAGTAACACGAAAGTTAGAATTTGTTACTAACCCGCACCTAATTCTGTGTCTCGTCTCGGTACTCAAATGTGGCACTTGGTGCCACGGCCCCACTGCCAAGTTGGTTTGATAAATAACAAAGTCATCCTTGATGGAGAATTGCAGGAATCATCGGGTAGAGGAGTCTTTCCATTGGATTGGTTGTCCCAGCGCTGACTCAACTGTGGAGTTGCCAAATTTGGGAGGCAGCTTGATGGATGAGGTCTCCAGGACTCTAAACAAATCCAAATCATATTATGAGATATCATCTACTTTTAAATTCTGCTCCATATTTGTAAATTTTTTATTTTTTATACTGTATTGAGGATTTGTTCTGTTCTTTGTATTGTATTGTATTGACCCCCTTCTTTTTGACACCCACTGCACGCCAAACCTACCTGGAAAGGGGTCTCTCTTTGAACTGCCTTTCCCAAGGTTTCTTCCATTTTTTCCTTACAAGGATTTTTTTGGGAGTTTTTTCTTGTCTTCTTAGAGAGTCAAGGCTGGGAGGCTGTCAAGAGGCAGGGTCTGTTAAAGCCCATTGCGGCACTTCTTGTGTGATTTTGGGCTATACAAAAAAAAAATGTATTGTATTGTATAAAGACTGCATTCACTTCTTCCATCTGGTCAGGCTTTATTCATTGACAAAATGGTTCAGCAGTATTTCAGTTACTTGCTAACTTCTTTATGAATTCCAAGAGTCTATGTAACGGTTTACAGATATATTTATACTGTATGTTTTGGATCCCTATGTAGTTTTTCTTCAATATTCAAACTCCCTATTCTCTCCTTGTCCATGTAGGTTTCTTTCTTGTGCTCTGATTTCCTTCCACAGGCCAAAGTCAAGCAGGTTAGTTATATTGGTGTTGCTAAATTGCCCTAATGTGTAAATTGGGGTATATGTGTGCGTTCGTTTACCCTGTGATAGACTGGTACCCTGCCCAGGGATTGCTTGTGCCTTGTCTCTCCTGATTACGAACAGAAGCTCCAGTTTCCCTTTGACCCTAACCTAGATAAGCAAGTTCTGAAGATGGACGGATGTAAGCAAACTCCTTCAGTGGACTCATGATGGCCCTGGCCAAATTGGAATGCTTGTAAGGTAGTCTATTCCTGTGTGTTTGAACCAGGGGATGATAATAATTGAGTTTTCCAACTATTGCCAATCCTTTACCCTCAGCTTTAGCCTTAATCATTACAACCATGAACTCACTTACTAAAAAAACAAATACAATATTTCCCTGGATGTTGGAGGCTTTTTAAAATCTAGTCTCCTTAAATAGGTAGATGTGTACAATGATCCCTTGCTTCGACTTTCGCAGCTTCACTCCATCGCGGATTTTATATGTAAGCATATCTAAATATATATCACTGATTTTTCGCTGGTTCATGGATTTCAATGGGTCTTTTAATTTATGGTACATGCTTCCTCAGTTGGTTTGCCCAGTTAATTTCATACAAGGGACACTATTGGTGGATGGCTGAGAAGCTACGCAGTCAGAGCACGTATTATGTATTGAATTAAACTCCTCAATGATATACGATATGCTTCCCGCATGGTGCTTCGCATACTTGAAAGCCCGAACAGCACGTATTGATTTTTGATTGTTTGCTTTTCTCTCTCTCTCTCTCTCTGACATTCTCTGCTCCTGACGGAGGGGGTGTGAGCAGAGGGACTGTTCGCACACTGGCCTAGAAGATACGGACGCTCCTCTAAAAAATGCTGAAAGACTACTTTCACATTGCTCCCTTTCCTGCGGCTGTGTTGTCGGGCGGTGCTTTGCATACTTAAAAGCACATATTGATTTTTGATTGTTTGCTTTTCTCTGTCTGTCTCTCTTTCTCTCTGACATTCTCTGCTCCTGACACGCACTCCTTTGAAGAGGAAGATATGTTTGCATTCTTTTCATTATTAGACAGAACTGTCATCTCTGTCTTGTCATGGAGCACAGTTTAAACTTTTGAAAAAGAGACAAATGTTTGTTTGCAGTGTTTTAAAGTCCCTGTCTCTACAACCTCCTGTGTTTCTGTGCAAATCTGTGACCCAAGCGTGACAATATAAAAATAACAATATAATCATATGGTTTTTACTTCACGGATTTTCACTTTTCACGGGGGGTTCTGGAACGCAACCCCCGCGATCGAGGAGGGATCACTATACTGTATTCTGTGACTAGCACAGTTTGAGCTGGAAGCCAAAAGATTAGATGTAAGCCTAAGTTTCATTTTGTGCTAGTGTTTGTCTGTTTTTCAGAATGGGGGTTACTGTGATTTTTTATGCAATTGTAAATTGCTGTTCATGAAACTGGCTCTTCAAGACAGGCATCAGTGTTTGAAGGCTTTTACTGATTATAAAAACTTGTCTTACCTAAAGATACCAAAACAGCTCAGCCCTAGCCAAATCTTCAATGTGTTACAGCAGTAGGGGGAAAAGAATCTGAAGTTTGATGTCCAGTACTGGCTGCATAATGACTAAGATAAAACAAATTAAAGGCTATTTCCATGCTGAGAGGGAAAGAAGTTAAAAAACATAACATTTTTATTATTTAGCCTTCATCTGGAGTGTAACTAAAGAGAAAAGAACAGTTATTGTATATAGATGTGGAAAGAGAACACTAGGGCAGATGAAAAGAGTGAAAGATAAAAGTAGGTATGAAAAGTTGCCATTAGAGGAAATGAAGGGAGAAATTACAATGTTACTCAGTAATTAAAACTTGGTCCTATGTCTGAGATGGACTTAGCTTCTTCTGTTTTTCTTTGAAAGGGGTCTTTGAAGCCTGGTAAAAGATCACAAACATAGAGATCAGTGTGGCTATGGTCAAGGGATGTGAAGTGTTCTACAACAGGTTGTGTATGGTCTTTGATCTTAATGGCTCAGACATACTCCCACATACTACCTGCTAACCATCTAACTATGGTACTAAAATAGATGGCTGATCAGTTCCCACAAAAATGTAGTAAATAAGACTTTTAGATTGGCATCAGACCTTCTATATAGTATTGAATTTACAAGAAGGACCATGACATTGGTGATGACATATTTGCAACTGACACAATGGCTCTTGTTACAATTGAAAGTTTTTGCTGGAAACATGGCTCTGCTCAGTGTAGTAAGATGCAGACAAGAAACTTGTGCAATATATGTGTCTCATTGAAGGGAGCAAGGGAGGATTAGGGGAAAGGGCTCCTGTGGAAGGATCAGTCTGCAACATTTGGAAATTTTGCTTAATGGCATGTGAGAGAGAAAGATTGGCAGGCTGGAAGGGAAGGACCAGCAGAATACAGGTTTCATTTCTGGGTTTCCTCTTAGGGTGGATATTATGAAGTCTGCTCCTGACTTTATTGAGGGACTTGTCCACAATATGAGAAAAGTATTGTCTAACGACAAAGATATTGAGCCTAGCCTTAAGCACTGGACTTAGATCCATTTTGAAGCTCAGTGCATTCTATTTTCAGCTAGACTAGAGCTGATTCTTTGCTGTGGACTGTTTGCTTTATATTTTCAAATAGACACATGATATCATAGAGGTCATTTTGTATACTGTTTACAAGAGGAGAGAACAGAGTGCTGTCAGGTTATTGTTTGATGAAAGAGAAAAATCAATGTGTTTTCTGGAAATATTTTTATGGAAATAAATACAATAAAGTAAATGGAAGAAAAAAGCAAAGAAAAAAGAGTTTTCAGTTGGTTTTAAAATGTAAAAGCTCTACAAATTTTGTCACAGAGCTAGTGAGGGAATAAAGAAATATACTGTATCTATTTTTTCTTTTATTCTGACGGTTCAGTTATACCCATTTAATACAGTTAATGTTAATGTATATTAACTCATTAAAACATTTTGCTAATCCATAAGATGAAAAACCTCATAAGGGTCCAATTTATAAGTACAACTGTGATATCTGTATATAAAGTCAAGTCAAGTCAAGGTGGGGAGCATGCACTGCTACAGTGCGTTGCTGCACCCACTACACAACAAAACAACTCGGGATCCTGGTTTGCAACCCCCTAGGCAGACGCTCAGTCCAGTCCCACCCTCCGGAAATGATCCTCTATATGCCGCAGCCAGGTATTATGTGGGCGACCCCCTGGCCTGGTCCAGCCACTTGGGTACCCAACAATGAGGATCTTACGAGCCGGAATCACCCTCGGGGAAGCGCGCCTCATGGCCGTAGTGCCGGAACTGACGCTCCCTCACAATGCAGGTAATGTGCTTCATTCCGGACTCCATGAGCAACCACTCATTTGACACAAATTCAAACCAACGGTACCCAAGGGTTTTCCGTAGAGACACAGTACCAAAGGAGTCCAGTCTTCGTCTCAGGTCACTGGATGTCTCACAACCATGTCTCACAACCATATAGCAAGACAGGAAGCATCAGGAAACTAAAGACTTGGACCTTCGTTCTTTTGTATAGATATCGGGAGCGCCACACATCCCTTTCCAGTGACCTCATGACTACCCCATGCTCTCCCAATCTCTCTACTGACTTCACAGGAAGAGTCACCAGAGACATGAATGTCACTGCCAAGGTAAGCAAACCTCTCAACAAGATCAAGTCAACACTCTCTCTGCAAACAAACACACTGTGAATGGCTGTGCCTAAGAGGTCATTAAAGGCCTGGATCTTGGTTTTTATCCAGGACACTCGCAAGCCCAGACACTTAGACTCCTTGGTCAGTCTCTCAAGCACCCCGATCAGAGCCTCCATTGACTCTGCGAAGATCACAGCATCGTCAGCAAAGTTAAGATCTGTGAATCTTTCCTCAACAACAGATACCCCACAGCCGCTGGACCCCACGACCTTGCCCAACACCCAGTCCATATAAGCATTGAACAGAGTTGGAGCAAGAATACACCCCTGACAAACCCCAGAATCAACTGGGAAAAATGCAGAGGTCCTGCCTCCACTCTGCACAGCACTCACAGTAACAGTGTACAGGCCGACCTGATATCCAGCAACCTTGAGGGAATCAACACGAACCCTCAGGATGTCCCACAGGGCAGCTCGATCAACTGAGTCGAACACTTTGTGAAAATTGACAAAGGCTGCAAAGAAATTCTGCCAATATTCGCGTTTGCGCTCCATGAGTGCAACCCTCAGTGCCAGGATGCAGTCGTTGGTAGACTTCTTAGGCGTAAACCCAGACTGTTCCGGTCGCTGGTAGGTGAGCAAGTGATCACAGATCCTATTGAGGACGACCCTAGCAAGGACCTTACTTGGCACCAAAAGCAGTGTTATCGCCCTGTAGGTGCTGCAATCCAGGCGATCACCCTTCCCTTTCCAGATAGGGATGACAAGTCCAGTTTTCCAGTCAGTTGGGATGATGCCAGTCTCCCAAATGGAAGCAAAGATTGCTTGCATTGCCAGGAGGACAGCCTTACCACCAGCCTGGAGAAGCTCACCCCAGATACCACAGATCCCTACAGCCTTTCCGCCCCCCTCAGCTAGTTCACCACCTGTGCAATCTCAGTGAGATTGGGTGATTCACAGCTAATTTGAGGATCAGCCTCAAGAACAGTGAACCCAGAGATATCCAATGTCCTAGCCGGAGGATCAGCTTTGAACAACTGTTCAGCCCAGCGGGTCACAACTGCAGTGCCGTTCGTAAGGATTGTTCCATCAGCAGCCCCAAATGCGACTCTGAGTAACAGATTCAGATGTGTGCATACAAATGAAATTCTTTTTTTTATCAGTATTCTAAAGGTAACATATGTTCTGTCAGAAATTCTGTTTAACTTCATGCAAAAATTATGTAGTGCTATCATCATCTTTTTACAGATATTGAAAATAAATTGATGATTATGAACTAAAAATGTAACAACAGTATCTGACAACTAAATGTAAATCTCCAGCCTGTTTAAGAGACTGCTGCTCATGGTCAACAGTGACAATAAATGACCCTGAATCTAAAATCATAAGAATTGTATTTTCTGTCAATAACAATATTAGAATGTTGCTAACAACCCTACTTAAAACTGTTTCTGCTTTGTGAGAAAATAAAAATTTTCAGGCAGGGTACAATGTTTAAACTAAATGTTGGGACAACTGGCACTTTAAATAATTATGAGGAAAAAAAAGTGACACTCCTTCACTAAGGGATTAAGTGTTGACAGGGAAACAGACAAAGTAATTAAAATGTGATGCCTAATCTCAATGCAATAGGTCAGTTTCACTGCACTGAAAAGGAAGAATACTAAAATAAAATACAAATGTTATAAAGAGTCACATGTACAGTATTTCAAAAACTGAAATAAGCATTTGTGTATATATTAATGATGCTAACTGCAGTATGTGCTTGCCCTAAAGATCCCCATTTGTTAGTAGCACATGTTGAACTATTCATGTGGAAATATGCTTTCTAAGAACTTCTGTATTGTGTTTATTCTTTCTGAATAAAGAAGTATTCAAGCCAATTTGTCCAAGATGTAACTATGCATGTACTAATTGTTCCCTCTTATAAGTCTCCATTGGTGATCCTAGCCTGCAGCTAGGCCTTTGTTCATGGGGAGACATAATAGCTGCCACACACATGCAACCATGCCCAGTGCACCAAGTGACCAGACACCTGTGACCTCATTGGGCGGCTGACATCATAAATACCTGGAACAATGTAAGATTGCTACACCATTAATATAAAATTAAAAATACATATCTAAAAGTTACAAATTTCATCAGGGATCTTCTCAGGGTGAACAATTCATATGTGTCCCATTATAATGGCATGTTGTTTGATGGGACAACTCAAGTGTACAGTGTACACTGCTGCTGCTTCACAATGCAAGCATCCTGTTTATATGCAGTTTTCAAGTGCTTCCTCAATCCTAAAGAAATGTATGTTAATTTAATAGGCAGTTCTAAATGAGCCCTTTGAAGTTTACAATGGACTTGCACTCCATTCACAATTGATACTTGCCTGTGCTTGATGCAGCGTAGCTGTTCTCTGGCTCCTAAAACAAAAACACTGAACTGGAATGAGTAGTTTGAGAAAGTTAAGCTATGTCACCTTGCTTGATGCACCATTGTGGTCCTTTTAAAACATGAATACTATCAAGGAACAAGGTTAGCCTATTAACAAGTCTCCCATGGTTCAAATAACTTTGACGTGTACAATAAGACACCACTTCTTTTTATAAACCTATTCTCAGTCAATTCAGTGTAAATATACCTATATTATATATAATAGATTAATGCTAACAAAAGAGAAGTACTAACAGTTGTATAGGATATGTACGAGGGAAGTGTGACAGTGGTGAGGCCTGTGGTAGGAGTGACGAATGCATTCAAGTTGGCGGTGGGATTACAAAGGCTCTGAGCCCTTTCTTATTTGTAATGGTGATGGACAGGTTGACAGACGAGATTAGAAAGGAGTCCCCGTGGACTATGATGTTTGCTGATGACATTGTGATCTGTAGCGATAGTAGGGATCAGGTTGAGGAGACCCTGGAGAGGTGGAGATATGCTCTGGAGAGGAGAGGAATGAAGGTCAGTAGGAACAAGACAAGTTTGTAAATGAGTGGGAGGTCAGTGTAATGGTGAGGATGCAGGGAATAAAACTGGCGAAGGTGGATGGGTTTAAATACTTGGGATCAACAGTACAGAGTGATGGGGATTTTGGAAGAGAGGTGAAAAAGAGAGTGCAGGCAGGGTGCAATGGGTGGAGAAGTGTGTCAGGAGTAATTTGTGACAGATGGGTATCAGCAAAAGTGAAAGGGAAGGTCTACAGGATGGTAGTAAGACCAGCTATGTTATATAGGTTGGAGACGGTGGAACTGACCAGAAACCAGGAGACAGAGCTGGAGGTGGCAGAGTTAAAGATGCTAAGATTTGCATTGGGCATGACGAGGATGAACAGGGTTAGAAAAGAGTACATTAGAGGGTCAGCTCAAGTTGGACGGTTGGGAGATAAAGTCAGAGAGACAAGATTGCATTGGTTTGGACATGTGCAGAGGAGAGATGCTGGGTATATTGGGAGAAGGATGGTAAGGATAGAGCTGCCAGAGAAGAGGAAAAGAGGAAGGCCTAAGCGAAGGTTTATGGCTGTGGTGAGAGAGGACATGCAGGTGATTGGTGTAATAGAACAAGATGCAGAGGACAGAAAGATATGGAAGAGGATGATCCGCTGTGGTGACCCCTAATGGGAGCAGCCGAAAGAAGAAGAAGAAGATTAATGCTAACAACAGAAAAATATGTAATATTTTAACAAAATAAATGTTTAATACACACTAGAGAAAATTTTTAAAAAGTTTTTAACAATACTTCAAGCTACTAAAATTATTGACTACAAACTTTGAAACACAGCTCCTTCTCTCTGTAGTATTCACTATTTACTATATTAGAGGCGCACATTCCAACTAGCCAAGTCAGCATCCTATATAAACACACCTGCAGTACTGATTTATTAGCTAACAAGCTGCAGCTGTGAGGAGTCGATCCTCTGGTTCCTCTGGCATATCATAAATTTCCTCTGGGTGTCTCCATAGGCCAAACCCACGGCTATTCTCCAAACTGGGGACAGAGGAGCCCCATGGGTACTGCATCTTAACAGCAAGCTTACTCCATGGATGAGGTTATAATATTCTATTTTACCATTAATAGAGAAATTTACAAGAGAAATGTACCAAACTTTGAAATGAGAAAGCAACAAAAAAGATCTATTTGACCAAAATTGATTCCTTAACTACATTAAGGTTCTTTTAGCATTTGCCACCCATAAACAGTGCAAATAGATAATATCAGGAAACTTGAAACAGACAAAAGAAATGTATAATTTCTTTTCAGTCTAGCAGCTGAGTTGGATATTGCAACAACTGGCAACCCTGCCCATACCCTGACTCCCATTTTCATGAATTCACCTTTTCTGATATAATTCTAAGAATTTTTTGTGTTAGTCTACAAGACCACGTCATACAGCCTTCATTGTAATGTGTCCACAAAATATTTAATTTTTCTGTTTATTTTTTATTTATCATGTTGGCAATATTATTGATTCTTCTATTTAACTAAATGCATAACTACCTTCTATTAATTATGTTGCGTACATTTTAAGCAGATAAATGAGTTATTAAAATTGCTAATTTTCCTCATAACTGTATATTTCTGTAATCAGTTTGGCTCCAGTAAAGTTTTATTGATAATGTACCAATAATGATGCACAACATCAGTATGCACTAATGCAGCCTTTTAGCATTAGTCCAGAATCTCAAGGTCGTACTTTGAATTGTTTGCGTTTTACACTCCCACATGGAACTTAAAATCATGGAAATGAAATGTGTGGATAACTTGTTTTTCATCACCATTTCTCACTATTAAATCCTTTTAGGCTTATTAAGAATGTACTTAATTAATTTGGATATACAGTAGCAATATGAAGTAAGCACCATATGGGAATAAATGTTGCTACTTTCCGTAACTACTTTGAGTGCATAGTAAAGAGGAGAACATTTCAGGTATATGCTTGACTGTCACTAATGTAAAGGGTTAGAAATGCTGATGGACAACCAGCATTTTATTTATCCTTCTTAAATTTGCTTCTTTTATTATCTTTTCAATGATCTATCTATCTATCTATCTATCTATCTATCTATCTATCTATCTATCTATCCGTCTTCTTCCGTTTATCCTAGGTCAGGTCTCGGGGGCAGCAGCTTGAGCTGAGAGGCCCAGACTTCCCTCTCACTCTCTTCTAGCTCTTCTGGGAGAATCCCAAGGCGTTCCCAGGCCAGCCTGGAGACAGTCCCTCCAGCGTGTCCTGGGTCTTCCCCGGGGCCCCTCCCAGTCGGACGTGCCCATAACACCTCACCAGGGAGGTGTCCAGGGGGCATCCTGATCAGATGCCTGAGCCACCTCATCTGACTCCTCTCGATGCGGAGGAGCAGTAGCTCTACTCTGAGCCCATCCCGGATGACTGAGCTTCTCAACCTATCTTTAAGGGAAAGCCCAGACACCCTGCGGAGGAAACTCATTTCAGCTGCTTGTATTTGCGATCTTGTTCTTTAGGTCACTACCCATAGCTCATGACCATAGGTGAGGGTAGGAACGTAGATCGACTGGTAAATTGAGAGCTTTGCCTTGCGGCTCAGCTCTTTTTTCACCATGACAGACCGATGCAGAGCCCACATCACTGTGGATGCCGCCTATCGATCTCACGCTCCATTCTTCCGTCACTTGTAAACAAGACCCCGAGATACTTGAACTCCTCCACTTGGGGCAGCATCTCGCTCCCAACCCTGAGAGGGCACTCCACCCTTTTCCGGCTGAGGACCATGGTCTCGGATTTGGAGATACTGATTCCCATCCCAGCTGCTTCACACTCAGCTGAGAACTGATTCAGAGAGAGCTGAAGATCATGGCCTGATGAAGCAAACAGGACAACATCATCTGCAAAATGCAGTGACCCAATCCCGAGTCCACCAAACCGGACCCCCTCAACACCCTGGCTGTACCTAGAACTTCTTTCTATAAAAGTTATGAACAGAATTGGTGACAAAGGGCAGCCCTGGCGGTGTCCAACTGTCACTGGAAATTGGTTCGACTTACTGCCAAGCGGACCAAGCTCTGACACTGGTTGTACAGGGACCGAACAGCCCTTATCAGGGGGTCCGGTACCTCATACTCCCGGAGCACCCCCCCCAAAGGATTCCCCAAGTGACACGGTCGAACGCCTTTTCCAAGTCCACAAAACACATGTAGACTGGTTGGGCACACTCCCATGCACCCTCCAGGACTCTGCTAAGGGTGTAGAGCGGGTCCACTGTTCCACAACCAGGACGAAAACCACACTGTTCCTCCTTAATCCAAGGTTCGACTATCCGATGGACCCTCCTCTCCAGAACCCCCAAATAGACTTTTCCAGGGAAGCTGAGGAGTGTGATCCCTCTGTAGTTGGAACACACCCTCCGGTCTCCCTTCTTAATGAGGGGGATCACCACCCTGGTCTGCCAATCCAGAGGCACTGTCCCAGATGTCCGTGTGATGTTGCAGAGACGTGTCAACCAAGACAGTCCTACAACATCCGGGGCCTTGAGGAACTCATGCACCCCCGGGGCCCTGCCACCAAGGAGTCCCCAGGCTCTGCTTCCTCATTGGAAGGCATGTTGGTGGGAGTGAGGAGGTCTTCGTACTCCCCCCACCGACCCACAACATCCCGAGTCGAGGTCAGCAGTGCACCATCCCCACCATATACGGTGGACCAGAATCTCCTCGAAGCCATCTGAAAGTCGTTCTCCATGGCCTCCCCAAACTTCTTCCACGCCCAAGTTTTTGCCTCAGCAACCACCAAAGCTGCATTCCTCTTGGCCTGTCGGTACCTATTAGCTACCACCAGAGTCCCAGAGGACAAAAGGGTCCGGTAGGACTCCTTCTTCATCTTGACGGCATCCACCAACGGGTTCGGGGATTGCCGTCACGACAGGCACCTACCACCTTATGGCCACAGCTCCGGTCAGCCGCCTCAACAATAGAGGCACGGAACATGGCCCATTCGGACTCAATGTCCCCCACCTCCCTCAGGACGTGGTCAATGTTCTGCCGGAGGTGGGAGTTGAAGCTACTTCTGACAGGGGACTCTGCCAGATGTTCCCAGCAGAACCAAGCAACACGTTTGGGCCTACCGGGTCTGACCAGCATCCTCCCCCACCATCGAAGCCAACCCAGCACCAGGTGGTGATCAGTTGACAGCTCCACCCCTCTCTTCAAACTCCGACGACATGACCACAAAGTCGATCATCGAACTGAGGCCTAGGGTGTCCTGGTGCCAAGTGAACATATGAACACCCCTATGCTTGAACATGGTGTTCGTTATGGACAATCCGTGACAAGCACAGAAGTCCAATAACAAAACAACAACAAAACACCGCTCGGGTTCAGAAACATGGAAAGGCCATTCCTCCCAATCATGCCCTTGCATGTCTCACTGTCATTGCTCATGTGAGCATTGGAGTCTAACAGCAGTACGAAGTAGTCCCCAGAAGGTATGCCCTCTAGCACCCACTCCAGGGACACCAAAAAGGGTGGATTCTCCAGACTGCTGTTCGGCGCAAACGCACAAACAACAGTTCGGACCCGTCCCCCCACCCGAAGGCGGAGGGAAGCTACCCTCTCGTCCACCGGGTTAAATACATCTTACAACTCTCAAATTTAAGAGAATCTACAAAAGATAACTGAACAGAATAAATGCACTTTTGAAATACAGATAGACATTACTTAGCTGAAATAGTATACTTGAAAATCAGTTTTCAATAGATTTTTTAAACAAAAGGATCACAGTTTTGATGTAGCAGGAAACTTGTTTTCTTCTGCATGAAATTGGAATAAATAATGCTATGATTTTCCTGTTAAGATCTTTATTTCTCTATTGCATTTCAAAAAGATATAAAAAAAACTCTGATAGTTAATAATATTGTTGAGTTTAAATGTGTAATTTACAGTGTGTCTTGTATTAACAGAGAAGCACATAATGTTGATGCATCCCGCAAAGATAGCAATACAAACTTTAAAATCTTCTTTAACAAGGGCACACTGTACTCATAACTATGCTTCAGTACAATATTGCCCCATATTATGAATATGTTGTTTATTAAAAGAAAATGCAATAAGTAAAAATAATATAAAAAGGATAACTATTCAAAGTTAGTTTTAGTCCTCTAATAAATTAAAAAGAATGGTCATAATCAGTACACAAATCACTCAAAATCTCCAGAACACACTAAAACACATAGCGATAGTGAACTGCCTCTGTTAGCAGTGCTATTAGCACAGAGCCTGTTGATGCCGCAGCTAATGAGGCTAACAACAACGTCAATGTAAATGAATTGCCTGACTGTTGGACAAAGCAGCAAATGGAATATTGTGCTCTCAAAATTATTGGCTCATTATCAAGGATAAAATGCTGAGATGCAATACATGCAGCAAACTGAATTCACTTACAGCTCAGCAGAACATGGACTTAGTCTGCCTACTGAATAGAGTGAGTATTCAACTTTGCAACAGTCAAGCTAGACAGCAATATTCTTTAGAAAAACATGAAGGAACACAGACATTCAGAGTCACAAATACAGCAGCAAACATACTTAATGTGGCATTATGTGATGAAATTCCAAAAATAACATAAAATTCAACAAATGCAAAAGGCTGAATGTGATATGACTTGCCAAGTTGTCCAAGCAACTGAAAAATCAGTAAGCATGGGAGTCCATTTACATATGTGACGTGGGCTTACCACACTTATATGGAGTTAACGTGAGATGAGTTTTAACAGAAACCAAAAGGCTCTTAAAGCTGAACCAGATACTTCAGACATACTCACTGAAGATCTCTTATCTTGATGGCATTATTCACCACAGCTTTAGATAGTGCAGATATTCATTCGAATACTTTGAATTTTTGTACCTATATTAAACAAATGTATATTGTAAATATTAGTGATTTTTTTTCCACCAGAAATTCAAAACTTAATATACTGACAACTGACATGGATACCAGTATCACAACATGGGGAGTACCACTGCTTTTTTCCTGCTTTAATCTCTGGACATAATTATGTGAAAAACAAACATTGTTGGATGATAAATTCAAATTACCTTATATATTTTATGTAAAATAAATATATCTTCAAACAAAAATCTGTTATGATGATTTTTATTCAGCAAAGGTCTCTTCTGTTGTCCCTCTAAACCATCCTCTTTTTTTTTAGTTGTTACTACAAAACTATTAAATACAATGCCTTATGCAGGGTTGATGGACATGGCCCAGTGTTTCCCATAGTGTGCAGTGTCATGGAAAAAATATTCCTCTGTCTTTAAAGAAGGTAGTCACAGAGATCAGATGAGAATACAGAACATTACTTTATTTGCAGAGTTATGCATAAATGTCTCAGTCTATGGAGTGAGCCATCAATAAAACAATTCATTGCCTTTTACACTTTTCTGTTACTATTGCCTCATCTAATATATCATGTCAATAATATTCAGAACTTTTATCTCCTCCAATTAACTAATGCCGCCAGTAATTTCTGACTAAAGTCGATTCTCCTATTATTCTGAATCCCACTTCCTTAGGAGAGGTGTTTGCAGGTTGTTCTAATGATCTTTTCACCTTTCCATATAAGGGGTGGTTCAGCTTTCCCATTAGTTTATCTCCACTTTCTGTAGGGGTGTTTGTTACTCATTTACCTCATTCTAACTTTGGAAAATCAATTTGGTGTTTTCTTTAAGATGAGACAGACCTCATGTCCTTAAACTTTAAGCTACATTTAATGAACCCTTGTGTTACCTTCAGTCCTTTTCTTCACATGTGTTTACAGGGTGATTCAGATTTAATAATGCAGATCCAGATCGTCTGGATGACTTTGATTTATGCGGGGACGATTCCAGTCAAAGACAATTCTTCATGTCGTCAGTTAGCACATTTCTTGATGGTCGGGGATTTTTTGGGTGATTTTCTATGAGTATGTAATAAACTTAATAAGTTATAGTGTAGTAGTCAATATTATTAGAATTTGTTGACCTGTGTTGCGGGGAAAGGGAATGCACGTCTTGTCAATAGCACAAACAACAGCCCTTTGTGCATATACTTTGGACTTTAAGCAGCATGTGCCCCTTTGTGTATGGACTGTGTGCACTTTTACTTTTATAAATGGCCCCCTCCAGGTTAATTACACCCACTAAGTATCATCAGAGTTTGACAACTGGGGTGGTTCCCCCTTGGGTTTACTTTCATTAACGGCACCCACTCATTATCATCACAATTTGACAACTGGGTTGGTAGGGTTTCCCTCAGTGTCTAGAGTGTATGTGCCATCAGAAACACAAATGCAACCATACCGCAGGCAATATTATCATACTTTAATGACCCGTGGCTGTGTGAGTCCCCTCTGTGTCTAAAATGCACACCCCTCAACTTTCAGGAATGGCGCTCCACACATGAAGGCACTTTAAGAGGCTGCCTACATTGCCTAATGGATTGACTATATCTGATTAGATATATTGTTTTATCAATTTTATTTCTTGCTGCAAAATGTAAATCATTTCCTAGATATATCTGAAATGTTTTCCATTGTTTACACTTTGATGATTTTAATTGTTCACTACTTTGTGCACAAATTCCTATAAAATATTCCTCTATTAACTGTCATATTACTAACAGAAGTAACTGGTTGATGTTCTGTCACAATGATAATAATGTAACAACACAGGGGGCAGTTGAGAGACGGAGAAAATGGAGTTTGCACTGTGGACAAAGTTGTTTGTAGGTAGCCCTTAAAAGGACAGTTGATTACTCTGTAGCCAAGAGTACCACTTCAGTTTTCCACCGCTCCAAAGACTCCCATGTAGTCTGTCTTCTGCTCTTCTCCCATTTCCACACAGACTGACAGTTTCCATGTTTTTTTGCTGTTTTTATGTTGACTTCACTTCAAGGTACATTGAGTGCCTTGGAAATTTTAACCCTTTCCCTGATGGGTATTTTTTCAAGAAAATGGTATTGGGTCTGCATCAGTATTTTTTCAAGAAAATGGTATTGGGTCTGCATCATATATTGCTTTGTCTTTAACACTAGAATTACCAAAGCCTATGAAACAACTCGTAAATCTGGCCCACCTCAAATCCCTTCACACCTCTCCGTCAGTGTCTTTTGTCTTGTAAATGTGTTGATAAGCACAAGCAGCAAGCAGCCTGCTATACCATTCCCTTCCACCGCTGCAGAAAGGGCAAGAAGATCTCCCAGCTCAATCCTTAATTATCTTAGAGTGAAGCGCTGGAGTTTTAGAAGGGAAATAATAGATCATTTTTTGGAATACATAAATTTCATGTGTGTTCCGTGTCTACAACAATCTATGTAAACATATTGTTAAAACAGAAACATTTTTCATGTTTTAGTAATAAATGACACAATGTCAACATAAACTGTATAATGTGTGAAGGCTGAAGTCCAAATATCAAATAAACACTTTCGCAAAAGGTGCAAGTGCAAAGCAACAGCTTCCGAGGTGCAGCGTTAAGAGCTTGGTCAAGACGAGAGGACTCTGAGTTCACCACCAGCTGAGACAGATAACCTGCTTTTGGCTGTCTGGGATTTGGTGGTCATTCTCCAACCTATTCAGTCTCTTTTACAGGTCATCAGCCTGCTGAGGCAAGTAGTGGAGAGGATGGAGAGGACAGTCGAGTTACCCTTGAAGACATGCATGAACATCTGAAAAAGCTTGGCGCAGGACAATCCACCCATGCGGAGGCAGATGTGCAGGGGAGTACTTCCTGTACCATATATTAAACCAGAAATCCGAGTGAATTGTTGGAAGGGAGACCAGTAGCTGGAAGTCCAACTGTAGACGTGGGAGTTTTGACCTATTGCGTGGTGAAGATGGAAATGGCCAAGGCACATCTAAGGGGCTGGATTGTTTGTGCTGGCACCCAGACCGCCTGGCTTCACACGCTGCTTGCGGTATCTCCAATATGTCAAGAGGGTACAGGCAGCATGTGGCCTTTCTGCCATAGAGAGACCCAGACTGTCGCTGTACCCCAGAACAAAAGGAAGACTCGGAAAAGGAAAACAGAGTCTTTAAACAACCTGGAGAAGGGACTATTTCCGCAAAAGCGGAGAGAAGCACCAACCTTGGCTGAGCGCGAGAGGCAGTGGAACTTCTCAGGGGTTGACAACTGGAGGAATGTTGGTATGAGTACTTTAACCTGAGACACGGCTGGAAGCACTGTCCATTTAAGAGCCCGATAGAGGACACTAGATGGCAGTGGCTCAGCACCTCCCTGTCCCTTTCCTGTTTTGTAATTTCAGGGTAGAACCGTGGACTCATGGAGGAGGACAGTCTGCGTGGGACGGGCCACTTTACCCCATAAGGTTTAGCTAAGGGAGGGGCAATGTGGTGGATGGCCGGGCCCTTACCCAGCTGGGATGACCATATAATGGAAGAACTGGGCAAGAGAGCTTTTTCAGGACTATGCCTTCCCCAGCCTGACAGAGAGCTGACCCCTTGTCTTGCAGAAGGCACCTGGACGTTTGCAGGGTCCTGTTTGGCAGCACTTCCACCACATCAGGAAGTGCTGTCAGAAGAAAGTTTTTGGATCCAGGTGTACTATTAAAGGGGACCCACCACCAGTATTCAACAGCCAGAGTCGAAAGAAGGACAAAGCCTGTGTGGAGGACTGAAGTTGGAAGGAATGTGCTGTTATTCTTGACATTATTTGTATATTCTGGAGGAAGAATAAACGTTTGTGTTGTGTGGTGAACCCGTGTCCTGCCTGTCTGTGTCGGGTTGGGGCAGCTGTACGCACCCAGGGCTTCACAGAAGAGACTAACAATCACCACAGGTAATAATTTTACTTCATTTGATAGTATAAATTATGAGGAGCTTTTGAAATAGGATGGAACAAAAGATTTGATATTCACTAAATTTATTGTTAGAGTATAGTGCATAATGTGCATGTGTACTCTTTATAATTATAAACAAAGATATAAAGATGCATTCTTCAAAATTAACCAGAAGAGAAATATCCTAGAGAAGAGATAAAGACATACAAAAAAGTTAAAAGGTATACAAAATAAAAAAGGGAACAATTTAATTAGTATAACTGGTTGTGGAAACTTTTAAGTAAGCTCAACAGACAGTGATGTTAGATTATAACAGGTTTTCTTGATTGCTTAAATGCATTTCTTGAAAATAAGCTCTATTTCCCAAAATTCTAAATACAATTTCATAATTGCACACTCAACTCCCCAAACTTCAAACTTCCAAGTCAAAACCAAACTCTCTGCTCAAAGCCATGTACCTTATATCAAAACCAAACTTTATCTTGAGACATTACACAAAAGCCCTCAAAAACATATACACTACAACATATTCTTACACGATGCTGAGATTAATTCAATACATTTCTGCAAATGCCTGTTACTGCAATGAGTAATGTCACTTATGCTTCCCCCCACCCCGACAACTAATTCTTTTAATAATGAACACTATATAAACAACAAATGCAGAAATTTCTAAAACATTTTATCCTTTAAAGTGCAACATGACATATAAAGAACTAGCTGAAATACCCAGCATTGCTCGGTAGGAAAATTACGTTTTTTTACAGTAATTGTTTGAGAAAAACACAATTAAAAAAACACAACTTTAAAAATAAAAATAAATTAACAAATACAATGAACCTGGGTTCCCTTCTCGGGTCCACCCTGCGTGCGGTTGGCATGTTGTCTGCGTGGGTTTTCTGTGGTGGGCTGACGCCCTGCCTGGGTTTGTTTCCTGCCTTGCGCCCTATGTTGGCTGGGATTGGCTCCAGCAGACCCTAGTGACCCTGTAGTTAGGATATAGCAGGTTGGATAATGGATGGATGGATAAAGACTCACTAATGTGTTTGTCTTGCGGTGTTGTATGTATGTTATCATCCAGTTGACACTTGGAACCGGCCAACTGTATTTAATTTGAAAAGCAATAGTGGCGCAGTGGTGGTCAAACATAATGAATGTTGGCAGTCACGTCCAGTTCGCCCTCATGTTTTTTTTAATTGTTTGAGAAAAACATAATTAAAAAAATACAACTTTAAAAATAAAAATAAATTAAGAAACAAAGACTCACTAATGTCCTTGTCTTGCAGTCTTGTATGTATGTTATCATCTAGTTGACGCTCAGAACTGGCCAACTCTATTTAATTTGAAAAGCAGCAGGGGCGCAGTGGCGCTCAAATATAAAGAATGCTGGCAGTAGCCTCCAGTTCGCTCTCTGGTGGTCGTTCCGAGTGTCAACTGTATCATAAAATGCATGCAAGACCGTAACATTGAGAGATGGGGGCAGGTTAGGGCTGATTTCACCCTACAGTATTTTTAGTCGACCAAGGAGGAACATGTGTACCAAGTTTCATGAAAATCGCTCCAGCCGTTCGGACGTGATACTGGATCATACATACACACATTGACTTTTATATATATAGATTAGAAATAAAAAGAAAATTGTATTCAGCTGAAGCATCCCTTCTCTGGTCAAGGTCAGGCCAGACAATCTCATCAACATTGCAGGCAATATGAACCCTGGCTAGACAGCAGTGGAAAAAAACCCTTGCTTGCCTTATCCATCCCTGGCAAGCCTCAACTGTGTGAATAAGTTTGGTAAGCGACCGAGAAAAATTGTAAATGTGACAGTTCTTAAGCTCATTATGTTGCGGTGTTCTGTTATATTTTGTAGGAATTGTAAATCAAATTTTCTATATATGTAGTTGAAGAGTCTGCAGAATGTAAACAAAAAATCATTACAGTTTTGAGAATATGTAATTGATTTATTAGTGTTTTGTATCCAAATAAAAAGCAAGAAACTATATTAATTTTACTTATCAGGTTGTATTATTATTTTAAGCCTTGTTTGTGTTACAGTTTCATAATTGTATTTATTTTATCACAACATTCTATTAATATTATACTATATACAGTATTCCTGAATGGCAAACAGTCTACATTAGCAAAAATAAATTGGGAAAGGGAGCATATATTTTCTGCTCAGTTCCAATTGTTTGACCTGAATGTGAAAGTAGGAATAGTCGCTCTTTCTGCTATTTATTCTTAATCTCTTGATACCTAAATCTCAGGGACCTCTTAGAGTGCTGAAGAAGCTGGTAATTTAATGCAGCTTATTTGAAAGACAAATCCAGCAAGTTCAATTTGATCAGCTTAATATAGCATTCATGAGGATTATTAATGAAAAATAATAATATCTGAGCAGGATGTATGATTTTCTTTTGTCTAACCTTATAACAAACTTTATAAAGGATTTTTTCTGTTGACATACTATAATGACCTTTGTATCTGATTCACTTTGTATTTTGCAAACCAATTGTTTTAAAGCAAGTTAATTAATATAACAATAAGGCTCAAAATAATTAAATTAAAATAATTCAAATATAATTTTAAATATTTAAGATGGGCCAGAGAATTTGCTTTGAGGATATTATCTGTTTTATTACTCATAATATTCAACACTATTTACATTTAGATTAAGTAATCAGTACTCCAAAATAAGGGTTAGATTAGGGTTATTGGAGAAATCTGGCCGTGTGGGGCCGTGCACTAGCTCTGGGGTTTGTCATAGAGCTCCTGTATCAAAAAAAGGCATGAAACAGAAATAGTATTTAACCACCAAGAGCTAGGATTAGCTTAAAGGCTGTTTCCAGTCATCCATGCATTTTCTGGGCTTACTTTTTCAGGTTCAGGGCTTCAGGAATACAGAGCCTATAAAGGGTTATTAAACTTATTTAGTGAATTTGATAAATGATTCAGCCTAAACAAAAAACATGTTTTATAGTATGAAATGACTCTTGTCAAAATATGTTTTTTGTGTAAATGGAAGAAGGTAGGGAATTATGACAGGAAAGGTGGAAATTGTGTTTCAAAAACATGACCGTCATAGTTGGGAGAGAATGACTTCATCAATTTTTAGGTAGCTGAGGTTAATTATTTGAAATGCATTTGAATAACCATATAACTAAGTGCAAAACATAACCATAGATTTGTAAAGATTGATGGCCGTCATATCCTGGGAATACCTGGATGATGAAATATTTTTCACCCTCTTGCCAGCAGAGTGCTTTCAGGAGGGACATTCAGGAGTGGTGCCTACAGTCAATTCCAAACCCTATATTGACCATCTTCTTATATAATACGCTACCGTGGCTGTCCATTTGTCTGTCCAGGATATTAAATCACCTGTAGCTTGCAAACTGTTTGAACTATTGACCTGAAATTTGGCATACATATACTATGTGATGTCTACTCTTGGAGTGATATTTGTCCTCCAAGGTTATTCCTCTTTTATTTTTATTTTATTGTAGAATCAACTCTCAGCAGCAGCCAGCAGGCCCACCATGTGGCGCATGTGTACAGGAGCCATTCTCATCCTTACCACCTTCACCTTCACTTCCCCTACCTCTTCATATTTTATATCATGCTTGAAGCAGATTGGAGACTTAAGTGCCAGCTTAAGTGAAAAATGAAAGAAAATGTACTAAGTAATTGCAACACAAGCACTGACTTAATCAGTTTTAATGCGAAAAGATGCCGATGAAAGAAGAGAAGAAGCAGGCCGCTAGGGTGGAGAAAAGAAGAGCTGCTCAGAGTTGCTCGCTTGAACCTCTGAGGAAATGAATGCTAAACATACAGAGAAAGAGTATGAAAACTATGAATGCTCAATTCAAGTGTATTCACTGCACGTTATTGTGCAGTGTGCCATTACTGGTATTATATATTAGACAAATATATTTATTTTTTACAAGCATTCACTTCATTGTAGCAGCATTCTGTAAAGTGATGTGTCATCACAATAATTTGATTAGGCTTTATATGGGTGCTGTGATTCCTAGATGTGTGCCATTACTGGTTGCCTATATTTAAAAGCCTCTTTATGTTAAAAGATACAAGGATGAGCATAGCATTTTCTCACCCTCCTGCCACCTTTAAAGTGCATGAAGCTATAGTACAGACAGGAATCACCTATTCCTTTATAACCCAATGTCAATGCTAGCTCTGCTTCTTTCTCTGATGGCTGCAGCCTTCATTTCTCTTTAGTGCTGATCGGTGAATTTCACCAAAGTGTTTCCCAGAAATTCGCTGTGCAGCCAACTTTAAACTGAAAATTTTGTTTCCCATGATTCTTTGTGAGGCCAGCATAATATCACAAAGCTCTAGCAGACATGCAAATAACTTTCATGCATGCATACTATACTCCACCTCACATTTTTGCATCACTGCCCGATTTGCTTCACGCATGCATGAGGTCACTAGCTGCATGTTTCTCTATTTGGATTTGCACCCGCCATATATTAACAAAAAAACATTACATTACATTAGCTGACCATAATAAGAATATTAAGAGTACTGTGACCCAGTATTTGAAACTGATTCCACAGTGCATGGCAACTTTTGTATGCTAGTGGAATCCATGCACAATTAACTATGCAACCAGCAATGAGTTAAAACAAACCTTAAAGGAGCCTTCCCTGAGTCTGAAAACATATAAGACCCTGCAAAATCATAATAACAAAAGGTTTATTACTATTTAAAAGGTGTTTTTATTTTCTTGATGGAAGAAAAAAAGTGCAAAGCATCTGCACAAATAGATCACAAACAAAAAAAATCTGCCATTGCATGGATGTGGCTAAGTATGATGCTGGCTGGAAAAAATATTGCCCTGAACATTGGAACTGTATGAGTGATATGTATTTTGTTGGTTACTTTTGTGAAATTTGTGGCCATTCGTTATAGTTTGGTTGTGGTTATTGTTACTTCTGTGTCTTTTGTTGCTTGAAGCATAGTGATGCAATGATTAACAGGTCAGGTGACATTTTTGGCCATAATAATCAATCCAGCATAGTCAGCACACACATCTCTTGCCCTTAAGGATTCATAAAAGACAATTGCACCATTAAAATCCATTCAAACCTTGTTCAGTTCCCCCTTCACCCATTGATTTTAATGGACTTTGCTGTATTCTGCAAAGTTTCCATACATTTCTGTGAATTTGCCAAACTCAGTGACAAGAACTTTGCGGGATTCACTCATCACGATTTCTGTTTCATTAGGCTTGGGGGTTGGGCTCACAAAAAACTGTACTGAACTTTCTACGTCAAGGAGTAATATAGTGCAGGACCATACTAGATCAAGGCAGTCAGTATCAGAGTTAGCCGTTGGTGCTGCATTGTGTCAAGACTCTCTAGGATGCAAGGTACATAAAACAGGACACTGTAAATAAAAGCCATGATCACCAACCATGAGCAGACATATTTTTGCTAGAAAAAGAGGATCAATGTGTGAAACCTCTATCTAACTGTAACAGCAGTACAGCACAAGGTTTAAACATAATCAAGAGAAATCATCTGAAAAAAGTGCATTCAGGCTACTTTCCTGTGTTTCAGAAAATCTCTCCATTGACTCTGAATATATCAGAACAAAGCATGTCCTCACCTATTAAATGACAGAAACTGAACAAAGAATAAGTATCCTATTGATTGCAAGATTTACATTGGGTTTAACTTTGTTGTTTTTGTAAGCCTAGAGAACATACAGTAGTGAAATATTTTGTTACTGGAGTTAGTAACAGAACATGATAACAACAAAAACCAGCACATACATTGAACCAGCATTAAAGCAAATAGGACAGTTTATCGGATGGAATGCAATAATCTCTAAATACGATAATTTCTAAATAGTTAATAAAACACAAAGAGGCACTTTGATGCTCCAGAACAAGTGCTAGTTTTGTGATAGTAATCTTAAATGCACATTTCTAAAATTAACCCGCCTGTTGGTTCTTAAGAAAGGCAGATACCTGCTGCTTAATGATCTTTTGAAGGTGAAAATTTGACTGTTAATCCACATGATTTACTATGCAGAAATAACCTATATGGTTATCCAAAAGTCATCTTATCACCACAGGATTTATAAACTTTAGCCATGTTAGATTCACTAATTACATCAATAATCATTCATATTCAAGCTGCTTACATGTCTGTTTATCTGCATCCAATTTAACTCTCCAGTGAGCACCAAAAAGCAATTTATCTATGTCACTTTGAAAAGCAACCAAACATTTGGATTAAACCATTTTTGTTTCTTATGAATTGCCTGGTTTCACTCCTTTAAACATCATAAAGGCAGATGATATACATTGGGAAAAGTATTTCTATTTGGTCCTCAAAAAACATTAAATATGTAAATATTTTTATTCTAAGTTGTCACACACATGCGACTAGGAGCGAGCTGAAGGGACCAAGTGGAGGTGATTACCCGCCAGGCCAGGGGGTGGCGGGGTGCTCTAAACCTTTGTCTGTTATTTCTGCAGATCAAATACGGGAAAACCTGCCTGACCTGACGTCACTTCCTGTTCCAGCACTGAGACTGACGTCACTTCCTGTTCCGGCACCCAGACTGACGTCACTTCCGGGTTACAGAATATAAATCCTCCAGCTTGGCTACCTAGTTCAGTTCAGTGTGGGAACTCAAACAAGCAACATCGCTGTGTCAAATTTAATCCTTTGCAGCTAGGAACAATATACGGGTGGCTGCCCCAAACCTTTTTTAAGAGTGTTGAGACTTGTTCTTTCACAAAGTACATATCAGACTAACACTCAAGGAAACTTCTCATTTAGAGCAACTAATTGTTGTGATTAAGTAATACCTGAGATGGAGGTTCCACAAACATTCTTCATTATTCTACAAGTGTCTAAACTTCTTAACACTTACAAACCTGTATGATATTTCAATATTGTCCTTCTAAATTATATGTCTGTGGTCAAACATTTAGTTAGCATTTTTTTGTTATCATTCTAAATATCTTTTTATTCAGTTTATACTTGTTACAGCAGATTTTTCCAGTGAAAAATGAGATTCTTTATCACATGAAAAATAGTCATCTCTTTCCAAAATGACTTGTACCTGAAATCATTACTTGAAACATCATATTTGCCTTTTCAGAACAACTTAAAGGAATACTACACCCAAAACACTTACCCCATGTGTTTTGTAGTGATGGCCAAGAAAAAAAAATAAACTAATGTTTTTACAGGGAGCAGAGATTTTAAAAAAAAGATTAAATAGCAGACTATGTTGATCAACATTTTATATTAGGCAAGGAATAGAAGTCTGTAAACAGATATAACTTTTTCTTGTTTTCAATAAATAAGCTGTAGTTCCTTCAGTCTGCTAGGAGCCATTGTGGGTCATTCATCATAAATAAAAAAACAGCCTCAATCAAATAAGCAAAATTAAGGAATGTCCCAGATGACAACATAAGATGTTGTTTTAATGACCCTTCCAGAACGTATTATAGTGTAGTGCTGTAACCTGAATTGTGATTAAGACTTACTGATACAGAATTAGAGAGAAATAAATGATATATATGATCCCATATAGTTATTTAATGTCTGAATACAGTCGGCCCTCGTTTATCACGGTTAATCAGTTCCATACTCTACCGCGATAAGTAGGATTCATTATTTATAGATCGAATATTACAGAGGGGACTGGGCGGTCTCTTGGTCTGGAACCCCTACAGATTTTATTTTTTTCTCCAGCCTTTGGAGTTTTTTTGTTTTTCTGTCCACCCTGGCCATCGGACCTTACTCTTATTCTATGTTAATTAATGTTGACTTATGTTTATCTTTTATTGTGTCTTCTATTTCTCTATTCATTTTGTAAAGCACTTTGAGCTACTTTTTTTTGTATGAATATGTGCTATATAAATAAATGTTGATTGATTGATTGATTGATTGATATTTTCGGTTAGAGCAGGGGTGGGCAAAGTCATTCCTGGAGGGCCGCAGTGGCTGCAGGTTTTTGTTCCAACTCAGTTGCTTAATTAGAAAACAATCCTTGCCAATAATTACATTTCATGGCTTGTTAGTGCTTTAACTCTGCTATGTCAAGTCATTCTCATATCCTAGATTTTTTTTCCATTCTAAGGATATCATCCAAATACTTTGAAGTGTAAAACGGATGGGTAATTCTCAACCCTTCACTTTTTTCGCTTCTCTTTCCTTCCAAGTATTTAATTAAACCAAATAGTGCATGATAAATACACACAGGTGTAAAAGGGAACAAGCAAAATGGATAACTGCTGGTTTCTTTTGTCATTTGCATCTTATTGCTAATAAGGAGCAATTAAAAACCGAGAATGCAGCTGTTTAAGACTTAAATAAGCAATAAGGGTTCAAAACCTTAGTGAGGGAGATAACTAAAATGAAGAAGAAGTGTTTATAGAGCAATAAGTGATTCTTATTAAACAACTGGGTTGGAACAAAAACCTGCAGCCACTGCGGCCCTCCAGGAATGACTTTGCCTACCCCTGGGTTAGAGCATAGAAAACCTGTTTATGACCTTCTAAATACATTTTTTAACATTATTAGAGCCCCTAGACATGAAATAACACCCTTTAGTCACCATTACACTCGTATTAGCCAATATATTAGACAAAATAAGAGAAAATAAGACATATTAGACGTTACAAATAACATATTACAGTGATCCCTCCTTGATCGCGGGGGTTGCGTTCCAGAATCCCCTGCGAAAGATGAAAATCTGCGAAGTAAAAACCATACATTTATATTGTTATTTTTATATTGACATGCTTGGGTCACAGATTTGCACAGAAACACAGGAGGTTGTAGAGACAGGGACTTTAAAACACTGCAAACAAACATTTGTCTCTTTTCAAAAGTTTAAACTGTGCTCCATGACAAGACAGAGATGACAGTTCCGTCTCACAATTAAGAGAATGCAAACATATCTTCCTCTTCAAAGGAGTGCGAGTCAGGAGCAGAGAATGTCAGAGAGAGACAGAGAGAGAGAGAGAGAGAAAAGCAAACAATCAAAAATCAATAGGGCTGTTTATGCTTTTAAGTATGCGAAGCACCGCCGGACAAAGCAGCTGCAAGAAAGGGAGCAATGTGAAGGTAGTCTTTCAGCATCTTTTAGAGGAGCGTCCGTATCCTCTAGGCCAGTGTACGAACAGCCCCTTAGCTCACACCCCTCCGTCAGGAGCAGAGGATGTCAGAGAGAGTGAGAGAGAGAGAGAGAAAAGCAAACAATCAAAAATCAATACATGCTGTTCAGGCTTTCAAGTATGCAAAACACAAAACATATCATATATCATTGAGGAGTTTTATTTAATATGTAATACATGCTCTGATTGGGTAGCTTCTCAGCCATCCGCCAATAGCGTCCCTTGTATGAAATCAACTGGGCAAACCAACTGAGGAAGCATGTACCATAAATTAAAAGACCCATTGTCCGCATGAAATTCGCGAACCAGCAAAAAATCTGTGATATATATTTAGATATGCTTACATTTAATATCCGCAATGGAGTGAAGCCACGAAGGTCGAAGAGCGATATAGCGAGGGATCACTGTATCTCCACCTCATGATATAATAAATGTTTAAATTGGGTAAATTTGTTGGTACAACAACTTCACACAACTTCAATATATTTTTAAAATCTCTTCTGTCTACAATAGTGCCATAAAAGATAACAGATTTTAAACAAATTATGGTTTTAAATAACCTTGCAGTAAGGAGACCTGGGTTCGAGACCCGGGTCCTCTCTGTGTGGAGTTTGCATGTTCTCCCTGTGTCTGCGTGGGTTTCCTCCCACAGTCCAAAGACATGCAGGTTAGGTGCATTGGCAATTCTATATTGTCCCTAGTGTGTGCTTGGTGTGTGGGTATGCGTGTCTGTGTGTGCGCGCCCTGCGGTGTGCTGGTGCCCTGCCCAGGGTTTGCTTCCTGCCTTGCACCCTGTTTTGGCTGGGATTGGCTCCAGCAGATTATTTAATTGGAATACTAATAAAGATAAATGATAAATATTAAAATTATAATTAGTGATTAAGTTCAGCTTATTTAATACACAAGCAGATCACCACATTGGAAATGATTCTTTTCAGCCAGCTTTTACATCAAAGGTTATTTGAGTTGGAAAGACATTAAAAAGGAGATATTAAAAAATACAATTTTGATGTTTAGACAGAAGGAAAAAAGAGATGTAGGATAATAGACCAGTGAGAAAGTCCGAGAGAATGAGTAACAGAAAGAGACAGTACACGGAACAGAGTTGAGAGCTGAGCAAGTGCAGGACAAAAACAGTCAGATATTTTATTATTTTTTTATTATTAGGTTAATATATAATAATGTAACTGATCAATATCTGCAGTCCAGTGACTGCAACTTCAGTTCTGGTTTATTCTGAGTGCTGCATTGGGTTATTAAAATTTAAGTAAAAGAAATTTTATTTAAAATGTATCTAAAAGCAATACATTTACATACAACATTGGCAAACTGTTTAAATGTATTCAGTCAAAACGTATACTAAATAACTTATTTGTAGTGTTGCAGCTAATTGTGTGATAAAAATCCCAACTGAAACAGCCAATAGAGCCTCAGCAGTTACACAATAGGTTGTTCAGCAAGTTCATAGCTGTCTTGCTTTTATATCCACAGGGAATTTAATTAATAATCACGGAAACCTTGGACAAATGATATATATTAGTCTTTTAGATAATGAGTTCTAAAATGCTTTTGTTATTTCAACATTAACTGTGGGATGTAAATGGAGAAATCATGCTAAAACAAATTAAAATATCTAGAAAGATGAATTACTGCTGCCATGGATGGCCAGGACCCTTACCTGGCTGGGAGGTTTTTATAATGGTAGGGCCAAGACAGAGAGCATGAACAGGGCATTATCTTCCCTGATTCGCTAGGTGGCATGCCCCCTGGGATGCTACCTTACCACAGATTACGACTGGCTTTCATGGTAGTTGAAGTTTGGGATAGCCCTGTTGGGTTCGGGGGATGCCACCAAGGGGTGCTGCAGGGGATGCAGAGACCTAATTTCTTGGTCTCCCGTCTTACCTGGAAGGGCTCCAGAACCACGCTGCTGAAACACCAGAAGTACTACCAGGTGCCTTAACAAAAGGAGCCAGCTTCCAATACTCTGGGTGCCAGAGTTGGGCGGGAGAGAGACAAAGCTACCTGGAGGTGGAGTGGAGGACAAGTGAGAGAGACAGGCAAGACAAAAGGAAAGAAAGTGCTGTATATTGTATTTAGTTGCACTTTATTGTACTGTACGGCTGTGGGGAATGATAGGGAAGCATTTCCCCACTTAATAAATACTGTTGTGTGCTGAACTTATGCCTGGTGTCTGTCTAGGTTGGGTTTGGGTGGCTGGTGTGCCCACTGCAGGCCACACTGTATATGCCCATGCTTTTACAGATCATGTAATATACTACAAGCTGCTACAATAGTGACATTATTTGTTTTGTCTGTTTATTTGGTTACCATAATTACAAAGAATTGAAATCTAAAAACCAGAAAAACAACAAACTTACTGCAGGAAACAATACCTTGAAAAAGACATGTATTTTTCATAAAATAAATTTATCAACCTTAAATGTGACCTTGAAGGAGTGGTGTAGATGTCAAAAGTTTATTAAAAAGTGCATGATATTCTACTTTTTTTTTGTCCTCCTTTTGACAGTGACCACTAAACTTTTCCAATTTAACCACAAAAATTAACTTTAACTGTTTAAATATGAATACTAACTTTAGGTTTGATTCTTACAAATTAATTTAATAATAATCATTGTGGGTGGTACAGTGGTAGTGCTGCCTCCTCACTACAAGGACCCCAGGGTTTGAGTCTTGGCTCCTCTCTGCATGGAGCTTGCATGTTCTCCCTGTGACTGTGTGGGTTTCTCCAGGTGTTTCAGTTTCTTTCAGTTTCCCTTTCATAGTCCAATTAAGTTTTGTGGATGGACAAGGTTAAACTGGCTCTAGTGGACATGTGCATTTTTCTTCACCTTGCAATAGACTGGCACCTTGTCCAGGGACTGTTCCTGTCTTGTGCCCTATCTCTACTAGTTTGGACGATGGATGGATGGATAATCATATTGTGAAAATCCAGCCATCCATAGCCAGGTAATATGCTGTTTAATACTCCATGACAATACATAAGAGAAAAAAAGATTGATAAATGAGCGGAGAGCCCTTCTTCTTAAGCTGAAGGATTAGGAGGGAAAGCAATCATCTAAGCCCAGTTTAGGAGACAAATGTGTACTTAGATCTAATCTGTTGGAAAAAAACAATATAATCACATTATAAAATTCGCTGATGACACAACTGTGGTGGGTCTCATCAGCAACAACATTGAGTCAGCATACAGAGAGGAGGTGCAGCAGTTAACGGACTGGTGTAAAGCCAATAACCTGTCTCTGAACGTAGACAAAACAAAGGAGATGATTGTTGACTTTAGGAAGACAAAGAGTGACCATCTGCCAATGAACATTGATGGCTTAACCGTGGAGGTCGTCAATAGCACCAAATTTCTGGGTGTCCACTTGACAGAGAACCTCACCTGGTCCTACAACACCAACTCTTTAGTGAAGAATGCCCAGCTACTGCCAGCTCTACTTCCTGCGTAGGCTGAGAAAAGCCCATCTTCCACCAGCTACTCTAACAACATTCTACAAAGGAACCATATAGAGCATCCTGAGCAACTGCATCACGGTCTAGTTTGGAAATTACACAGTCAGGGATCGTAAAGCCCTACAACAGATAGTGAAGACAGCTGAAAAGATCATCGGTGTCTCTCTTCCTTCCATCATGAGCATTTACACCATATAGTGCATCTGCAAAGCCACCAACATTGTGAATGACCCAACACACCCTTCTCACTCACTGTTTACACTCCTGCCATTGGGGAAAAAGGTACCGAAGCATTCAGGCCCTTACCACCAGAATGTGTGACAGTTTTTTCCCCCAAGCAGTCAGATTCCTGAACACTCATGGACCGATCTGATATCTGATATACAGTATGTGTTCTGCTCTGCAATGTTGCACATGTTTACACATTTGACTCACATGCACCTTGTTATATATACACCTTGTTATATATTATGTGTCTTTATGTTATGTGTCGTGGATTCTTTGTTGCCCCTGGCAAGATTGCCTTGGTTTTGGACATGTGCAGAAGAGAGAAGCTGAGTATTTTGGGAGAAGGATGTTAAGGATAGAGCTGCCAGGGAAAAGGAAAAGAGGAAGGCCTAAGAAAAGGTTTACGGATGTGGTGAGAGAAGACATACAGGTGATGGGTGCAACAGAACAAGATGTAGAGGACAGATAGATATGGAAGATGATGATCTGCTGTGGCAACCCCTAACGGGAGCAGCCAAAAAAAGAAGAAGAAGATAATGTATATCACAAATGTAATTAACTATTTTTACTACAAATCTTTGCATTAGGCAATCAACTCTTCCTAATTTCCGTTATCAAAACTTTTCTAGTAAATGTTTTTGGATTTTTCATTATGGTTATATGTTACTATGTTACCATTAGAGGATACAATATTTACAAAGCCGTTTCTAGGTTAATATGTAATAAATTATTAACAAACAAGTTAATAATTGTAAGCTATGTCTGAGAAAAGAAAGGATAAGAGTAAAGGAATTAAGTGAAACACAACTGGCCTGGGAAGTTAAAACACTTAAAACAGTTTATTAGTATTAAAGAAATCAAATTAGCTGCAATCTGTATTACAAGAAAATGATATTAAGTTAAGGTATGAGGTTAAAGTAAGTAAATATGAAATGTAAATGAAAGATTCACAACCTTTAAAAACCCTACCTCAAAATATGCAGATATTAACAGAATTGAATATAAGCTTGTGTACCTTTTCTTGAATAATATTTGTTATTCTCCACTTATCCATTTTGTATTTTCCCAAATTCCAGTTAAATAAATTTGTGCAGTCACCATGTATTTCATTTTATGAATTGGCATGTGAGTGGTATGTTAATCTGACTGTCTCTGTCACTTTAGAAGTACAAAAGCTATTTAATCACTAGACACACAATCACTAATAATGTTGCAAATATATGAAAATGGATATTAATGATTTGCTAGTTTCAATTTTCTACTTCTGCTTATTCTACTGTACACCCAATGTTGGAGTACTTGTAGTGAACATAGTCAACGTTTTAACATTGGGGAACATCTAGTAACTTGTTCTCTAAACCTTTTGATTCAGTTGGAGACACTTCATTACATGGTGTAACGGGCGACCATGGCCATTACCCTGCCGAGACGCCAGCTTGTTGGAAGGACCTGGGGTGAGAGCATCTCCGAGGCATGGGCAACAAAAGCACTGCTCCCACTGAATGGGAAAGAAAAATCCCAGGCAAGGCCTGAACACAGCAGGCGTTCGACAGCCCGCTGCCACAAGTAGTACCCAGGTTGGAGTGACAGAAGAGGAGGCCAGCTGGAGAAGACGTGTTCCGGACCGCAGGATTCTAGACATAGGTGTCGACCACCAGGAAGGATTGCCTGGGGAAAGTTGTTTGTCATTGCCGTGTACTTACCTCATAGATAGAGATAAAGTTGGTCTGCTTTTCTGGCCTAAACACACCGATCTGTGGAGCGATGGTAAGTTGATGTCCAAGTCAACAGAGGCCGAACCAAGTTCTACAAAAGGCGAACATCAGAGGAGGAGGATCACCTGGACTCTCCTGTCCCCATCTGGACTGGAGGGGCAATGTGATAGGCGGCTGGATGTAAGGAGAGAGTAAGCATCTCTGAGACACTACCTCCCCTGGGATGCTAGACAGCCGCCACACAGGACATGCTGAGAGCTGGAGTTTGGTACAGCCTTGTGGCAACCAAGGGGTCAAATCCTCAGGAGTGATTCTGTGAGACAGCAGCACTGAATACCCAATTTCACATATTTCAATATCAAGAAAATTAATTTTAGAAAAGTACTCTTGAAATGAAATGAAATTTGTTTCACCAGATATTTTAAATATAATTCAGCATGATGTTCCACTTTACTAAATCGATAGCAGGTTTATTAGATAAACTAAAATACAATTTTACATGACATGCATCATGCTACCATGAACAGCTGAACATATTAATCTTGGATTTAAAGTATTTCTGAATTATACCAAATGTGTCTTTGGTAACACTAGTTTAGGTACTGCAAAAATCTATTACTCATCATTGTCTATTATCTAGTACCCAGATGTCACAAAGCCTTAACAAAGGCATCTTTTGGTCTTTACAACACTTACAAAACATTGGTAGATAGGTTATCCATGTCTGTGCAATGTGACATATTGACATGATAGTAAAATGACTTGCTAATATGAAGGATTGACAGGTCTTCTACAAAATATGTAATGTCAAGAAAACTGTGTCTCAGCTAAGCGATCTCAGACCACTCAAAAGTGAAGTTTTGTTAGTAGGTCACATTACAGAGATGAATAAACATTTTTTGATGTTTTGGAAGTGTTATGAAGACCCAAAGAATTGTTTGTAATGGTCTAGTTTTTGAACAGTAAATGAGTAACAGATATTTTTTTGCAGTACCTAAACTAATGTTTTACAAAGTTTTTTTTCTGCTTTATATTTTGATAGTTATGACCTTTTGAACTAAAGAAGCATATACATTGTAACACTTCTAGATATCAGAAAAGTCAGTTCAACAATATTGCAAGTAAAACACCCACTACACTCAAACGCATGACATGTTCCTAGCTAGACTACCTGGTGCTAATCATTTTTGGTCAGTCAGTCATTGTCCCACCGGCTACATCTTAACACAGGGTCACGGGGGTCTGCTGGAGCCCTCTGCAAAATTCTTAAGATAAAATTTCAAATTACTTTAATCATTTTCTGTGTAATAGATACTAGTAAATGGCCTGGTGGCCATGCACTTACAGCATATCTGAGCAGACTGCCATATCTGAAATTATTGCTGATTGCATCCTGCTAGTGAATTACACAATATTTTACACTCCATACCCACTGTGAGCTTTTTTGCAATGTATGCGAGCTTGATGCATATTAACCAAACATATCAGTAAATAACACATAAGCACATTAAAAAAATACATTGCATATGTCAGGATGTGTTTTCTCCAGGTACTCCGGTTTCCTCCCACAGTCCAAAGACATGCAAATTAGGAGCACTGGCAATCCTAAATTGTCCCTAGTGTGTGCTTGGTGTGTGGGTGTGTGTGTGTGTGTGTGTGAGTGCGCCCTGCCCAGGGTTTGTTTCCTGCCTTGCACCCTGTGTTGGCTGTGATTGGCTCCAGCAGACCCCCGTGACCCTGTAGTTAGGATATAGCGGGTTGCATAATGGATGGATGGATGTCAGGATGTAGCATTAAGAACTCAAAGAACTCAGGGCATGAAAATTGTACAGCCAAGATAAACCAGCACAAAATACATATAATAGTAATCATTTGAGAAAAAAAAAAAAAAAACCTGGAAAGCCTAAGCACAGAGACTCTTTTTGGGTAAAACCAAACATGAATTTTACAGTCACAGCTCACTTTGTACTATGATTGTTCCTGTTGAGGTGCCCAGCTGGGATATCGACTTGTATATCGCAATGCATAATTCAATTACTTTCAGTAATTTGTCAGCCTGCCCTCTCTCCCTATATACCTACAATTTAAATGTCAACATCTTCCTCAGGCAATCATGCAGCATTGAAGTTTTCAAAGAGTAAACAGAGAATTTTATAATAGATAGTAAATACATAAAATATACATTTAACTGCTCTAATTGTATAAATAAATGATCTGTGTGGAGCAATAATGTTAAGGCTGTCATGTGTTTTCTTGGGCTGTTTGTGAGGAGGAAAACTAAAGAGAGCAAAGTAGTTGAGAACTTTCCCATGCTTTTGTTTTAAAGATGGGCAAGCTGACTCTTCTCAGTAGATCATAACAGACAGACTGCTGAGGTGCTTCAAGTCCATACCACTTTTCCTTTTTTCAAGCACCCATGAAATCCCTTTCTTCCTGCTCTACACATTTCGCACAATGACAATTATACATTTGCAGGTGGTGCATAACCAGTCTGCCTTTTTTACTTATTCAGATTTTTTCTCAATAAATGAACAATCTCTATTTGTGTTACATTTACTAAATAGATAAGAATCTCAAGGCTATATTGCTTTATGGATAGCAGATCAAAGAAATGAAGTTCAACAGGCTCTCATTACTGTGGTCTTTGTAGAAAAATAAAATGAATTGTGGGTTTTTGTCTGGATTGCAATTCAAATGTCATAAACAAATATAACCTGTGACCACGTTAACCTTCCAGTCTTTTTTTCCTGCTTTGTGCTGTGAAAAGCACTGAATTAAACATTTGATTAATTGTGGGATAAACATTATTGGAATTAATTTAAAACTGTTCATATTAGAAGAAATAAACAAAAAATCAATTTATTCTCTTTTATCTAGCATTCTTAATATCTAACTGAAGACTTGGCTAAAATGCTTTATAGAGATAAAGCAGTAATTTGCAGTGCAAAATCATCATTTACATACGAGGTGTGGCAGAAAAGTAATGAGACTGGCAACACTGCAAGCGATCTGGCAACGCTGCGCTGTTGTCCTTGATAGAGCACGTGTATCAGTACCCTCCCATAGCTCAGTGCGAGTTTCAACTCCTTCTGTTAACTACATGATTTTTGTGACTGCCATTAGCGAAGTTGTGTTTTTGGTTGTGCGTCACACAAAATGGAACAGCAGAATTTGGAGCAACATTGTGCCATTAAACGGCAAGTGTGACGTTTGAAAAGTTAAAACAGGCCTATGGGGAACATTCTTTATCCCGAGCTCAAGTTTTTCGCTGGCACAAATCATTTTTGGAAGGCAGAAAACACGTTGAAGATGAACACCATTCAGGGAGGACTTCAACTTTGAAAACCAATGAAAACATCGAACGTGTGAACACTCTTGTGAGATCAGACCGTCGTTTAACATTAAGAATGTTGAGTGAACAATTAAATTTGAACAGATTTACCGTTCATCAAATTTTGACTGAACATTTGCACATGAGAAAGGTCTGTGCCAAAATGGTGCCGAAAAACTGCCCTCTCCATAACAGAATTTTTGACCTCAAAAGGCAATCCTGTGGTTCCCCAGCCCCCTTATTCACCTGACCTCAGTCCGTGTGACTTTTTCCTTTTTCCTAAACTGAAAAATGTCCTCAAGGGCGTCATTTCGGACTTTAGAAAACATCCAAAAGAGTGTAACGGACATGCTGAAGACCATACCGGTTGAAGACTTCCAGCGCTGCTACCAACAGTGGGAACAACGTCTCCATCGGTGTGTAGCTCCCCAAGGGAACTACTTTGAAGGGGATAACATTGATGTTTGAAAAAAATAAAAACTTTGGTCTCATTACTTTTCTGCCACACCTAGTATAGTATGCAATTCCGTACGTAATATATATACATGTTTAAATAGACAATAGCAAGGAGATTCATACACTTTATCTTGTATGTTCTTAGTAATCACACTAACACTTAATTTGATTATTCAACAGCAGGGAAAGGAACAAGAGAAATATCTAGTAAATGATGTCCCCAGTAAAAATTCATCTTTGTGGGAGTCTTGTTCATTTTTAAGAATAGTCAAAGTCTGGTAGATCTAAGCCAATTGGTGCATGCAAGCTGGCCTACAATAATTAATCACTCTAGTATAAATGATGGAATGGGGCAGTATGATGTCTGTTACCATTAATTACAAAGATTCCTAATCAACATGACATCTCAACTCATGATCAGAAGTATCAGTTTGGGGTCTTGTTCAAAAAGAGGACACCATCTTGTTGAAAAAGTGGATGCCAAAAAGCAGACAACATCTTGTTCAAAAAGCGGACACCACTTGGTTCTTTGACAGTAGAAAGCGGACACCCAAAAAAGTGGATGTCAACAGTGTTTTGGTAGACATTTGTTGTTTACTTTACTTTTGTTGTTTACTTTCGTATCTCATTGTTTGATTTTGCTCTTAACCCGTTCTGTTACATGTCATGGGTTTGATTCAATTATTCACAGAAGTTCCAGATAAACAACATGCTGTTCAGTTCCTGCAGAGTAAAGGCATTCTACACATTTCAAGACTTTGTAATCGAGGGCATGAAATGAGTTTAACACTTAATGATAAGGAGGAGAAATGGCAATGTCATAAAAGATCCTGTCGTACTTCAATAAGTCTAAGAAAGGATACATGGTTGGAGTTCAGCAAAATTAATTTGGAGACTGTTGTGTATTTCCTGTACAGTCGGAGTAGGCAGTATACTACATTTAAGTTCTGTAATGAAGAGCTTGGAATGGACAGTGTGACAGTAACTATATGGAAAAATTTTGTTTGAGAAGTGTGTGCGTATTCCTTACTGCAGAATCCAAAACTTATAGACAGAGATTCTTTAACAGTAGAAATTGATGAGTGTCTTTTCACAACAGAAGTCTAATATAGGCAGAATGTAAACAGAACAATGGGTTTTTGAAGGTATTTGCTGAGAGACCAGGGAGTGTTTTATATACATAGTGCCCGATAGAACAGCAGGTACGTTATTGAATGTTATTAAAGAATTTATCCGTTCAGGGACATTAATAATATCTGACTGTTGGGCAAGCTATAATGGAATTCCTTATTTTGAAGGCTACAATTTCATGCATTTGACTGTAAATCGCTCTGAGAATTTCCGAGATCCAGCTACTGGGGCGCATACTAATACTGTCAAAGGACTGTGGGCCCTGGCAAAATGAAGAAACAAGGTAGAATGTGGGATGTCAAGTTCCCTTCTAGATTCATATCTGTGTGAATTTATGCGGCGCCAACAATATGCTGGAAAGGACATATTCGAGCAAATAATGCTAGAAATAACTATGTTTAATCTTCTGTAGTGTAGTTTAAGATTATTTGTGTACTCATTTGTATCTGGTCGCTGCACTGTAGCAGACCTCTCAGTGCATCTCTCCATGGTTTGTACCTGCTTTTTGTTCTTAAATGGTGTAAAATTGTTTTCTTTGGTTTTCTTTTACTAGTTTGCAAGTAGTTATTTCTATAAAATGCTTTATAAAATTTGCAAACGTTTGCACACTACCTACTATCAATGAGACCAGCTACCAGTTACTCCCCTTGTATTACTAATATAGTGGACGAATTAAAATCTTTGAAACCCAGGAAGAGAGAAAAAAGAGGTGGACTATGAGTATGTCTGAGATGGAGAAGTTTTAAAACACCTTTGCCAACCATCACCATGAGCAACGCACAATCCTTCCAAAATAAACTGGACGAGCTGACAGCATCTGCGCGATACTTCCATGAGTACTGTGAAAGTTGTCTGATGTGCTTTACGGAGACCTGGTTTAAGAATACAGACTCGGATACAGCAGTCGAAGTAGATGGATTTGTTTGTGTACGGCAAGACAGAAATCCAGCTTCTAGTAAGCAGACGGGTGTTGGGGTCTGCTTTTACATTAACAAAAGGTGGTGCAGAAATATCACTGAAAAAGAGTGCATCTGCACTCCAAATATTGAACTACTCACTGTCGGACTTCGTCCATGCTATCTACCACGGGAGTTTAATCAATTATTTGTGACAGTCGTTTACATTCTGCTGCATGCTGATGTGGGAGCTGCAGCTGAATCGATTCTTGAAACTGCTCATAAACTAGAAACCTGGGGCCTCATGTATAAATGGTGCGTATGCACAAAAATGTTGGATAAGAACGTTTCCACGTTCAAATCGTGATGTATAAAACCTAAACTTGGCATAAAGCCACACACATTTCCATGGTAGCTTATACCCTGTCGCAAGTTCTCTACTCAGTTTTGCAGACTGGCGGCACCCAGCGTCAAAGCAGTGCTACTGTTCCTGTGTGGTTATCCTTTCTTTTTTAGATCCACATCCCTGATGCGGCTTTATAAATACACTGAAATTAACCACATACTGTTTATTAGTTTAATGCATCTGATTGCAATTAACCTGTAACAATATAATGGTCCACAGAATGGTCAAACTATTCCAAATACCATAACTGCTTTAGCGTTGTTACTCTCACTACACCTTGGATCCTACATCGGATCATCTTTTTCCATATTACTGTCACTGCACCACTCATAGTATTTATATCACTGTATCTGAGTGTGAATCACAGCTCTACAGCAGCTGATTGGAAATAGAGTTATCGGTATACAGCATCAAGCACACGCTGCATCAGCCATGCTGTCTATTGAACTTCTCTCATATAATAAACACTTCAGAACCTTTCCTGTACTGACCTTGCAGTTCAGAAACAGTTTAATTCCAAGAACTCTAAACACACTCAATCAGTCCATCAAGTGCTCTTTGTAGAACTGTTTGTACTTATTAGTATACTAGCAGAATACCCGCGCTTCGCAGCGGAGAAGTAGTGTGTTAAAGAAGTTATGAAAAAGAAAAGCAAACATTTTAAAAATAACGTAAGATGATTGTTAATGTAATTGTTTTGTCACTGATATGAGTGTTGCTGTCATATATATAGACACAGACACACACACATACACAGACACACACACATACATATATACAGTATATATACATATACATATATATGCATATATATATACATATACATATATATATATATATATACATATACACATATATACATATGCATATATAGCAAAATACCCGCGCTTTGCAGCAGAGAAGTAGTGTGTTAAAGAAGTAATGAAAAAGAAAAGGAAACATTTTAATAATAATGTAACATGATTGACAATGTAATTGTTTTGTCATTGTCATGAGTGTTGCTGGCATATATATATATATATATATATATATATATATATATATATACACACACATATCTACATATATACAGACACACATTTACATACACCTACATATATCTATCTATATATGTATATCTATATCTATCTTATATATCTATCTACATGTATATATCCATCTATCTATATAATCTATATATCTATATCTATCTATCTATATATGTATATCTATATCTATATCTATATCTATATATATATGTATATATATATATATCTATATATATATACACATATCTCCATTGGGGTGCGAGGAGCTGTTGCTGGGGGTGCCAGAATCCACTGAGGAAGAAAAATTTAAAACATTATTTGTACAAAATCTTAATTTATCTATCCATTCCTAAATAATTAAATGGGCAGGCTATTTCGTATCAGTGCAATATGCTGCTTGTTAAAACGGATGACTCGTAATCTTACGTGCACTTAGTGCTGCGTGGGTATTATGAACTATCGTATTTGTTCAAGTTCTATTTAAATTTTAAATATAAGTAATTTTTATTTGGTCGACAGAAATATGTTTAGTAGGAATGAAAGTTAAATGTAATCATCATTGCATAAATTTTTCTTCACCATAGAAATTTAAACACTAAATCCAACTTCCATTCCTACCAAAGATATTTCTGGCGACTAAATAGAACCTACTGTAGTATATCCAAATTCGAGCTATTGAGCTGTCGCCTGCCTGCCTGCGTCACCCTCGCTTCGCTCTTACTTTTTTTCCGTTCATTTAATCTTGGCTAGTCGCGGAAATATTATAACATGGAAGGAGGATTACACCGAGTATGGCTTTACCAAAACAATCGAATGTCGAATAAAGTATCTATGATTCCTAAAGCTTAAATTGGTGATCTGGTTTTCTGCGTTAACCTCATATTTTTTCATACTTCTTCCCAAACAGGGGTTGCGAGAGTAAAATGAATCATTAAGCGCTGATACTGTATATATATATTGAATAAATTGAAATAGTTTTACTATCAAATAATGCAAACAGTACGCGGCACGTGCTTCGCCCTAATTCTGGGCTCATCAGGCAGTACACACGCACTGCACCCACTCTCTCGAATCGAACCTAAGACGTCAGCGCTAAAGGTGAAGCCTCTCATGTTGCGTTTTTCTGTGTAGCTGCCTTCACACAGCCTCTCCGCTGCTTTATAAACGAACGCCATAGAAAGCCATCACCTTGTAAATTGTGTAATGTGTTTTTTGAACAGGTTTGATGCATGGAAGTGATCACTCGTACTGCGTTCAGTAAGTTCTCGTGAGCTGCTATCTTGTGTGATGTTGCGATGTCTACGGCTTAATTTAATGTTATCAAAGACCCGGTACCTAAAAGTTTCTAGCTGCGCTCCGGTTGTAATATGACGAAGCTGCGCGAGCTCACGTTTGAGAATGCAAGTATAGTTGTCCAGGAGAAAAGCAATCTTGCTTGCGTTTTGTAGGGTCTGTCCTTGAGACTTATTACTTGTCATCGCGCAGCTGAGCCTTACTGGAAATTGGAGGTATCTGAATTGAAATGGGAGATTAGAGGGTATAAAGGGGGTGCGAGGAATACATTGAGTGTGGAGAAACTCTAGAGACAGCGTGTGTATTAACTTGTGGATTTTTCTGTGAGTATTTGGTGGGAGTGTGATGAAGTTGCTTCAGAAGACTTTGTTAGCCGCGGAGCTCAGTTCAGAGCGAAATAAAGTAAATGGGAGAGGATATAATGACGTGACTCCCCCAACCGCGTTAACTGTCAATCCCCCACAAACACAGTCTCTCGGAATTTGCATAAGCACACCCCTTCACCTGCAATTTTAACTTAGTTACAAAGTGATCAAAACTCGTTTATATCCTGCGTCCTCTCATTAAACTTGTATCCCGCATTACCTGTGGGCATGAGAAACACCAGCGGCACCCTGTCTATTAACTTAATTTAAAGTTTAGGTTTACACCTTTCTTTCCGAAGTAGCAGCACTCATTAATATGGTAGTATATGTCACTCGCTCGCTTCTTATTGTTTCGCTGCCTTCTCAATTATATAATGCATGTTTTCTTCAGCGCGTTTTGGAGCTCTTCCTGGTTTTCTACGTAGTGCGTTGACAGTCAGTTCACGTGATTACGTGAGAGGCGTGATGATGTCACACGAAACTCCGCCCCCCCACGGAACTGGCTGAACTCCATTACAGTAAATGAAGAAAAATACCTTTCAGTTATGACCATTACGCGTAGAATTTCGAAATGAAACCTGCCCAACTTTTGTAAGGAAGCTGTAAGGAATGAGCCTGCCAAATTTCAGCCTTCCACCCACACGGAAAGTTGGAGAATTAGTGATGAGTCAGTCAGTCAGTCAGTCAGTGAGTGAGTCAGTGAGGGCTTTGCTTTTTATTAGTATAGATAATTATATATATTGTTATAATATTGCAAATCCTGAGCCACTTTATAAAGCGTGTATTTACATATGATGACGATATCATTTTTAAGATGAAATGCAACAATGTATGTTATACTAGCAAAATACCTGCGCTTTTGGCAGCGGAGAAGTAGTGTGTTAAAGATGTTATGAAAAAGAAAAGGAAAGATTTTAAAAATAACGTAACATGATTGTCAATGCAATTGTTTTGTCAATGTTATGAGTAATGCTGTCATATATATATATATATATATATATATAGTCACAAGAATGAGACATACTCAGATAAAGGTTTGGGGCAGCCACCCATATAATCTGGTTTCCTGGCTGCAAAATTGTTTTGTTGAAATACAGAGCACTGAAGTGCATACAACCGAGTCCAAAACAAGACGGAGGGAAAAGGGGAAAAGGGCAGGCTTTTAAAGGGGAAGACAGGAAGTGAGGTCGTAAGGATCAGGCATGTGTTCATCGCTCATTGGATCAGGCCCGGGCGTGACATCAGGGGGGCCGGAGCTGGTAAGGTCTGCTTCCATTGGTTCGATCCCGGAAGTAATGTCAAGAGAGCCAGGTGGAGTCTCCCAGGAATGGTCTACAGGGAAGTGAGAAAAAGAGTCAGTGCACTCTGCCACATCCCGGCATGCCTCCGAACTGCCTTCATTTAAGCCTTTTAACTGCCTCCCATGCGCAAGTGTGTGACAATATACACACACACACACATATAAACATATATATACATATACATATATACATACTAGCAAAATACCCGCGCTTCGCAGCGGAGAAGTAGTGTGTTAAAGAAGCAATGAAAAGAAAAGGAAACATTTTGAAAATAACGTAACCTGATTGTCAATGTAATTGTTTTGTCACTGTTGTGAGTGATGAGTGTTGTTGTCATATATATATATATATATATATATGTATATATATATATATATTTACACACACATAAACATATATATATATATATATACATATATATACATATCTATACATATACACATATATACATACATATATTTTTTTTGGTGTAAATATGTATTATCTAACTGCCTTTCTTTAACCTTTCTTCTTTCTATTTGTCTGTTTTATTTCATTCTGCCTGTTATTAGATGCAGCTGAGAAGGCAAATTTCATGTTTTCTTGTGTAAACATGACTAAATAAAGAAACCTTAAACCTTACTACTACTAAAATATAGAGAATTCCAACAAAAAAACAAGTGGTGTCTGCTTTAATAGAGAATTCCAACAAAAAACAAGTGGCGTCTGTTGCTTTTTAAACAAGTGGCATCCACTTTTTGAACAAGACCCTCAGTTTGTTCGAAATAGCAAAAGCATCACACATTATTGAAAGGAAAAAAGAAAGACAAACAGCTAGGGACTGCTAGGAATAATGACCAGACATGGTGCGAACATTTCCAAGTTCAGACCAAAAGGGCAAAGCGGAGACTCTACCATCTCAGACAGCTTAGGAAGTTTAGGGTTTCTTCAGGGATTATAAAGTCTTTCTACTATGGTGCTGTGGAAAGTATCCTGACACAGAACATTAGATCCTGGTTTGGAAACTGCTGTGTTCAGGACCGTAAAGCCTCACAGAGATTGATCTGTGGAGCGGAATGCTGCTGCTGTCAGCTCTACGATCTATGCAGGACATTTACACCAGAAGATGCAGGACCAGAGCTCTCAGGATTATCAAAGACTCCTCTCATCCCAGCAATAGCCTGTTTCATCTGTTAAAATCAGGCAAATGTTTTTGTAGCATCCTGGCCAGGACAGAAAAACTCAGAAGGAGTTTCTATCCTCAAGCCGTAAGACTGTTAAATCAAAACATGCCATCTCATCCATGAGCCTCCACATACTTAAACTGGACTGTAAGTTGTACTATACCGTCTACCCTTACCTTGTTTTGGAATTGGTCTGTCATTTAACTATGCACCTGTCTAACTTTGGTTTTGCATAATAATCACTGCACTATTGCACCTTAACACTTAACACATAATATCACATAATTTTACTTATTTATTATATTCTACTATACTGTTATCTTTCAATCTATGACTTTTTGTTGATCTAACTGATATTCTTCTAACTTTGCACAGTTTTGATAAGTAGATCAGGATGCATTTCACTATGCGTTGTCCTGTATAACTATGCATGTGACAAATAAAGAATCTTGAATCTTGACAATCAGATATAACTAGGAGACCTGGTGAGACAATGGTGCATTGTTGCTCATACATCATCCTGGATTTGAATCCTATCCTCAATCATCATCTGATTGTTTTATTTTTTTTTTTTTGGTTACTACAATTTTTCTCCTACATCCCCACATCTGTGTATTATATCACTTACTGATGAATGATGGTTCTTGATGCAGTGTTATCTGAAGGATCCAAGATCACGAGCAGTCAGTTTTGCTTCTGACTTGCCCTTTACATACTAAAATGTTTCCAAATTCCTTGAACTATTTAATTATATTATACACTATTGAAGGTGAAATACCCAAGTCCTTTATGATCTATGTTTGAGAAACATTGTTTTAGAAGTTTTAAATGATTTATTCACACAAATCTGCCCATCTTTGCAACTAAAGAACTAGGCCATTCCTGGAATGCTGCTTTAATACTAATACGAATAACAACTACCTGTTGAACATCATCTGTTTCTACTAACAACATTATTTACATTTTTAACTCATGATTGACCCTAAATTTTTTTCCAACTTTTTTTGGAATGTGCTGTAGATCCTCAGTGTCAAGAATGGACACTTGTATATTTTTATGAAAAAAATAATGTTGAAATTTCCCATTTCTCTTTTTATTTGCATTTTACATACTGTCCCAATTTTCCCTGAGTTAGGGTTGTAAATTGAAAATGGTAAATGGTACTTTCTGTAACAATATTTTAACAATATTTACATGGATGACAACCCCGAGGTATATTGAACATAATAAAAGACGTTTGGGAGGAGGAGGTGCTTCCCTCTACAAATATACTTGAGTATATTGTGCAATTAAGTGATAAATTTGAAAAAATTAGACCTATTCTAAAATCTCACATGGAGAAGGCACAAGCAGCCCAGGTCCATTGCTATAACCGCGGGAGTTCCAACTGGGGGATTGTGTCATGGTATTAGTTCCTACCTCGCAATCCAAATTACTGACACAATGGCAAGGCCTATATGCAGTTAAGGTGAGGAAGGGCTGGTCGATTATTTGGTTAAACAACCAAATCATTGACCTAGTGAGTGGATTTATCATGTCAATTTGCTGAAACCATGGAAGGAAAGGGACCCTGATCCCTCTTCTGGACAGCCTCACTCACGCTTTCCTCAGAAATTAAACCTTAACTTTGGTTATAATCTGACTCACCAACAACAACAGGAGCTCGAAGCAGTTATCCTGTCTGTCCCAGAGGCAGTGAATGAGAAGCCTGGACAAACCTCCCTGGTTGCACGTAACATAATGACGAAACTCAGGGTTATAGTCAGAGAACACCCATATCAACTTCCCGAGGCAAAAAAGGGCAGTGGAGCTGAAGATCTAACGAATGTTGGATTTAGGTGTGCTAGAGGAGATTTATAGTCCTTGGTCCAGTCCTATCGTATTGGTTGAAGAGTCTGATGGGAGTTGGAGGTTTTGCTGTGACTTCCAATGGCTTAACCAAGTCTCCCAATTTGATGCATATCCAATGGCACGAGTGGACGACCTCCTCAAGCAGCTAGGACAAGCCAAATTTTTGACTATCCTTGACATGACAAAGGGGTGCTGGCAGGTTCCCTTAACACTAGAATTACCAGAGCCTACAAGAAAACTTGTAAATCCAGCCCATCTTAAATCTGTTCGCACCTCTCCATCAGCATCTTTTGTCCTGTAAATGTGCTGATTAACACAAGCAGCAAGAAGCCTGCTATTCCATCCCCCCACTGTTGCAGAACATTCACAATGTTCTCCCAGCTCATGCCTTGTTTGATTATCTGCTGGAGTTTTAGAGTGGAAATAATAGATCGTTATTTGGAACACATGCATTTCATGTGTGTTCCATTTCTACAGTAATCTGTGTAAACACATTGTTAAAACAGAAACTTTTTCATGTTTTAGTAATAAATGTTACAAAATGTAGGCATAAACTAGAGAATGTGTGAACCCTGAAGTCCAAAGATCAAACAAACACTTTCACAAAAGGACCAAGGCCAATGCGACAGCTTCTGTGGCATAACGCTAAGATTTGCTGATTTATAATTAAAAGACCCTGGTTTGATCCCGACTACCTCCTATATTTGCTGTTTGCTGCAGTGAGCTGCTATTATTATTAATATTATACAGTACACACATACATGTGGTTTGCGTCTGTAACAGACCATGTATATTTATAGTACTGTACTTGTAAAAGTTACTGTTTTTTTTTTCACTTTTATTCTCTCAGTCACAATCACGATACATACTACTGCCCTAGGGATCTGACACTATTAGTTTTTATTCAAAACTGGGAATAACTGTAGATGTGAGTAGTGTTTTGAGGTAATGGAACTCGGCATTCTCTGATCTCGAGGGATAAAAGCTGACACACAAACATTGGTGAATCTGTCTTATTCGTATCTCACCGTCACTTTATTTTTTTTTTATTCAGTTTTATTGAGTGTTCCTGTTCATGCAGAATTAGTATGCAACTTATGGTCTATGATATCAAAAAAAAAAAACAGAGACTTAGGTATACATGAAATTTGGAATTATTCATTTTATGACCTTTTATGAGGTCAGTTCCGCGATATATGTAATCATCAAATTCAAATGTTAACAGTTCACACACACACACAAGGACTGTCCTTCCTATATTTACGACATGTGTACCTGTTGCAACGCGTACACTTCTTTCTATGCTGTGGTTTCTATTACACACCTGAAAGAAAGAGACAATATATGTGACATTTTGAAGAAATCATTTTATGACCTGAATAGTACCAATCAGAAAACATCATCTCACTAATGCAATATTATTTGAAAATGAACAGCATCAGATCGGGTGTGAATTTATGCTGCCGCTGTTACTTACAGTCAGATCTGGAGAGGTTTTGGGAGGTGTTAGAGCGTGATCATGACTGTGACTGACAGCCATTGAAATAATAGAAAATATGGCTAGAATTAATTTTGGTTTATCATTTAAACAGATCAGAATCCCTAATATTAAATGTATACAACACAGATTATGACATGTTTGATTGTTTATCTACCAGTGTAAAGCATATGGCCAGTAAACCAAGCTCAAACAGCACTAAAAAAACAAACAACCAAAAAAAAAAAACCACGAATACAAGTAAACTGTTAATTTGTAAATCAAATAAATTTTATGATGGTGACCATTTGGATGTACTTAAAAATAAACATTTGTTAAATTTTTTTCAGCCAATCTACTATATTAAAATAGTATAAATTAGTTAAATATGTTTTAATGATATCAGATTACATCCTCCTTCCCTTTTTTACTGACAGATATTTTATAAAATGTGAGTGTTGCTCACATACCAGAATGTCTATAGAATTTGAATACTTATCATCTGTCTTTAGGCATTGCCTATCCTGACTGTGCCATTTTAAGCATATCATATCTGTATAACCACAAGCATTAGCTTATTTTATTCAATTACAGATCGACTGCTACTACAGTATGCAGTTTAACAATATGCTAAATGTGAAGATCTGAAGCATGAGCCTCCAGCATTTTTAATCCTTTGCAAAGTATGAATGCGAACACCCACCCATTCCCAAGTTCTTTATTGTGAAAGAATCAGAACCATCTTGTGTTAGAAAAAACTTAATCGTGCTCTCAAAAGTATAAATTTTTCATTCTGCCAGAATATATGCAAAGTTACCATACTCTTTAATCAAAAAACATAAAATAATATTTAAGCTCATTTTTGTTGTATATATGTTGTCAGTAAAGAAAGTGCCTCTTAAACTATTCTGTGTCCTTTGCATTCTGCACCTCCCATTTGTAATTTTACTTAATTCTTTAATTAAAAAAAAAGCCTTTAACAAGATTTTCATTAAATTCTACTGACAGATAAAAATGGTATGATTATTTTAAAAAACAACCAAGTTAAAAATTGTCTTAAATTTTACACTTATACTGCATATATATATATATATATATATATATATAGTGGAAAGCAGCCCGGACACAGCCATCATTATAAGTCACCTAACATACGCTTTTTATAAATACTATATACAGTGAAGCACACAACCCCAAAACTCCCCCAAAGTCCAGGCCTCTTTCACAATGCCTCTGTCTTCTCAGCTCCCGACTCAAGCCATCGAATGGAGGGAGGCAGTCCTTTTTATACACACCCGGATGTGCTTCAGGTGCCACCCGATTAGCTTCCGCTGGCACTCCCCAGTGTGGAGGAAGTACCGGGTGCATACCGGGAAGCACTCCGGGTGTCCCTGGTCATCTATCATGGCATCGGGGCGCCCCCTGGTGGTGACCACGGGCCCCTCTAGGGTTAAGCTCAGTTCCCGTAGTCCCCAAAGCCACCAGGGCGGTCGCCCCCTCGTGGTCTAGAGGAGGCATAAGCCATCCTCCGGTTCTCCTGTGCATTCCGGCTGGGTACCACCCCTAGCCAAACACCACAATATATATATATATCAGAGAGGGTAATAAATTACTGGGGTACCAAAGTGGTTGCTGTATAATTGGTTGCTTTTAATAACAAAAAGAAACATGACATTTTCTTAGGCAAGATTGGTATTGTAGACTGTCAAGAATGGTGTCAATCTGGTTTTAAGGCCGGAAGAGGCTGTCAGGTTTAGGAGGGCGGACGATGTAGAAATAAAAAAGGTATCAGACAACAGAGCCAACTCCTGGGGCCTCATGCATAACGCCATGCGAAGAATTCACACTAAAACATGGCATACAGACAGAAGCGAAAATTTGCGCATGCACAAAAAAATCCAGATGCATAAATCTGTACAAACGGCAACTTGCACGTTCTTCCACTATATATATCCCGGTCGGTGTGAAAAGTAACACACGTGCACGCGCCGGCTGCCACTTCCTAATTCCTCCCAGCATTATGCCTCTTTGAATATGCAGATCAGTAGAAATAGCCTTTAGCTCAGCATTCTGTGAAAAGGCAATGGCAAAAGCATGGGGGGAAAATAGAAGAATTTCAGTGAATACCAAGTGCAGGCAAGGAAACTATTTGTTGGTTTAAACAGATGTATAAACAACAAAAGGAAGCTGATCGAGTGACATAGATTGTCGGAGAAACTGGAAAGTTCAAGTTCACAAGGTCACACAGTGCCAGAAATATAAAAGAAGTTGTTAGATATCAAAGTCGCCCATGAAAGGCATAGCCCACTGTCTGAGTGTCATATGAAAGCATATTAGGGTACAGAGAAAAGAAAAAAAAAGGTCACAGTGGGAAAAAAGCTCGAAATGTCAACTTTAATCTTGAAATTTCCACTTTAATCACATAGTTTATTTTGTAATTAAAGTAGGACATCATAAACTTCATCTTAAAATCATTTAATTTACTAGTTTCTCAAATCCCATCGTAACTAAAGTAGCACGTTAAATGGTTTGTTTTATATGTGTTCTTCTATGTGCTCTATGTGTGTAAATCACTACATGCTTGTTAAACGGGCTTTCTCTTCCTCTGACAGGACACAAAATCCATTACATTTGTGATATTACAGTTCTCTGAATAATTTAAATACTGAGATGTATACTTGATATAATTTCAGTATTCATATGATATCAATTTAAGCATGTATTAAACATGGGAACGGTGGTGCAGTGATAGCGACGAACTGGCGCCCCATCCAGAGATTGTTCCTCCCTCACACAAGATGCTTGCTGTGCCATGCGCGACCTTCGATGAAATAATTTATTGCAGCAGTACTGTCTCTTTCTAACCCCCAATTCCTGTCCGTCCTTTTCTTTCTCCAAGTACCCAATCGGCATACAATCAGCTCAGTAATAGATATTAAGCCATCTGTGAGCTTAGAATGCAAATTCTTCAAAACTTTTAAGGAACATTGAAATATCTTCATAGTACATGTTTAATTATTCTATCCATCTATCCTTCCAGTGTCGCGCCAGCACCAGGAAGAATACAGCCGGAGGCAGGAACAATCCCTTAATTGGGCGCCAGTTCCTTGCTAGTGCTGCGACACCATGTCCTCACATGTTTAATTATTGAAAATATAAATTATTCAAATGATGTTAACATTTTATCTGTATAATATAATAAACATATTTTGCTGCATTTCATCTTAAAAATTATATCGTCATTATATGTAAATACGCGCTTTATAAAGTGGCTCAAGTTGTGCAATATTATAACTGTATCGCAGGTTTACAGTGAAGTAATTGTACTTATACAGTAAGTACAAACAATTCTACAAGGAGCACTTGATGTACTGATTCATTGCATTTATAGTTCTTGGAATGAAATTGTTTTTGAACCGCGAGGTCAGTACAGGAAAGGCTCTGAAGTGGCATATGAGAGCATTTCAAAATAGGCAGCATGGCTGAGGCAGCGTGTGCTTGACGCTGTTTACCGATAATTCTCTTTCTGATCAGCGGCTGTAGAGCTGTTATTCCACACTCAGATACAGTGATATAAATACTCCGAGTGGTGCAGTGAGAGTAATATGGAAAAAGATTATCCGCTGTGGCATCCTCTTAACGGGAGCAGCTGAAAGAAGAAGAAGGTGCAGTGAGAGTAACAACGCTAAAGCAGCTATGTTATTTGAAATAGTTTGGTCATTCTGTGGACCATTATAGTGTTAGAGATTAATTACAATCAGATGCCTTAAACTAATAAACAATATGCAGTTAATTTCAGTATATATGATAAAGCCGCATCAGTGGATCTAAAAAAAAGGGAAACCACACTGGAACTAAAGCACTGCTTTGACGCTGGGTGCTGCCTGTTTGCAAAACCGAGCGGAAAACTTGTGTACGCCAGGGTTTGAGCTGGCGTGACAATGTGCGTGGCTTTACGCCAAGTTTAGGTTTTATGCATTGTGATTTGAGCATGGAAACGGGAGTACACAACATTTTTGTGCGTACGCACCATTTATACATGAGGCCCCTGGTCTGGAGGATGATTGGGGACAAGAGAGCCCTTATCCTGCAACTGATGCACATGCTTGTCACTATTCAATTCAATATTCAATAAAATAAGGAAAAGACAACTTTGTAATGTATTCAAATTGAATTTCGATTTTCAATTTTGTGCCAAAAATGGACTGCTATAAAGCTGAATCTTTTTCTTACCTATAGTTTCAAAACAGGGAGATGGAACATTTCTCAGCAAAACTGGAAGAAATACGGGAACCAAACCTTGATAACACACCTGTTTATCACAGGAAATCTGCAAAAACAGACTGATTATGTCAATATCACAATGCAAAACAAGTATTCACACTTTTTCTATCACAAACACAGGGATAACATACAATCTCATCAGAGACTCCTATTTGGAAATCAAATCTCAGATGCAAAAACTGGATTTCAAAAATAATTTTGCTGTATCACTCAGCTATATGTGAAGGGCATGTTATTAATAGAAATATTGCATGCTCAGAATGTTAGGGAAATTCTTCATTTCAGCTCTTGTAAACAAATTTTTTGGCACCAGCAATATAGTGAAAAATTTATTTAACCGTAATATATCAAGAGAGCACTTGTCTATGCAACAAACACCGCTATGCTATCTTTCTTTGTTTGCCAATGGTTTTTATGACGCATTACGATTACACAAAAATGCCTAATTAACATATACCTCATAAGCATACAGACATCATATAGATTCTGTGTTAATGTGTTAATATTCCATATACAAGTATGGGGTGCTTCTATATTATAGAAGCACCCCATACTTGTATATGGAATATTAACACAGTCTTACACTTTAGTTATATGATAGACCTTTGGCACTTATGCCCTGGAAAAGCAGTGTTGCCCTGGAAAAGTATTGGCCAGAAGCATTAAAAGTAAATTAGGAACCTAATAGCTTATACAGTGGAACCTCGGTTTGCAAGTAACTTGGTTTACGAGTGTTTTGCAAGACGAACTAAAATTTTTAATAAATTTTGACTTGATAAACGAGCGAGGTTTTGCAATATGAGTAGTATGGATACGCTTTGTCTGCTGAGTGTCATGTGATCACAACTGAGCTGATGGTTCTTCTCGCGTGCGCGGGTGTGTGTGTCTCGCAATCGTGCGTGTGTGTGTGTGTGTCTCACGTTCACGTGCACATTTGTGTGTTTCTCTGCTACAGCGTTGGGAGACTGCAATTGCTTTGAGACGCTCTTCCATGTGTCGTCCCGTTGGGTGGAATCCCACAAGAGTGTAGAAACTCACTCACACCAGCCATGATTCTTTTCAAAGGTAAAGTGCAGGTTAATTTTTTTTAGGTATTTTTACTTTATATTTTGTATTAATCATTTTTATATGAA